>NW_022900942.1:1919878-2029804 GCF_012274545.1 Fukomys damarensis | reverse complement strand
AAGAGAAAAGAGAGAGGGAAAGAAAAAGAATTTGAAGGTCCTCTTTCAGGCTATCTCTGATCTCATATTATACCACATGCACAGTCATATGCGGAACCCAATCCCCTGGTCTTAGCTAGCCAATGGCTGTTCCTCACGACTGAGACTGAACACAATCTACAAGGCCTAACTTTAGTTTCCTTACCCTCACGGTTGAACTCCACTCAGTTCTATTACAGGTTTCCCCTGCCCTTTTTATAAAGATGTTCAAAGTTCGGAGCTCAGAAAACTACCCTTCATGGGAACCTATGCCTCTGCAGAGTTGGTCTAAGGACTGGTCCGATCAGTAGTTTTGAGAACTGGGGGGGGTGTCATGTGGGTGTTTCAAGGGCGCCCGCAGCTACCTTCCTTCCTGGGTCTGTTGTCGCGCAGGCCAGGAGCTTGCGCTCCGGCCGGGAGCTCACACGCACTCCGCCCAGTGATCACAGGCAGGCAGACAGGCAGCTGAAGAAACCCCCTCCGGGGTCTTTGGGGCCTGCCTGGTCTGTTGTCACGTAGGCCGGGAGGTTGCGCACACGCCACCGGGTGATCGCAGGCAGGCAGGCCTCAATAGAGTTTTTAGTCTCCTTGATATCTGTTTAAATCTGTTTTATGGATTCCATTTCTTTCCTCTGTTGGGCATTCATTGTTTCCATTTCTTTCTTATGTTGAGTCTTCATTGCTTTTATCATGGCCTTCAGCTCATCTATTTTTTCTTCAGTTTCTATTCTAGAGTCTCGAATCATGACTTCCATTTTGCCCATCATCTCTCTGGTTAACTGGGAAATTATTTCTGATTTGAATTTTTCTATAGCCTGATTGACCTGTTTTGTTACCTCATTTCCTATATGTCCAGGGTGTCCTGCTGGTTCATTATCAGACTTTTCATCCTCATTTGTCCTCCTGTTTGCCATTGGTGAACTGGAAATCTGTCTTTGTGTCTTGCTTAAGTGTTTTCTCATTTTTATTTTTGTTGTTTTGTTGTCCTTCTTTAATTTCTAGGTATTATTTAAATCTTCGTGATATAGTTGTGTTTTAGCTTTTGAGTATCTAATGTCTCCTAGACATCCTCATTTTCATAATATCAGAGAAAACAATTAATTAAATTAGTCACAATCCTTTATCCCAATTGATACATTAAGCAGCCCAATAGGATCAGGCACAGCTTGCAAACTGACCACTTGTGATAGTCATTAATCTATCACCTTTAATGCATGTGAATTGAATTAATATCAAGAAGCAACTCAAAATATATTTGCAGTGAATATGCTTTTCAATATAGCATCTTTACCATATAGGATGGGGGGTTAGACTGAGTTAGGATGAGAGGAGTAGAGAAATGAAAGACCTGCAGCAGGTTTAAAGTGAATCCAGAGGATGTGGAACTACCTTACTGTCTTTATGAAGCTATTCACTTCAGGGGGGATAGAGAGAGTGATGGAATAAGGACAAGAATATATCCCCTTAACAATAACAGGCACTTGTCTTCCTTTGTAGCTACAGAGCCATGAGTGAGGTAAAATTACTGGAGAAAAGAACATAAAGAGAACCCCCCCAAAAAAGGAAAAATAATAAAAGAAGAAGTCTGAGTTAGGACAGGAGCAGGTATAAAAAGGGAGATGAGGGATAATATGGTGGAGCAAGAGACTGAGTTGGAGAGAGAGGACAGAAAAAAGAAAGAAATTTTAGAGTGGAATGAGGAAAACAAAAAGAAAAAAAAAGAATTTGAAGGGCCTCTTTCAAACTATGTCTCTGTTCTCATATTATACCACATGTACAGCCATACGCAGAACCAAATCCCCTGGTCTTGGCTAGCTAATGGCAGCTCCCCACGACTGAGACTGAACTCCATCTATAAGGCCTAACTTGAGTTTCCTGACCCTCACGGTTGAACTCCACTCAGTTCTATTACAGGTTTCCCCTGCCCTTTCTTTAAAATGTTCAAAGTTGTGAGCTCAGAAAACTACCCTTCATGAGAAGCTATGCCTCTGCACAGTTGGTCCAAGGACTGGCCCAATCAGGAGGTTTGAGAAAGGGGTAGGGAGGGAAGCACATCGTGGGGGTGTTTCAAGGGCTCCTGCATGTCTACCTTCCTTACTGGATGTAGTGGTGTGCAGTCCTGGAGGTCGCGCACCCACCAAGTGGACCCAGGCAGGCAGCTGAAGAGAACCCCTCCAGGGTCCTTGGGTCCTTACTGGATCTGGTGGCATGCTGTCTGGGAGGTCACACATCTACTGGGTGGTCCTGAGGAAGGCAGCTGGAGAGCCTTCTCTGGGGTCCTTGAGTCCTTACTGGATCTGTTTACTCACAGTGACCTCTTTTCTTTCTGATTTCCACTTTCCTACACTATGTACCCAATACTCAAATTTTAATTCACTTAATAACAATTGTCTTCACATATTATCTCACTTAATATCTATGAAACATTTTTTACATATGGCTTTTTATTGCTGTTGCTCCATATACCTAAATAATGCAAACCATATACACTTCAAGCAAAAAACTTCTGGGTCAAGTTTTCAATTGACATACTTCAATTCTGTCTTCATCGCTTGCATTGTAAAGAAGGAAAAGGAAATGTCTGTAGCCTCAGTGTTCTTTTATTTTTTTCAGCTTTAATTGATTTTATTGGTACATTTTAGGGATACAGTACAGTTACATTCATTGTTGGGATCTTGTTCCTCTACATGATAAGTCTTGATTCTCATTTTTCCCCTTATCCCTGCCCTCCCTTCACCCTTCTGTGTTCTTTTGCATATAATAGAATACCATTATAAAGCTTAATAGGAACTGAAAGGGAACAGCAACATTCAACAACTAGGCCACGCAAACCAAGAGGTCCGACTAGATTTTATTCAGAGGAATAGAGCAGACAGAAAGAGCAGAGAGAGAGAAATGAGGAAGTGCTGGACTATTTATGGGACTTGTAGCCAAAGACCTTCCCATTAGGGTGGAGTAGGCTGTCCTTAACCTATCACAAGCCATGTTGCCTTTTAAAGTTCACACCCTGCAGAAGCTCTAAATTTCAATTCTATTTACTGACTTGGTCTTGGGGAAAAGGAAATTTAAGACAAGGGTTTAGGGGTAGAAGAACCTGTAAATCCAGCCCAAAATGGTGGCATCACAAAATAATTTATCATGATCAATTCCCTAACATTCCCTCCTCTTTAGTTTTAGATGAGAAATGGCAGCCAGTGCAAACTATATGCCAGGGGAAGGGGGCAATGTGACTGTTTTCTGTAACTACTTCCTGTTGAGTTTGGGTGATGATGCTGTCGAGGGGTAGGCGTGAAGTCTAGTTGGCTGTGCAGCTCTCAAGCAGAGGTGAACTGAGGGTGGCAAAAGTATTCCCATTGAAGTCACCAGTAAGGCTCTATAAGAAGAGTCCAAACACACAAATTTATCAGTGAGGGAGGTGAGATGGACAGGATGTAGTTGGTATAAGGCCCACATATTATCTACCAGCAGTGTCTGACATGGGCCCCAAACAAATCTCGGTGAAACCTAGGGATATCATCTTGGAACATTTCTTTAGAGTACCATGGCAAGGGAAAGCCCTTGATATCATCTAAGAAGGCCAGGGTAAATACAAGAGGGATGTGGAACAATCCGTCTTTTATCTGAATGGGATCTTCTAGAGTGTAACCCTCAGGTAAGGAGGGCTTGTGACAAAACAAATGGACCAAGAGGGAGATACTGGAACCCAACGGGAATGAGGCACTGCCAGGTGACTGGTGGGGCCTGTTGGGTCTTATGGAAGTAACTATAACCCCCTGACATGTTTCATAACAGTTGGGGGGAGTATCTAAATTTTCTTGATGGATTTTGTAATACCATGAGAATAGGTTTTTTTCATATATTTTCTGTATTGGGCCCCTAAGGTCAGGGACAGTTTTTTTGGCACAATATACACAAAATTTGAGGGGATATGAGAGGGGGGAGAACAATTTGGGGTTATAGGGGGGTTAGGATTGTGGCCAGATAGGTAAAGGGACTTGGGCCATGGGTTACAGAGCAAAAGGGGTAGCCTGATTTCATTTTTTAATCTTACAGTGAGACCTGGTGGGCAGTTGGTCTGCAAGACCAATAGAATAAGAGTAAAGGCAGAAATCAAGATTTTTGCTTGAGTGAAATTGCACAAGGTTCCTTGGATCTATGAGTCAGTGACCCAATTATCTATCTGGGTCACTGGACATAGGTGGGAAGCAAACCAGAGTAGGTCTGGTTGAAGATCTTCAAGGAACTGTCTGAACTGAGCAGAGATCTGAATCAGGCTTGGGCAGTGGGAGGTGGCTTCCATATGAAGGTAGTCTCGTTAGGGCCCTGAGCTCATAGTACCAATTTATGGGTGGTTTATTGGGAGACCTGGGCAGAAAGTTGGCTGACCTGGTCCTGGATATAATGGAAAACAAAAGGAGCAATAGTGACAGTGAGGAGGATGAAGAGGAGAAGGCCTAGGAAGGGTAAAATCCAGGGTAACATATATGAGA
This sequence comes from Fukomys damarensis, assembly GCF_012274545.1. NCBI lineage: Eukaryota > Metazoa > Chordata > Mammalia > Rodentia > Bathyergidae > Fukomys > Fukomys damarensis. The sequence goes on along the minus strand of NW_022900942.1, from coordinate 2,025,296 downwards.
ATAAAGAAGAAGGTTGCTGATCCTCCATTTGTTCCTGCCTCCTCCTGATTCTATCATTTAGGTCTCAGACTTTGGTGGTGACTATGCCTGATTGGTTTACAAAACAACAGCAATCTTCTCCTAACATTTGACAGATGCCCTCTTGAGCTGTGGTTAGGATGTCCAGGCCCCTTTGATGTTATGATACAACTGCTGCTAAGGAATTTATCTGGCTCTATAAGACAAACAAAGTATCAGCCACACTATCCATATCTTCATTAAGCTCTAGGGAGAGAGCTCGATGAAAATAGATGGAGGTGGACATACCTGTCAGTCCTGTTCCTAGACCTGTTAGGATCCCTGTGCCTATTAAGACAGGAGCTAGGAATGGTGCTGCCCTTTTTTATTGTCTCTCTTCAGAATTTGGTCTTTTGATTTGGGCGACCAATGCAGCAAAGGTGTCATTGGGATATAATTTTAGTGGTAGAGTTAGTAAAGCAACATAGCATGTGACCTCAGAGGAGGAGGAGATATTGAGATATTTATAGGCCCTGTCTCCACAGATGAAAAACAGACCAGGGGAAGACATGAGAAATGAGTTAGTGGTAGATTAGCCTGGCAAACAACTTGTGAGAGGTTTAAGTTTGAGTAGGTTTGTGAAATGCATGTAAGATTGGAAATAGCATCTGGTGTAGGCAGTCCCATGGCATAGGCCCTAAGGTCTTTGATCAAGAGGGTCTTCTTAGCTGGGCAGTTAATACTGGGTGGGATGTAATTGGGTTACAAAGGGATTGGGAGTGGGATATATTGTTTTATAACTATGGGGAGACATATCCAGCAATCTGTCTGACCCGTGAGAATGGTATGAAGTGTAGTATTGAAGAGATTAAGTATTCTCTGCTGAGTGTGTGATGTATCTGATCTTATTTAGATTAATTCCCTCATAAGGCCTTTCTGTGGGAGGCTGTGAGAATTTTACAACAGCCTGTTGTACTTGCTGAACATCACCTTTGAGAGCCCTGTCTTGGACTCCTCCTCTGTCTGATGTTCCCAATTGGGGAATTCAGGAAAAACAGGCCCATGTATTCTGTCCTCCACCACAGCATGAGACCTGGGCTGAGCTAGACCTTGTCATGAGTGCTATGTTGCATTGGACTCCATCTTGGATACAGATCTTGGAGTTTTTATAACAGCTGTGGTGCACATATGTGAAGAAGCCAAACACTCTGGTGAAACACCACCTGTTCCACTGCCCAGTTATAATACAGTGGCTCCCACATTAAGGCATGTTTGAGGTCAGGGCCATCAGAGATCTCATGAACAGCCCAAAGCAGACAAGCGTGAGAGAATAAACTAACATCTTATCTACTCTCATTGTCTGAACAGAAGACAAGGCCTTACAGAAAGCCAGAAAGGTCAGGTGGCAAATCAACCTTTAAAAGCCTTATCGAATCAGGGGACTCACAAACAGGCAAGCAAGGCAAACAGACCAATAATAGAATAATAAATCAAAGCAAGGCAAACTCTGGAAGAAAGACTATAGGAGGGAGGTACCACAGTGGCCAATCTGACTCCTAGAATAAAACCCAATGAAAGGCCGGGGATTTAGCTCAGCAGTTTGGTGGCCTGCTTTGCAAGCGTAATGACCAGAGTTCAATCCCCAGTACCAAAAAAATAAATTATTAAAAAAACCCAGTGAAAATAATAAACAAATTTGGAAATTTGCAAATTTGGAAAAGAGATGGTGACAAAGGCCTCACAATATCCCATGAGAGCGCTCAGGATTTTCAAACCAGAGTTCTTGGCAGGCTCACATCTTTATCAGAAGACTCTTCTGCTACCCTCATGAGTTTTATCTTGAGAGGTCTCATGGGAGTTGCAGAGTAGGATGGAGAGGAACCTGTTGGATTGATCAGAGAGGGGGACTTCTGTTTAACCACGGTTAGAGTGGACAAGATGTCCATAAATAGATCACCCTTGGAATTTAGGCTTGAGGGGATCCTTTTGCTCATGAGGCAGGGCCAAGAGGACCTGATCTCCAGGATGATATGTGGATGGGAGGGTAGAGGCCAGGCAAGGCAACAATGAATCAGCATGCTGCCATATCTGAGCTTACATTCAGTCAAGTAAAGAGATCAACAAGGTAGAGGGAGGGGGAGGCTTGACCATCCAGTCCTGGTGGTAACAAGGGACACCCAAACATTAATTCAAATGGGGAAATTTGAAGAGGGGCTTTAGGTCGGGACCTCAATCTTAATAGAGCAAGAGGTAAAAGAGTAAGCGAATCCATATGAAGCTCTAGGGTTAACTTAGTAAGGATTGACTTAGTGGACCTATTGGTACGCTCCACCTTTCCCAGTGATGGTGATGGAATGGAATATGACAGTGCCAGGAAATTCCCATTAACTTGGCAAAACCCTGGGTCACCTGAGAGGTGAACTCTGGTTCATTATCAGATTGGAAAGAGGTGGGAAGTCCGAATCTAGGTATGATTTCTTTGAATATCAAAAGAGAGACAGTGAGAGCACATGTGTTTGAAGTAGGAAAGGCTTCAGCCCTTCCACAGAAAGTATCTATTACCACCAGTATTTGTACCTCTTTACCTTGGGCATATGGGTGAAATCAATTTTCCAATCCATACCCAGTAACATGCCTCTAGCCTGATGTGTGGGGAAGGGGGCACGTCTTGAGAGAGCATTGGACATTTGACATATTAGACAAGTGGAAGAAACACTTTGGAGAAATGATCGGTCAGAGGGAGAAAGAGTGATTATAGGTTCCAGAAAGGCCAAAAGAGTCTTACAGCCAGGATGGAAAAGCTTATGTAGATAAGTAAGCTGATTCCTAGTTAAGGTAAAGGTCCAATTAGGAGTTTTCAGATCATCAGGAGACTCTATCAAACTCAGGGGCAACATAAAATCAGGGTATGGGGCAGCCTCGAAATTCAAGGCAGCTTCTCTTGCCACCTTATCAGCCTTGTTGCTTGCCCTTTTTACTTCTGATGAATCTGACTGATGGGCCTTATAATGGATGATTCCAATTGCCTATGGTAGCCTGGAGGCCTGTAGAAGTTCTGTGATAAATTTAGAATTTTGAATAGAACTGCCCTTTGTGACACAAAATCCTCTTTCAAACCTGATTGCTGCATGTAAGTGGAGAATATGAAAGGCATACTTAGAGCCTGTATAGATTGCAAGCCACTTACCTGAGGCCAAGACAAAGGCCCAAATGTAGTCAGTGAGCTCTGCCTGTTGATTGTTTATTTGTGTGCATAAGGATCCTTGTTCTATAACTTCAGAATGGGTGGCTATGGCATATCCTGCCCTTTTTATTTTGTCTTTGGTAAAAGAGCTGCCATCTGTAAACCAGACCAAATCAGAGAAGGGGAGGTGGCCTTCTTATATGAGACTCATATGACAGGAGATTTTCAAGGGTCTCTAAAGATTCATGGATGGGTACAAGATCCCAGTAATGAATGTAACAGTACTGTCTACCTAGAATGTACCAATAAATTAAATTTAAAAAAAGATGCATGGATGGGGGCATCTTGTTTAGGAATTGGCAACAGAGAAGAGGGATTAATGCCACCACAAAGCTGAAAAGTCAAGGAGGAATCATATAGAAGCACTGTGTGAGGGACAGAACTGTGCATGGGGGGGGTGTTACAGATGTTTATAACTTAATAAATCTGAGATGGAGTGATGGAGAGAACCATAGTGCAGGATCCATAAGTGAGATTTTTGATTCTTGAACTAAGAGATGTGGCGGCTAGGTTTCGCAAGCTGGGACCCAACCTCTGATGTTGGGATCTAGCCACTTAGATAAGTAGGCCACAGGCACAAATGTGGGTCCTAACTGATGGCCCAAGGCCCCAAGTGCAAATCCTTTATTTTCTGATCCATAAAGATGAAAGGGACATGACAGATTATAAGGGTTGAGTTGGGCTCCCTCTGTGTCCTTTGCCCACCTCTGTGCCCCTTGCCCAGAACAGAGCTGCAAAAATTCCATTCTGTATGACAGTCTCCCTGTGTTCTGTTCATTTTTTTAGGGCAGGCTGTCTTAGGGCATCTCCACCCTGTTTCTGTTCCTCTTTTTATGATCCAAAAATTAATTCTCCCTGCATCAGATAATTTGATTTAGCCAACATAGGTAATAGTCATAGCTGACATAGGTAGACACCTGCTGATATCATTGCTTACACATGTAGTCTTTACTAATTAGTTAAAACAGATATTCTTTAAAAAGAGGAATTGATTCTGTGAATGTAGGTGGTAGTAATTGTCCAGTAAGTGCCCTCCCAGTACCCCTCTAATATCCAATAGTAATCAAGAGCTAAAAATAGGACCTATAAAAAGGAAGAGTCTCCCTAACCCTATATAATCCTGCTTCAAAGATGGATCTGAGCTCTCGGTCTGAGCCACTGTGATGGTGACACCCAAAGGTCCAGGCTCAAGCTTGCAATAAACTCCTCTTGTAATTGCATCGGATCTGACTCCTTGGTGGTCCTTGGGGACTTTTTGACTTGCGCATAACATTTGGGGGCTTGTCCAGGATCCCCAAATACCCAAGGATTCCCTCCAAAGGAGATTGGTCAGCAGAATGTGCACATCTGAGTGTCTTTTTCTTTTGTTTTATTTTACTGTTGTATTGTTTTAGTATCTAAAACCCTCAGGTCTTTTTACTCCAACAATGGGCTTTGGGCCAATGGACCTATACAGCCTCAACAGGGGGGGAAGAATGGAAGACATTCCTGCCCCAGGGGATTTCACGGATCGAACTCAGGCTTTTTCTTTTCTGTGTTTTTTTGTTTGTTTTTGTTTTAAGGTAAAGTGGGTCGCTCCCACCATATGGTCTGGTGTATTTGGTGTCTTGCTGTGTGGATCCTGTGTGTGTTCCTTGAGTGTTTCTTGTGGTTGTGTTTTGTGTTTTCTTCCTCTCTGTTTACAATGGATCAAACCCAAAATACCACAACCCCCCTCTCCTTAATGATAGAACATTTCAGAGAGGTAAAAGCACGAGCACATGATTTGTCCATAGAAGTAAGAAAAGGAAAGTATCAAAACATGTGTGATTCTGAATGGCCTACTTTTGGGGTTGAATGGCTAATAGGTGGCATTCTAGATTTAAAATCATCCAGAAAGTAAACATTATTGTTTTCCAGTGTCATCTAGATCAAGTTCCTTATATTGTTGTGTGGGAGGACTTAATACTGAACCCCTCTCCTTGGTTATGATCTTTTCTCACCCCTAGACAGCTGACTTCTGTTCTGGTCTCCAAGACAAAAAAGAAGTCTAAAAGTCTGTAAAACCAAGTGCTCCAGATTATCATTTACATTTGCAGAGAGAAACTGATCCAAAATTGATCTTTCCTTCTCTTTCTTCCCTTTATCGCCCCCTTCCTAACCTAAAATGTATCCTGGAGGAGGATGCTGCTGCTGCTATTGTGGATCTGCAATCCCCCAGCGGACCAGCTAAGAATGCTGCTATTGTGGATCCACAATCACCCAGTGGACCTGCTCAAAACACCAGACAAATGCTGGCTGCATCCCCTCCAGGGCCCATTGATTCCACCATCCTCCTATTGAGGATTGCTGGGCCACCAGATGCCAATGGTAACCAGGATATGCATTACTGGGCATTCACCACCAGTGACCTTTATAACTGGTGAACACAGAATGCTAAATTTTCTGATAATCCCAAAGAGTTAATTGATTTGTTAGAAACTGTGCTTTTTACTCATCAGCCTATCTGGGATGATTGTCAACAATTACTTCGTGTATTGTTTACTACTGCTGAAAGAGAAAAGATTTTGCTTGAATCTAGGGAATTGGTTCCTGGAGAGAATGACAACCGCTGATAAGCCCAAATTTTGTTAATCAAATATTTAATTTATCTAGACCTGATTGGGATCATAATACAGCAGAAGGTAAGGAGCTACTCCAGGTCTATTGCCAGACTCTACTGGGGGGTTTCCGTGTGGCCGCCAAAAGGCCCACTAATTTGTCTAAGGTAGGAAATGTGCAACAAGAACAGGATGAAAACCTTTCTGCCTTTTTGGAAGGAATCCAGGCGGCCCTTCTTAGGTATACTCCTATGGATCTAGAGGCACCAGAATCTAGGGCTGCAATAGTAATGGCTTTAATTAACTAAGCTGCCCCTGATATTAAACAAAAACAAAAAAAGATAAAAAGATTAGATGAAAAGATTGTGCAGGATCTGGTAGTCATTGCAGAAAGAGTTTATAATAACAGGGAGTTACCTGTAGACCGCCAGACTCGCAAATTGGCTTGAGTTTTAGTGGCAACCACCATAAGAGAACCTAGAGAATCTAAAAGGAGATTGACAAAAATAGCTGGAGACCAAAATAAGAGAGAGCCCTGGAGAGAGCCCTGGAAACATCACTCCTGTTTGGACAGAGATCAATGTGCCCACTGCAAAGAAAAAGGCCATTGGGCAAGGGAATGCCCCAAGAAACCCCAGAAAGAAATGCCTATTCTGATGATGGGAAAAGAAAATGAATAGGGGAGACAGGGCTCACAAGCCTCCCTGAGCCTAGAGTAACTCTCAAAGTGGAGGGGAAAACAATAGAATTTATGGTAGATACAGGAGCTCAACATTCAGTTCTATTAAAACCATTAGGAAGAACTTCTGGAAAAATGTCCTGGGTACAGGGAGCTAGTGGTCAAGTATAACATTCTTTCATGGTGATCACAGATTGCCCCTATCCATTATTGGGGAGAGACTTATTAACTAAATTGAGAGTTCAAATTCATTTTAAACCAGAAGGTGCCCAGGTGACTGATGGAACTGGGAATCCCATTCACATATTGACTGTTCGGCTTGAAGATGAATATAGACTCTGTTCCACACCCATGCCAGGACCCCAAGTCCAAAAAGATATTGCCTTCTGGCTTGAAAGTTTTCCTCAGGCCTGGGAAGAAATGGGGGGAATGGGATTAGCCAAACATAGAGCACCAATATTCATTGAAGTTAAATATGAGGCCAATCCCATTAAAGTCCGTCAATATCCCATGACATTTGTGGCCCAGCAGGGGATAATACCCCATATTAGAAATTTATTGAAGCAGGGGATATTGCGATCATGTCAGTCAGCCTGGAATACTCCCTTGCTGCCTGTGAAGAAACCTAATTCGGATGATTACCGATCCGTTCAATATCTACAAGAGGTAAATAAGAGGGTAATTGATATCCACCCTACTGTACTTAATCCTTATATTCTATTGAACTTATTGCCTCCCTCCCACCAATGGTATATAGTATTAGATTTAAAAGATGATTTCTTCAGCCTCCCTTTGGCACCTAAGAGTCAAGCCATATTCTCCTTTGAATGGCTGGATCCACATGAAGGAATCAATGGACAACTAACCTGCACCAGGCTGCCTCAAGGATTTAAAAATTCACCCACCATCTTCGATGAGGCCCTACATGAAGACCTGGGTGAGTACCACCAGCAAAATCCTCACCTAACCTTGCTTCAATTTGTGGATGACCTTCTCAATGCAGCAGAATCAGAAGAAGGTTGCATAGAGGGAACAAAAAGGTTATTAAAAGCCCTTGGAGATCTTGGATGTCGAGCATCAGCCAAGAAGACTCAAATATGTCAACCACAGTTAAACTACTTGGGCTATAAATTTAAAAAAGGACAAAGATGGCTATCAGAAGCCAGAAAGGAGATGGTGCATAAAATCCCCCCTCCAAATTCTCCTCGCCAAGTAAGAGAATTCCTGGGGACAGCTGGATTCTGTCACCTATGGATTCCGGGGTTTGTGTAGTTAGCCAAGCCCTTATATGCAGTAACTAATGATCAGCAAGCTTTCCAATGGACAGAGACTTTACAGGAATCTTTTGAGAATATCAAGGCTGTGCTGCTAGGAGCATCAGCCTTGGGCCTGCCAGGTATAACTAAGCCCTTTCACTTGTATGTGGATGAGAGTTGGGGAATAACCAAAGGAGTGTTAACTCAATATCTTGGCCCTTGGCAAAGACCAATAGCATACCTGTCAAAGAAACTGGACCCTGTAGCATCTGGGTGGCCACCTTGCCTGCAGATGATTGCAGCAGTGGCACTAATGGTCAAGGATGCTAACAAACTTACTTTGGGACAACAAATGTATGTGACTACTCACCATGCTTTTGAAGGAATAATAAAGCAACCTCCAGACCGATGGCTAATGAATGCCTGGCTAACTCATTATCAAGACCTTCTCCTCAATCCTGCCCGAGTTGTCTTTCAGCCTCCAGCTGCCTTGAATCTTGCCTCTCAGCTGCCCAATCCAGACTTAGATGCTCCACTCCACTGCTGCAAAGAGATTCTAGCCCAGGTGCATGGTACTTGGGAAGACTTAAGAGATCAATCATGGCCAAAAGCAGAACTGACTTGGTGTGCTGATGGAAGCAGCTTTATGCACAATGGACACAGGTATGAAGGGGCAGCAGTAGCATCAGAGACTGAGATAATTTGGGCTGAATCTCTCCCTGTTGGGATATCAGCACAATGGGCAGAACTCATAGGCTTAACTCAGGCTTTGACCTTGGGACAAGGAAAAAAATTAAACTTCTATACTGATCATAGATATGCTTTTGCCACTGCTCAAGTTCATGGGATCATTTACCAGGAAAGAGGATTATTGACTGTGGAAGGAAAAACTATAAAGAATAAGGAAGAAATTTTGGCCCTATTAAAGGCTTTGTGGTTGCCTAAAAGACTGGCTAAAATTCATTGCCCAGGCCATCAAAAAGGCAATATACCTATAGCCAGGGGCAATAATCTGTTGGATCATGCAGCCAAAGAAGCAGCCCTCCGCATCCAAGAGATTATGGCCTTACAACTCCTGACTTGGGAACCCCAGCCCTCCCTGAAAAGGGAGACTACTCCAATTCTGATTTGGCATGGATTAAACAGATGCCTACAGCTCAATTAGTTAAAGGATGGTGAAAGCTAGATAATGGAGTCATCCTTCTGCCTGAGAAACTGGGGGATCAACTGCTTTCAACTCCTCATCAATCTACTCACATAGGAGAAAAGAAAATGGGGGAATTGATTCAGCTTTCCCAAATCAAAATAAAGGATATCTCCACTAACGTCAAACAAATTACCTCCTCCTGTAGGGTTCGAAGATGACCAGTTGAGTTCATACTAATAATAGTCCATGCCACTGCCTGAGAGGCAACAGAACTGGAGCCTACTGGGAGATGGACTTCACAGAGGTAAACCCAGAAAATATGTTTACCAGTATTTATTAGTATTTCTAGACACTTTTTCAGGTTGGACGGAAGCTTTCCCTACCAAATATGAAACCTCTAAAATGGTGACAAAGAGATCACTAGAAGACATTTTATTCAGGTATGGATTTCCAATAGCTTTGGGGTCTGATAATGGACCAGCCTTTGTCTCTAAGTTAAGCCAAGATCTAGCTCAGGTATTGGGGGCTAATTGGAAATTATATTGTGCGCATCACCCCCAAAGTTCAGGACAGGTAGAAAGGATGAATAGAACCCTAAAAGAGACCTTAACTAAATTAACCTTAGAGACTGGCAGTGATTGGGTGTCTCTCCTCCCCTTCACATGTTATAGGGTATGCAATACACCCGATAAATGGGGATTAATCCCCTTTGAAATAATGTTTGGCATTCCTCCTCCTATCATCCCAAATCTTCTAACAGAGATTCTAACTGAATGTAAAGATTATGAATTGTTAAATTATTTATTTGGTATTCAGCAAGTACATAAAGAGATTTGGCCTAAGCTCTAAGCATAATATGAGTCAGGTTCCACTCCCACCCCCCATCATTTTAAACCAGGGAATTGGGTCCTAATAAAAACACATCGACAAGACACCCTAGAACCACGCTGCAAGGTTCTTATGTTGTCTTGTTGTCCACACCTATAGCAGTCAAGATGGATGGAATTTCCTCTCTTGGATTCATGACACACATGTAAAAAAGGATGTTGATCCTGCACAGTCAACGGATCACTGGAAATCAATTAAAGATCCTGATAATCCTCTAAAGCTAAGAATTATTAGATCCTAATCTAATGTCCCCATGGGATATTGTTTTGAAACTCTGGTAGTTATAGCATCTTTATTAATCCTTGGCTTTGGAATAGGTCTAGGAGTATTAGCTCCACTGCCCCATATTAAAATTTATAGAGTTTTAATTGTTCTGATATGTTATTTGGTATTTGGCTTTGGGGTAGGTCTAGATATAGGAGCCCTGTCAGCCAATGCTAAAATTTATGGAGTCTCGGTTGTTCTGATACTTTTCTTTGGATCTGGAGCCATTGGAATATTGGTTAGTTTCTATATATAGTATCTAGATTTCTTTAAAAAGCCTTCTCTGTCTCAAGAAAGAGGGTCCCATGGGTGCATGATCAGAATTTTCATGTTTTATCTTGTTGCAAAATGCCATCCTGAAAGGTTAAGTCCTCATCAACCTGTAAAAGTTACTTGGATGATAATTAATCACTCCGTTGGAAAAATAATGTTTAGTCTCCAGATGGGCCCCTCCAAATATCTGGTGGCCAAATCTTGAATTTGATTTATATGCTGTGGCACTTGGGAATACTTGGGATGTAGCAAATTGGAAGTATGACTCCACAGGCATACCTAGATGTGGGGGATGTTGCCATTGGGATTTTAATGAAGGGCCAGGATGTGCCCATAAATATCTAGATCTAAGTTGGCAGATCGGCCGATATATGTCTGCCCTAGGCACATAAGAGATAAATCTAAATGTGGGGGAGAGGACTATTTTTATTGTAAAAACTGGGGATGTGAATCATCTAGTACTATACCAGAGCATCCAGCCAGTATGAAAACAGATTTAATACCAGGCATCAGGAAACCCTAGTCACTTAGATATTATAATCCACCATCTATCCTCATTATTATTGGCAGTGCACCAAGTTTCAATGTAATCCGTTTAGTATCCTTCACTGAATTGGGAAAGAAGGCCTCATTAGAGGGATGGGGAATGGGACGACAATGGGGATTAAGAATATATACAAATGGCTATGATCAAGGAATCCTGTTTGGCATTCATCAAACAATAGAGTCTGGCATACCACCAACTTTCAGACCTGTCCCTGAATTGGTGTCCACTTCCAAGTCTGTCCCCAGGCTGTCATCCACTCCTGAGCCTGTCCCCAGGCTGCCACCTACTTCCAAACCAGTCATGAATGAAAGATAACAAATTCAATCATCCCGAGTTTCCAATTTTTCTGATCTCCTCCTAAAAATAATGAAACAAGCTTTTTCAGTATTCAATGTTACTAGGCCTGAAATTACCAAAAATTGTTGGTGATGTTATGACATAAGGCCCCCTTGTTATGAAGGAATTGGATCTCAAGCAAATATTGTCTTGTCTTCTGATTATACCAGTTGCAGATGGGGACAAGGAAAATTGGGGCAATTTACCCGTACATCCATTAAGGGTTCCAGCACCTGCATAGGTGTCATACCAAACTCTCATAAATATCTCTGTAATAAAACTTATTCAGTAAATGCCACTACATATTATGTCCACTCCAATAATGGGTGATGGACATGTTCTTCTGATTTAACTCCCTGTGTATATGGGCAAATATTGAATCAAACCAAAGATTACTGTATCCTTATCAGTCTGATTCCCTGAATCCTTTACTATGAATATGAAAATTTTCTAAATGAATGGGATGATAGAAATGTAAGGCAAATTGATAGAGACTCAATAACCATAACCCTGGTGGTGCTATGGGAATGGGCATCGCGAAAGCTAGTACTGGAGCAGCCGCCCTCATTACACAACATCAACAGTATAATGGCTTGCAGATAGAAATTGATCAAGATATTGAAAGAATAGAATTGGCAATCACTAAATTACAGGAATCTTTGAGCTCCCTTGCTGAGGTAACTTTACAATTAAAGAGAGGATTAAATCTAATGTTTCAACAACAAGGGGGACTATGTGCAGCCTTAGGAGAAGAATGTTGTTATTATGTAAATCATTCTGGAATTGTCAGGAGATTCTATGGCCAAGATTAGAGAAGGATTAAACAAGAGAATAATATAGGGGGTACAACATCAAGGATGTTATGGAGATGGGTTTTCTTTATCCCCCTGGCTAACTACCTTACTTTCAACCCTAGCCAGACCATTGATTTTAGGCTTAATTCTGCTTCTAATAGGACCTTGTATAATTAATAGGTTGATTGCCTTTATTAAACAGAGGATAAGTTCTGTACAACTGATTATATTGAGACAGAAATATCAAACCCCTCCAGAAGAAGAAGATACCTTAAACATTTAAATTCTTTTCTTTTTCCCAAAGGTCGGGATGCTCCTTGGACCCACAGGCCCTAAATGCAACATTTTTGAAACCATTGGAAAAAAATGGATTCCAACCACCACTGTGGAATGTCTCTTACACTTATATCCTAAAAAGTTTTGCCTTTATTGTGCTCCAAAAATCCAATATGCAGTATTTGAGATGTCAAAGAGAGTAGGAGATACAGCCCTACTCTCAGGATATTGCTCAGAACATAGAAATCATAAATCTGACCTTCAAGAGACCGAACTGGATGCAGGCTGGAGTTTGGTCTAATTGGTTCCCACCTTCGCATGCTATAGATTACCTAGTACACCTAATGTGTCAAATCACGACTTTCGTTTTGCTCGCCATTTCTATGGCTATCTGGGAAATTATTTCTGTTTTGAATTTTTCTAGAGCCTGATTGATCTGTTTTGTTACTTCCTGTGCTTTGAGTTCAGGGTGTCCTGGTGGTTCACTATCGCCTTTTCATCTTCATTTGCCCTACTGTTTGCCATTGGTGAACTGTAAGTCTGTCTTTGTGTCTTACTTAAGTGTTTTCTCATTTTTATTTTTGTTGTTGGGCTGTCCTTGGTTTAATCTCTGGATTATCACCCAAATCTTCCTGATATAGTTGCACCCTAGCTTCTTGGTATCTAACAAACCACAGACATTCACATCTTCATTAAATCAGAGAACACAGCTCATTGAATCCCAGTTGATACAATCAGCATCACAATATGGGGTAAAATTAGCCCTTTCTTATGGCTGAGTAGTACTCCATTGTATAAAAACAACACACTTATTTATCCATTCATCAATCAATGGACATTTGATCTATTTCCAGGATTTAGTTATTACAAAATGTGTGTGTGTTAGGAGAAATGCTGCATAATTTTTGGGAAAATCATTAAACAAATAAAATTATGATTAGGCCTAGTTCTCCTGCCACAGGCCAGCTATGGCATTTCAGAACACCTAAAATTTGGCCTCTGGTGACAGCTAAAATTTCAATGGCCCAGTGATGCTGTGATGCTTCAGGACAAGACTGCACCACCTGAATAAATCCTGGTAGGAACAAAATTTTCATTACATAGTTCCTCATTATTCTAGGACTTTTACTGCCTCGGCCCCTTGAATCATCTTTTACATTTGCTACTCTCCCAATAAACTGAACTCTGCACTGAATCATCTGTTTCTTTTTTCTTTTATCCTGATTTACTGAATAAAGATGTGGAAAGCTTAGGGCTTTTGTCTTTGCATTCATTGGGCTCAAAAACTCAGCCTCTTGTCTGTCTTATTTCTTCTATCATTTTTTCTAATAAATTAATTTTCCTTGTGATGTTGTGTCTTGCAGGAGACTAGGACTTGCTGCAGAAGTTCTAATAAGGTCTCTTTTCCCTGTTCTCTACAGGTGTGCATATATTGATGTGACATAATGCTTTTAATTCTTTTGGAAAGATACCAGAAAGAAGAATCATGAGGTCAAATGGAACCCCTACTTTTAGTTTTTTGAGGAATCTCCAAATTAATTATCAGGGAGAGATTCCACCTCACCCCACAAAGAATGGCTACTATCAAGAAATCAAGCAATAATAAATATTGGTGGTGTTGTGGGGAGAAAAGAACCCTTCTCTGCTATGGGTGGGAGTGCAGACTGGTGCAACCACTATGGAAATCAATATGGAGATACTTCAAAGAGTTGGGACTAGAGGCTTCATTTGATGCAGTAATCCCTCTGCTGGGTATCTTTCCGCAAGAATTAGAATGAAATCACAGAGATATATGTGCATCTATGTTTATAGCGGCAGAGTTTGTAATAGCGAACACTTGGAAACAGCCCCTTTGCCCATCAGTTGGAAACTGCATAAAGAAGATGTGGCTTTTCTATAAAATGGAATACTACTCAGCCATAAAGAATGAGAAATTAGATTTATTCATAGGAAAATGGAGATGTATTGAGGATATACTCCTAAGTGAGATAAACAAGTCACAAATGTGTAAATACTGAATAGTTTCTCTGGTGTGAATAAACTACAATAGTACATAAGATTCTAATGTTATAATTGACAGTGTGAAATAAGGGAGAAAAAAGCTAAAGGTGTAGGGAAAGTGGGAAGGGTATGGAAAAGTTAATAAGGGGAAAGATAATAATATGAGAAAATGAAAAGATGGAAATAAAGTGTTTGTAAATGGGTAGGGGAGGAGGGGGTGAAGGAAGGGCAGGGACAGGAGAAAAATGAGAACCAAGACCTGCCATGTAAAGGTACAAGATCCCAATAATGAATGTAACTGTACTGCATACCTAAAGTGTACGAATAAACTGAATGAGGAAAAAATAATAATTCTCAGTCGTTGAGCCAGTCTAGATTCCCATGTACAGTTAGGAAGTGCTCCTTTTTTCCCCACCTTCCCTTGAGCATTTGTTATTGATCAATTTCTTGATAATTGCCATCCTTTCTGGGGGTCAGATAGAATCTTACCGTTGTTCTAATTTGCATCTCTCAAATGACAGGGGATTTTGAACATTTTGTCATATATTTATTTGTGGTTGTTATTGCCTCATTTGGAAACTATGTATTGATTTCAATGCCTAATTTTTGATTGGGCCTTTAAATTTGGGCAGTCTGCCTTTTTTTCATCCTTTATATATTCTAGAAATTAGTTCTTTGTCTAAGAACAGCTGTGGTTCTTAATTTATGGTTTGTCTCTTCACTCCATTGGAGGTTTCTTTTTTTTCCAGATTTAATTGAGTTTATCGGTATATTTTAGGGATACAGTACAGTTACATTCATTGTTGCAATGTCTGCCAGAGTTCTGCCTAACTTACTTTCCAGCAAGTTTAATGTTTCTGTTTTAATATTTAGATCTTTAATCCATTTGGATTTTAATTTAGTGCATGGCGAAAGATAAGGGTCTAATTTTAATCTGTGACAGGTTGATATCCAGTTTTTCCAACACCATTTATTAAAGAGGCTATCTTTCCTCCACTGAGGATGGTGAGCTCCTTTGTCGAAGATGAGGTAGCTGAGTACATCTGCATTTGTTTTTGTGTCTTCCAGTCTGTTCCATTGATCCTCAGGCCTATTTCTTTGCCAGTACCATGCTGATTTTATCACAGTGGCTTTGTAGTATAGTTTCAAATTGGGAATTGTTACACCTGGTGCCATGTGACTGTTGCCTATAATGGCTTTTGCTATTCTAGGTCTCTTGTGGTTCACTTCTTAATCTTTCTATATTTTTCATTTGGTCATTTACCTTACCTTATGGGAATTTATCACATTAAAATTTATCATTTCCCTACTAATAAACATCATTACTGTGGAATATGTAAAATATTATGTATCATATATAATATGGTCATTTTATGAATCTATAGAAATGAATGAATAATATATATTATTATTAAAATAATAATATAATCAATTAAATTAATTAAATAATATAATCAATTAAATTAAATAATATAATCAATTAAATTACTGTGTTGAAGACAAGTAAAGTATAGGTTTTTTGTGAAAGAAAAGACAATGGAGTTGACTTTAAAGGTTATATATATTACTACAGTGAATGATACTTTGTTATTTTAAGATAAGTACACCATTGACTAGATATCAACAATAGGTATCAGTAGGAGTAAACATGACTATAATGGTTAATCAGATAGACATCTAACAAATAATCTAGTTCTGTTCATTTTCATATCCTCACCTTATAGCCCCCACTTTCTCTCTCTTAATTCTGTCTCTTAGTTTATTTTTTTCAGACTTGTATCACACACTTGGCAGGTGAGGCCTGGAGACTTACTGCAGGAGTCTCTGGCAATTGGCACTCATCATGGGCGCTCCAACCACAAACAATTGCCTGCTCAGTGAGGCTACTCAGAACAGAAAGATAAAAAACAAAATAGAAAGAATACACTGTACAATGCACCTCACATCAAAGTCAAGGACAAGCACAAAGTCCCAGATAAAAGAGGTAGGTATTTCAAGTGTCAGAAAGTAGTAAAGATGGCCAGGGGTTTAGCTCAGTGTTTTCTCCAACTACCTTGCAAGCTCAATGGGGGCCCAAGTTTGATCCCTGGTATAAGAACGGGGAAGAGAGAGAGAGAGAGAGAGAGAGAGAGAGAGAGAGAGAGAGTACTAAAGGTAGTCAGCTGAGACTAAAACATGGAATAATCACTTTCATCCCAAGCTGGCCAGCAGTGTTGATATAAATGCTGCAAAATATATTTAAATATAATTGTTAATTTTTGCAAAGAACATCTTTATATATGGAATTTTGAGAGTGAGTAAAAGATAATATTCGGACAGCTCAACAAAAAAGAAAAGGCTATCTTGCTTTATATTTTCATTGAGACTGACACTTTGGAGCCTTTTTCACTCTATTTTGCATCCTAAACAGCTGAGCCTGGGAGCTACTCAAGCTTCTTTTCTTCAGTAATCAGCTGCTGGTGAAAACTGTTTACTTTTGGGTTTAGAGCAACTGTTTGCCAGATCTTCTGTCTTTCACACTGTGGACTTCTCTCTCTCAGAAAATGTGATATTTTTAAGGCACACCCCCATGCTTAGCCTCTGGAGGAAGTTGAGATTCTTCCCCCTCCGTTTGAGCTGCTAAAATCACAGGTGTGGAAGGAGTGGGGCAAAAGCATGAGGAGAACCGCCTGGCTTTCAAGTGCACCTGAGGGTGTGATTGGGTGATGTGGTTGCTCTCAGAGAGGATGGAACAGGGGTTGCACTCAGATTGGAAATAACTAAAGTGATAAAATAAATACTGGATTGAAAACAGTGAGGCAAGCACTAAGAGTGTAAAGTAAAATAGCAAGAAAAACGACTTCTGGCTTTAAGAGCCAGACAAATACTGTTTTATTGGTTTGATGCTGTCTGCAAAGTTCTGGAAGCCAAAACATAGCCAGGGGATTTGCAACTGTATTCTACCAGACATAGACTTTACAAGAGAAATCAATTACAAATTTTAGGTGACTAATACATTTAACTTTCTTTCAACTTGAGTTGATGTTTAACTGATGTTCACAAAATATTTCTTGTACATATCAAATTCTAGAATTGTAATTATAGGGTTAACTTGCTCTTTCCTGTACTTTGTTGATGAAGAACTCAAAATCACAACTATTCTATTGGCAGCCAGTCAAATTTTAAAATGTTACAATTTTTGTGGGGTGAATAGCTGCCATCAAGAAATCAACCAGTAACAAATTTTGGCATGGTTGTGGGGAGAAAGTAACCTTTCTCCATTGTTGGTGGGAGTGCAGACTGGTGTAACCACTATGGAAATCAGTATGGAGATACCTCAAAGAGCTGGGACTAGAGATTTCATTTGACCCAGCCTTCCCTCTTCTGGGTATCTTTCCAAAAGAATTAAAGGAATCATACCACAGTGATATATATGTACCCATGTTTATAGCAGCACAGTTTTCAATAGCTAAATCTTGAAAACAGCCCATTTGCCCATCTGGAAACTGAATAAAGAAGATGTGGTTTTTCTATAAAATGGAATACTACTCAACCATAAAGAATGATAAATTAGATTCATTCATAGGAAAATGCATACATATTGAGGATATATGCCTAAGTTAAATAATAAGTCACACATGTGTAAATACCAAATAGTTTCTTGGGTGTGAAATGCTATAATAGTACATAAGATCCTAATGAGATAATTGACTATGTGAAATAAGAGGAAAAGGTCTAAAGGTGTAGGGAAAATTGCAAGGATGGGGGAAAAGTAACAAGGGGAAAAAATATGACAAAAGGAAAGAATGGAGATAAATATACTAGGAGTTGCAAAGGAGATGTATAGAGAATATTACTTATTTACTCATTCATTTGTCTAAATAATTTATATTTGTGAGGGACAAAATAATGTTTTGATTTTGTATATATTGAGTAGTGATCAAGTTGCAGTGATTAGCATATCGACCAATGAGACTTCTACATTTTCTCTTGGTGAGTACATTACAATTTTCTTTTCCTAACATCTTTGAGATGTACAAGGCACTTCTGTAATTATATTCACCCTTCTGTGCCATAAAACACTGGAACTTACTACTCCACTCATAGAATACCAGTCTTCCTGTAGATGGGCTGTTCCTTCTGGCCACTCCCTCCTACTCTACCCCATCTTTGCCAAACACTATTCTCTCCACTTCTATGAAATAACCTTTGTTAGGTTACCTTTGTGAGATTGTACTGTTTGTTTCTCTATACCTGATGTATTTCACCTAACATAATACCCCTCAGGTTCATCCACACTGTCACCAATGATAAAGAAGATTTCATGTGTTTTATGGCTGAATAGTATTCCATTCTGTGTATAGAACACATTTTATTTATCCATTCATTTGTTGTGCATATTAGGTTGATTGCATATATTGGCCATTGTGGATAGTGCCACAATAAATATAGGAAGGTGGTATTTTTTTGCCATGCAGTATTTCAAGCTTTACATCATATCCACTCTCACTGGGGTAATATGACATGTTCTTGTGTTCTTTTCTTTTTCTTTTTTACTTATTGTAGTGCTGGAAGTCAGCTCTAGGGCCTCCACATATGCTACACAAATGCACTATCACTGAGCTAAGTCCCTAGAAATTTATTTTCTTTACTTCAAAAAGAATCTCAATATGTTGGGTAATTTGACCTTGAACTCATGAATATAAGCAATCTGCATGCTTCAGCATCCCAAAAAACTTTGCCTGTACAAATATACCATTATGCCTCGATCTTTATTGTCTCTTTGATTTGCATTTAAAGATGTTGAAGGGCCACGTATTTAGCTCAGTGGTCTTGCTACCTGCCTTGCAGGCAAAAGGACTCAAGTCTGATCCCTGGATATAAATTAATTAATTAATTAATTAATTAAAAAGTGAGCAATCTGGAGAACATTTTGGGCCAAAGGTTTATCTCAGTGTTTCCACCACCTGCCTCACAAGCACAAGGTCCTGGGTTTAATGCCTAGTTAAAAAAAAAAAAAGAAAGAAAGAAAAGATTGAGCAATTTGAATATATCTATTGTCCACCTCTCTCTTCTTTTGAGAAATGTCTATTCAGATCCTTACCCAGTTACATTTTCTTTTTTACTATTCAGTTGTTGGTATTTTTATATATGCTGGATATTAACCCCTTGTCAATTGTGGGGTTTACAGCTATGTTCTCTCATTCTCTATTTCATCTCTCAGCTATCTTGTTTCCTTTGCTAGTAGGACAGGTGTATTTTGGCTCACAGACTTAAGATGATTCAGTCCAGAGTTACCCAGATCCACAGCAAGAAGGGCATGGTGGAGGGGTCAAAGAAATGGCACCTTCTCACATAGTGGTGGCCAAGAAGTAGAGAGTAAAGGGAGGAACTGGAAGGGTGATTTACATTGCAGGTCAAACTTCCAGTGAACAGCGTCTTCCAATCAGAGCCAGGTTTCTATCACCATACAAGTCCTTCCTGAACTCTTCAGTGGACTAATATGATACAGAATACAGCACTTGTATTATCCAATAACCCTCCAATCAGCCAAACTTTAAATGCAGGAACCTTTGGTGGAAACTTTATATCAAACCATAATACATAGATATGGGATAGCACTGGTAGAATTTAAACCCAAGTAGTATGATTTCACTATTGTCAACCTTTACCATTTGATCTCTGCTCAGGTATAGTCAAAGGCACTGGTGAGTCTTACAAATCATTCATTACCTTTTTCTCTTTGACTTATTCCAGTAGTATAAGCATATGATATATGATTGGAAAGATGTTATCCTAAGGATGAGTTTCCCTAAAGCCCTCAGCATGTCTTTGTTCCTTAGGCTGTAGATAAAGGGGTTCATCATGTGGGTCACTACAGTGTACATCACTGAGGCTATTGGACTCTTCCTAGGGGACTGAGCACCTGTAGAACTGAGGTACACCCCAAAACCTGTGCCATAGAACAAAGAAAGTCCTATTAGGTGTGACCCACAAATGGAGAAAGCTTTATACTTTCCACCAGCTGATGGGATTTTCAGGACAGAAGAGACAATTTGAGTGTAAGAGAAAATTATCCCAGAGAGAGGAACAACACCCAGCAGTCCTGTCACCAAATACTCCATCATGCTATTGATGAGGATATCAGAACAGGCAATCTTGAGAAGTTGATCCAATTCACAGAAAAAGTGGGAAATCTCCAGGTTTGTGCAGAATGACAGCTGCAGTGCCATGGAGGTGTGGAGCAAGGCATCAAGGACACTGATGATGAAGGAAAGCAGAACCAGCAGCCAGCAAACTTTTGGGTTCATGATGACATTGTACCTCAAAGGGTGACAGATGGCCACAAAGCGGTCATAGGCCATCACAGTTAGCAGCATGGCATCCATACATCCAAAGATGATAAAAAGAGACATTTGCATCGCAGTGCCATGGAGGTGTGGAGCAAGGCATCAAGGACACTGATGATGAAGGAAAGCAGAACCAGCAGCCAGCAAACTTTTGGGTTCATGATGACATTGTACCTCAAAGGGTGACAGATGGCCACAAAGCGGTCATAGGCCATCACAGCTAGCAGCATGTCATCCATACATCCAAAGATGATAAAAAGAGACATTTGCATCAAGCAGCTCACATAGGAGATGACCCTGCTGTGAGTTGAGATGTCCACAATCATCTTTGGGACTGTGGTAGAGATGAAGCAGATGTCAGCCAGGGACAGGTTGGAGAGGATGGGGGTGTGGAGGTGAGAGTCAGAGATGACAGCCAGGATGATGAGCAGGTTCCCGAGCACTGTGACCAGGTACATGGACAGGAACAGTCCAAAGAGGATGGGCTGTAGGTGTGGATCATATGACAATACCAGGAGAACAAATTTGGCAGTATATGAAATATTTTCTGATTTCATGTCATTGGTAAATCTGGTAGAACAATGATAATAAAATAAACTATATGGAAACCACCTGAATTTAATCTGTTTTAAAATCAAAACAGGTAAGTTTTTCCCAGGATTATCTTTCTACTCTTCCTTTCCTTGCTTTGTTTTTTCTTGAACATTTATTTTCCCACCCATTACTCATTCCAAGTTCTTCTATATTTATTTTTTTTAAATATTAGTTAAAATTTGAGAATTATACATCTTTAGGAAGTACATTGTTACATTTTGACATACATATACACTATTTAATGATCAAATCAGGATAATTAGCATATCAACACCTTATGTATTTATAATTTATTTCTGGCAAATGCATTCAAATATTCATCCATCTATTGTGTATCTATTACGTATTGCTACCTATTTTGAAATACACAATACATTGTACCTAACTATAGTCCCTGGAGTTTATTTTCTATTTGTACTTTTAGAAATACATTTATAGAGAATATAATAGGAAGGAAACATTGCTGTGCTTACTGATGTCTGAGTCATTCTATCAACTAATTAAAATTTATAAAGTACTTATATTACCACATGGCTTCCAGGATCGAGTCCATCACCTGCTGTCCCCATTGCTGTGGGCTTGTGTGGTGCATCACAGCAGGAGAGCATAGCAGTGCTGTATGTGTACGTCTCACCTCATACAAAAGGAAGGGACAGAGAAAGGCAGGAAGAAGCAAGGGCACCTAAATTCCAGCCCCAAATTGGTTCCACCTCTCACAAACTCCACCACTTTCCAATAGCACTAAGCTGGAGACTTCAGTACTTAGGGCCATTCTGGACATGCCAGAGCCAATATATATATATACACATACTAATTACTCTGCCTTAAAGATGGCTTCAGCAAATCATTCTAGAATAAAAGTTGTAAGGAGTAAAATTTGAAAAAACAGTTTTGGACACAAATCCTGCCTATTTTATGGTTTTGTGACTAAAGGTTTATTGGTGCACAGCCATTCCTTCACATGTTTGCAGTCATAGCTCAGGGATATTGATAGAGTACGTTAGACAGGAGGCAGATGTGGGGAAATGGCAGGAAGAACATAGAAGAAAATTCTGAGAAATGGCATGGTCTGGATTTCCTGAATTTCTAGTCTGCAGGCTTCCTGAAGTCACCACATCAAACTGGCTTTGTGCATTCCTTCTCCTGGTTGGTCTTACACCTTTCATGACTACACAATAAATTAGACGCACAGATCCCAATTTAACCTATGGTCACATTGTCAACCCAATTTGTCTATATGGGTATACATTTATATTGTATTTTTAACTCCCTACATGAGCTTTAGCCACTGTACTGGCTGTGAGTAAATCCTCAGGAGTTCTAAAACCATGTCCTGATGTAAAGATGGAGACTGACAGTTTGGGGAAAGAAGACCTGTTAATTATCATCCCTGACCACTTCTGCAAAATCTAGAAAATCAAAAGGAAAAGCAGACCTCAACTCACTGTAGTTGCCATCTCTGATGCTGAGCCCACCACCCCACCCTTCTTGAGGGTGTAATTTTATTACTGAGAGTTTCTCTCTCTAGATCTGATCACGTACAACTCTCCTAAGTATGAATCCTTACTCATAACTTATCCTTGTTTGGTGCGCACTGAGTTTGTCTTTCCACAAACAAACTTGCTAAACGCCATTAATTTTTGACTGTGAGTCACTTTCTGTGGACCTCCTCTCAAATATTCTTAGGAAGAACCCAAGTGGCGAGATTTCCAAAATAGGCAGTGCAGAACCAAAACCAGGATGACACTGCCCTCTGGGTATTATTGGACCACTTGCCTGGATTGTGCAAAGTCCTGAGTTCAAATAACAACAACAACAACAATAATAATAATAGTAGTAGTAGTAGTAATAATTTATTATAAGAATAAATTTGAGCTATTTGTATGATATTGATATAAGTGGTACACAATTAATATATGTCAATCTAAAATCCATAATATAATTAACCAATTTGTTTTTAGTATTACTCAAAGACAGTATCTTTCCATCAAGAAACTGGGAATTTAAGGGCATTTGACATATTTCACTACATAAAAGTTTATTTTCTCAAGTTAATCTCTCTTTTGTGGTTAATGCTATCCCCACCCATTACAGTTATTTCTCCCAGAGCATGTGGGCCAATTTATATGACCAAGAATTCACACCATGATGAGGATTGACAAGGGAGCCATCTGCATGCTTCTAGTATTTGATGACTATTTCATGTAGTACTGAAAAATTAAGATATTAAAATCAGATCAGAAAGAGGATTTCTAGATTAGATAAGAGTTTGCTAAATGGAAATAATATAATATTGATCCCTGAAGAAGGGCCAAAATTATGAACAATTCCCTTGACTTGTGTTATATTCTGTTTATCTTATAATTGATGAAAAGCAGTATTTTAACCTCATGTTTTAAAGTTCAGTTCCTATAAATCTAAGATTCTTGTTAAAAGAAAATTCTTTGAAGATGCAATGTATGCACGTTTTTCCATAAGTTAATCTGATTACCATGAAGAGTGAAGACTTTGTTTATGAATACTGAAATTGAAGTAATTTTAAATTTTCTTTTTTAAAAAAAGGAGCAATAAAGAATTGGCATGTTCTGGCAATGTCATAGCACCTATGTGCTTAAGGAATTTCAGTAACATTGTCTGAGGACTCAGCATGAAATACAGAATCACAGCAAGTGTGCCGCTGAATGAACAATAAAACCACCTAACATGGACTCTCTGCTTCATAAATTTTTTTCTTTGAACAAGAGATAACTTCACCATATGACAGACAAGTGATATGAACATCAACCAATTCCAAGTGTGAGATGTGGATTTGAACAGTTACAGATCCAGGCATGGATTTGGCTATTGTTACCTACATCTATAGCTCATGAAACCCAAAACTCTCTGAGTAGAACCAATTTCCTCACTTGTATAAATGGAACTTCTCTAAAACATACATGTATGTGACACAGAGGAGAAATAGGTCAATGAAATGTACTTACTCATAGGAACATAGATGACTGTCCCGGTCACTTTCATTTTCAGTTGTTCACAACCCTGGAAAATTAGGAGAGAAGTTGAGGGGGGAGAGGTAAAATAGAAATGAAGTGAGAATAATAGATTAAGTCACCTCAGGAATTGTGTAAGAGATTAACAAAGCAGGACTGTGTATATTTTGGGCTTGTAGTTTTTATGAATGAAGTATCTGGGGGCGAGGATTTAGGTCAGTGGTTCTGCCACCTGCCTTGCAAGTGGAAGAACCTGAGTTTGATACCAGGTAACAACAATAAAAAGAAACAAACAAACAAAACTATCCAAGAGATGAAAAAAATGAGGGTTCATTAGAAAGTACATGAAAATGAGGAAGTAAATATCTTATCTTAAGAGTTTTACATATTGGTTTGGAGTCTCATTTTTAACTCAAACAAACTGGCCTTTCTCTTACAAATAAACAAAAAGGGATGAGGAAAGAGGGAAAGGAGGATGAAGAACATGGAAGAGAAGGAGAGATGGAGAAAAAATAGACAGAGTGAAACAAAAAGAAGAAAGAAGGCAGAGTCTTTTCAATGCTTCATAACATTTATTGCTCACACATCAGATTACCTTGAAGATACCAAAAAGGTATTGTCCATTTATTCTCTGGATATTGAAAGATGAAGGTAAAAACTGCACCCACAGGTGAGACAAAGGGCAAGAATCTCCCACACAGAGGTATTATCTCCTGATAGATTCACCAGTGTGTGTTTTCTGACCTTACCAGGGCTGCTGGTACAGTGGTTTTATGGTAACTGTGAGCAGTCTCAGTGGACCCGAGAGTCATATATTCAAAGCTCCTCACTAACCACAGGTTCAGGGGCATGTATGCTCCAAGGCAGCTCAAATCTTCAATGCACACAGTGCCATCAGTGATGTCCTGACCCTGAGCACTAAAGCACGTCTCATTCTCATCCTACCATTTTTCACCTTACCTCTCTCTGGGAGGGCTCAGTCAGGGATCCCACAGTCCGTCCTCAAGGGGCTCAAGGGCTCTTCTGAAACAACACCCCAGTTATTATGGTCACTAAAGCATTAGGGGACCACAGCCCAGGGGACCACAGACAGATTCAGGCTTTAGGGGACCAAGTCCAAAGGGGCACATTTAGAAGTGCTTCTCTTTTTGAAATGAAAGTCCCTTCATTAATGATGCTGGAGCTTTCACAGTACAAATGTGATGAAGAAAGATAATTTATTGTCTATCAGGTGAACTTTTCAGGGATGAACTGGAAAACACACATCAAAATACACTTGCTGGGTGTGTTGTCACATGCCTGCAATCCCAAGACTCAGCAGGGTGAGGCATGAATATAATCCTGATTTCAAACTTAGGGAGAGCCTGAGCTGCATAGTAAAACTTGGTCTAAAAACATTCTCAGTGCAGTGACAAAAACCAAACAACAAAAACAAACAAAATAAAAATGAACCATAAACAACTCACTAGCATTGTGTGTACAGAAACCCTGTAACATTTCTTAAATCAAAAATTAGTTCAAATTTAAATTTTAAAACTTGAAAAAAATGGTGATGCTGCCTGCCTTGCAAGCACCAGGTCCCAAGTTCAATCCCTGTTACCAAAAAAGAGGCAGGCACCAGAACCACTGAGCTAAATCCCCATCCCCCAAAATAGAAAAGAAAAGAAAACCTGGAAAAAAACCCAAAACCAAACAATGAAGCCAAGGGTGGTGGCACACACTTGTAATCTCAGTATTGAGGAGGCTGAGGTAAGATAATTGTCATGAGATGAAAGGCCAGCATGAGCTACATGTGATTAGTTCAAGATCAGTCTGAACTACATAGCAAGACCCTGTCTCAGAAACAAAAACAACAACAACAACAAAAAGAAAACAAACAAAAATTAAAACAATATGTATGCAACTATGTGTTGGTCACAGAAAAGAGAAAATGGTGCAAGAGAGGAACTACACAGCAGGTGTATGAGACTTCTGTTAGTGTGATATGGCCTTGTAGATTATGAAAACTGTATAAGTTGGAGTACATTCTGAAACTGCAATGATATGGGTACTACAGTACCAGCCAGAAACAAAGATGTTCACTATCATGATCAACTTCACATTCTTTTTTAAAAAAATCATTAAATTTATTGCAAAAGTTTTAGGAATAAATTATAATTACATTCAGCATTGGAAATGTGTACCTTTATATGATATAAGTTAGTTCTAAATTTTTCCCATTCCTATTTACTCTTTTACCCCTTCACCCCTCAGTATTTACAAAGGCTTTGTTTCCATTTCTTCCTTCTTTCTCATTTTCGTTCTCTTCTTCCTTCCCCTCACACTCCCACTCCCCTAGTTCCTCTTCTATTTTGAATAAGATCTACCTATTTTATGATATCTACAATATATTTTGTTACTTATGTACACTTTCAGTTTCTAACACCAGAGAAAGTATTAAGTATTTACACATGTGTATCCTATTTATTTCACCCTAGACTATGAGTATGGATTTTAACCATACTTAGTTAAAATTTCTCTACCTTATCATTCTTTATGGCTGAGTGGTGCTCTATTTGTATGAAAACACACACACACACACACACACACATACAATCTTTGTTGTCCATTTTTCAGTTGGGAAATTGAGTTGTTTATAAGTTGTAACTGTGGTGTTCTAAAAATGGGTACACAAATATAAATGTGGTATGATGGCTTTAACTCTTTTGAGAAGATATCCAGCAGAGGAATAGCTGTGACAAATTGGACCTCTAATTCTAGGTTTCTGAGGAATCTATGTATGGATTTCAATAATGGTTGCACCAGTCTGCACTCCCACATACAGTAGAGAAGTGTTCCTTTTTCCTCCTAACCCTGCAAGCATGGGTTGTTTGTTGATTTATTGATACTAGCCATTCTTTTTGGAGTGAGATGTTGAACATTTTATCACGTTTGTTTGCTGTTCCTTCTTGTTCACCTAAGAAATGTATGTTGATTTCCACTTTTGGATTGGGTCTTTAAATTTGGGGCTTCTGATTATTTAAAGTGCTTTGTATATTCTACATAGTAGACAACTATCTAAGTAACACCTGTTAAATTTTTTCCCACATTGTAGGTTGTTTCTTCACTATGTTGGCAGTTTCTCTTATGATTCAGAAGCTCATTTTAATAAGAAGAGGTCACAGATGTTAGTTCATTTTTCTAGTTTACATGAAACTGAGGTTTTGTTTATGAATTATTTTCCTACACCAGTGAATTCAACATTTTGAACTAACACTTTTTCCAGATAGTTTAATATTTCTGTTTTAATATTTAGATCTAAAATCCATTTAGATTATAGTTTAGCATATAGGTAAAGATATGCATCTGGTTTTAATCTATGGCAAGTTGAAACCAATATTTACAGCACCATTTATTAAAGAGGCTATTTTTCCTCCAGTGAGGATGATTGTCTACTTTGTCATAAATAAGGTGGCTGAGTGTGTCTGGAGGTTCTAAATTTGGGAGGGGTCTTAATTTTTTGAGTTATTTATATATTTTGGATAGTAGACTTTTGTCTGAGGAACAGCTCATATTTTCCCCCCACGTTGTAGGTTATCTCTTAGTTCTGTTGATTATTTCTCTTACAGTAAAAAAGCTTTTTAAAAAAATGAGATCCCAGTTGTTGATTCTTTGTCCTAGTTCCCAAACTACTGAGGATTTGTTCATAAAGTCAATTCACATGCCAATGTCTTCAAGAGTTCTACCTAACTTGTCTTCCATCAAGTTTAGTGTTTTTGTTTTAATATTTAGATCTTTAATCCACTTGGAGTTTAGTTAAGTGCATGGTGAAAGACAGGATTCTAGTTTTAATCTTTGGCAATTTGAATCCAATATTTCAACACTATTTATTAAAGCTGCTATCTTTCCTCCAGTGAGGATGCTTGGATTCTATGTCAAAGATGAGCTAGCTAAGTGCATCTGGAATTATTTCTCCATCTTCTAATCTGTTCCACTTATACTCAGCTCTGTTTCTTTGCCAGTGCCATGCCATTTTCATCACAGTGTCTTTGTAGTATAGTTTCAAATTGGGAATTGTAATACCCCTTCCTTGTCTTTGTTGGTTAGATTTACTTTTGCTAGGTCTCTTATTGTTCCAAATGAGTTTTTGCATTATTTTCTAAAGGTATGTCAAGCCTGCTGTTGGAATTTCAATCAGGGTTGCATTGAACCTATATTGCAGTTCTGCAATTATGACTATTATTATTATATTGGTTGTTGTTCTTAACCAAGTACAAGGAATGTCTTTCCATTTTCTGATATCCCTTTAAATCCTTTTTTACAGAGTGCCGAAATTTTCAGAAGTGAGGTCATTTACTACCTTAGAGTTCCTATCTCAGTGAGTCTCTTGTTTGTTTTCTGTTTTGTTTTGTTTTGAGAGTTGTATTTGTATTCAGCTACTCTATTGAATTTGGGTAAGTTTAGAAGACATGTAGTGCAGATTTTTGGGACCTCTATACAGTGTATCATGTGATATGCAAATAATGATAATTGAACTTCTTTGTTTTCTATCTTTATTCATTTTATTTGTTTCTCTTGTCTAATTGCTTTGAATAATGTTTCCAGAAGTATATTGAACAAGAATGATGGTAAGTGGATATCCTTGTCTTGTTTCCGATGTTAGTATGAAGTATTTCAATGTTTGAACTTTTAATATAATGTTCGTTGTTGGATCATGATAGATAGCTTTTACTGGTTGAAATAAAGATACCAACATCAAATTTCTACAAGGTTTTTAATCATGAATGTTTGTTGGATTTTTGTTGAAAAAAAATTTTTTGGATCTATTGAGAAGAACCTATGGACTTTGTCCTTGGCTCTGTTAATGTAGTCTATTACATTTATTGGTGTGTTCATTAGTGAGATTGGCCTAAATTTCTCTTTTTTGTTTTTAACATTTTCTGTATTTGGTTTCAAGGTGATGCTTGATTCCAGGAATTATTTTGGTAGTATTATTTCCCTTACAATTTCACTGAAAATCTAAGCATTAGCAGCAGTAGTTATTCTCTAAATATCTGCAGAAGTCAACAGAGAGTCCATCAGGACCTGGTCTTTACTTCATTGGTAGGTTTGTAATTATTTTCCAATTATGTTGCTTTTGGGTTGTTTAGAATTTTTAGATATTCTTCATTTAACTTTGGGAATTCATGTATCTCTAGAAATCTATCCATATCTTCTATGTTTTTTGTTTGTTTGTTTGTTTGTTTTTTGAGACAGGGTCTCGCTATGTAGTTGAGTCTGACCTAAAACTCACTGTGTAGCCCAGGCTGGTCTCGAACTCACAGTGATCCTCCTGCCTCAGCCTCCCAAGTGCTGGGATTACAGGTGTGCACCACCACACCTGGCTTCATATCTTTTGTGTTTTCCATTTCATTGGATTATAGGTTCTTAATGTAGTTATTCATGATCCTCTAGTTTTCTGCTGGTTCTTTGGGATTTCATACTTTTCATTTCTAATTGTACGGATTCAGGCCTTATCTTTTCTCCTTTCATATAAAGCTTTTTAAGATTTTGTTTATTGTGCTTATTCTTTCAAAGAAGCAACTCTTGGAGTCATTGATTTTGTAAAACATTCTCTTAGTCTCCATTTCACTGATTTCCTTTCTGATCCTTGTAAATTCCGTCATGAATTAGCTTTGGTTTTGTCTTGCTCTTCTTTGTTTCAGAATCTTGAGTTTGAGCATTAGGTTGTTTATTTAACCTCACACTTTTTTCCTAATGTGGCTATTTACTGCTATGAATTTCCCTCATAACACTGATTTCATGGTGTCTGATAAATTCTGGTATGTTGTACTGCCAGTGTCATTAAATTTTGAAACTAACTTGTTTAATTTTCTCTGTGACCCACTTGTTAGTCATTATGGTGTAATTCAATTTCCATGAGTATGAAGTGCTTGGGGTTTCTTTTGCTACTGATTTCCAATTTCATTTCACTATGATTCAGCTTACAGGGGATAACTTCAATTCCTTTTCATTTATTTAAACTTGTTCTATGAGCTACTATGTAGTCTATTTTGGAGAATGACTGATGTGCAGCTGAGAATGTGTTTTGTAATTTTTCAAGTCCATATTTTTAAGAGTTTGGTTGAGTTCTAGAGTATCTTTGCTGACTTTTTTGTCTAGTTAATTTTTCTATGTGACAGTAGAATACTGAGGTTCCCCACTACTTTTGTCCCGTTGATTATATGATTTTTCATTTGCATTAATATTCATTTTATATAGTTGGGTGTGGAAGTATTTGGTGCATATATATTTATGATTGTAATCTATTCCTCTTGGATTGTTCTGTTTACAAGTATGTAGTGACTTTTTTATCTCTTTATTTTGTCTTTGCTTTAGATCCACTTTATCTGCAAATAGGATGGATATATCTGCTTTTCTCAGGGGTGGTTTCCTGTCACATGGAGTATGGTTTTTCACCCTTTGGCTTTCAGTGTATGAATTTATTTTGAATTAAATGTGTTTATTGTATGTAGTGCATTGTTAGATCTTGATTCTTAATTCATTCTGTAGTCTATTTTCTTTTTATTGGTTAAATGAGGTCATTAACAATGATGGTTATGACTGATATGTACTGATTTATCCTTGTCATGATCTTTTTTATTCAATTTTCCATCCACAAATTGCATTTAATTTCTTTCCTTGCCTGAAAGATTAATTCTGTTGGACTTCATGGAGTTGTGCAATGCTGGATTTGTATTCAAGACATTCCTTAGGTATTCTTTGCAGTGAAATTATATTATTTTTCCATTGATTTTGAAAGATAGTTTTGCAGGATATATAAATCTGCATTGGAGGTTGTTTTCTTTTAGGGCTTGAAATATGTCATTCCAAGGTCCTCTTGACTTTAGGCTTTATGTTGAGAAGTGTGCTGTGGCTCTCAGGGGCTATTCTTTGTGTGTGATTTGTTTGTTTTCTCTAACAGTTCTTAATATTTTTTTTCTCTCTTGTCGTTCTGGCATCTTGACTATTCTATGCCTAGGTGTACATATTTTTGTCACAGCTAGTTGGAGTTCTGTCTGCCTCATTTATCTTCATGTCAAATTATTTTTCTTGTTTGAGAAGATTTCTGCAATTATTTCTTTTAAAAAGGTTTATGTATTTTGTGCCAAGTCCTACTCCTTCATTGCCTCTCATCAATCTTAAATTATTCTTTTTTGCATCTCCTAGTAACCATTGGATTTAAATCTCATGATTCCTGACTATGTTTAATAAATGTTTCTATTCATGTTTGCTAATCACCATCTTTTCTTCTATCTATGAAATTCTGTTGTGACATTCATTTGTTCTACTGTGGAAACATTCAATTTAATTGCTAATTTCCTGGATATCTCCTTTAATGAGTTTTATATCTTCTAATTCTTTCCTATGTTTCCAATTCAAGGATTCTAACATTTTCCTCAATTCTTATTTTTTAACTGTATCTTCTCTAGAGTTTTAAACCATTTATTTCATTTTGGTCACCATCTCTCTTGTTATCTAAGAAATTATTCCGATTTCATTTTTTTCCAGAGGCTCTTTGATTACCTTCTTTCTTAATACTGCAGGAAGCCTATATGGTTGATTTTTGTTCCATCTCTTTGCCCCCTGCATTTGATTTAGGTCTTCTGGAAGTCTTGTTTTGCATCTTGTTTAGGTGTCTTCTCATTTATGTTTGCTGTTACTCTTTTTGTTGTTTATGAATTTTTTTTTCAATTTATTCGTGGCTTGGTACTTGTATATTTATTTTTATTGTGAGCATCTTCATTCCAGCATTTGGCACCCATATGGAATATCTCTGTTTGAAAGGTGGCTTCCAGGTACAGCTGATTTTAGGGTTTTGAGGCTGTAATGACCCTTAAACAATCTCAGTTTCAGTATATCAGGAAGAACATCTGACTTGGGTAGAAACCTTGGTAAAAGTAATACATTTAGCATCAACAATAGCATCAAAGACATCTTAGAAAATGAAAAATGTTGGTAACTATTTATGTTTTATCCTCTGCTGCATGAACTTGACTTGCAATTATATTTCAAATTCTAGGGCCAATCAGAAATATAGATGCAGGAAGTAAGCCCTTTGGTGTAGTGAATTTAACTTCCAGGAAGAAGACTTAGAATGAGTTGGTGGGATTCAGAAATAGAAGGAGATGGAGAGTTGAGAATTAGAGCTAGAGGACACAGGAAGATCATATAATCTTTGAGAAACTGTGGGAGATAGGAGGAAAAGAGAATTAAGGAAGAAAAGTAGAAGAAAACAAACTAACAGTAACAGGAGTACTAGAAACCATATTCATGCTGTTATAGAAATAAGAGCACTAAAGAAAAAATGAAAAGGAAAAACAGGCATAAAATGGAGAGAACTGAAGCAGAGGAAGAAAGGAGGACAAAAAAAGAGAGGACAAAGAAGAAAAGTAAAAGAAAAATAGTTTTCTTCAAGGCATGCCTCACTTGTAGGCAATATTGGAGATGCAGGTCTGAGTCAGTTATTCTTGTCCAGTCATCTGTAGTCTACAGAGATTCAGACTAGTTTCTATTTGTGAGGTCATAATTAAGCTCTCTGACCTTCTGTGGATTTGAACTCTGCAGGGTTCTGCTGAGGTTCAAGCTGCCCCTTCTCCACAGCAATTCCAGATTAGGAAGGGCTGATTTCAACCACTCACCAACCACTGTAGTCCACTGGATCTTTATTACAGAGCCTATCTGCTCTCCCAATGGGCTTCAGTTCTATGCCACAAGCATTGGAAAGGGCTTCTGTCTCCCACTTATTACTCTGTCATCTTCCTGAGCTCAGCATTTTGGTCTTTGCTCTCTACCTGATCTGGCCCTCGCTGTTGCTCACAGGCAGGCAGCCCCAGCTGTTGAAGAATGGGGTGCAGGCCTGGGCCCTGACTAATGAGGAATCTTTCTTTACATTTTTTTCTAACAGGGACAAGAGCAAAACACCTGGCAGGGTTCTTCATAGAAGGGACAGGACGTGTGGAAAAAAAACATAGCGATATGAAAGAAAAACGGAGCATCTTCAGTTAGAAAAGTGAAAAATTCAATAATGGATCCGTGTACTCAATGACTTAGTATTATGTTGGCTGTTGGTTTTCCTATTATTCCTCAAGCAGAAAGTTCATCCCTAAACTGTTAAAATCTCTATATTGAGAACATTATACTGCATTATAATTTTGCTCTTTGTTTGCTTACATAACATTTGTGTTGTTGGTTAGTTTTTTTTTTTTGATCGATACTCACATGGTATGCATAATGTCTATAATCATCAAAGGGAGGAGATACATTAATATAGCTGGAATATTTTTATTCCCCCTCGCCTCTCCACTGTTCTCTTTTCCTGTGTCTCTAGATCTTCTTTCCACATTATTTTGTATTATTATTGCTATTATTATTAATTTATGATGTTAGTTCCTGTTTGTGACATATAATGATTACATTCATTGTGGAGAAACATATAAAATATGAAAATATGCTTGAGTGGAAACTACTTTGAGTTAGGAAGAAAAGTGTAGAGTAATGCCACAGGGTCCATTCAGTATAGTTAAAAAAAGACAAAAAGTTGATACAGAAGAATATCAACGTTTGTTAATATTGACTTTTATTTTTTATTTTTATTTTTTGGTACCAAGGATCAAACTCAGGTCCTTGCACTTGTGAAGCAGGCAGCTAAATCCCCAGCCAAACAATTTATTTTGTAAGCATTTCATAATTATTTAAAATTGTTATTACAATATTTATTTTGATGTTATAATTTTAAATATTCTGTGATTTTTATAAAATAGAACAGGCCATTGAGTATGTACCTGCTTAGTATTGGGTTTGCACTTCTTTTTCCAGGGGTCTCCTTACCGTAAAGAGAAATGACACCAAAGCTCTTCAACTTGAACATTGGTTCACAGGTTACAGAAAGATAAGGTGAAAGTTACCATAAACTTTTATGTCTCCCCTCCATCACAATGAAGGTGCAGTAAAATGCCTGAGAATGTAATCATACTCATCTTGTATGAGGAAAATTTATCCTGAAACAGTAAAATGTTGCTAATGACAAATAAAGGAGAAATCCTGCAGAATGAGATTTGTGTTGACTAATTTTACATAGATGCAACACAATATATAGCAGTGAGGACAGACAAGAACCACAGGAATAACTTGATAGTGATCATCACCTCCATGTTTTTTGCTCATGCCTTTTACTCAGATAAAATTGTAATAAATTCTTGCCATGTTTCTAAAAAGTACTCCAAGAGCTTTGGGTTACCTGACTGGCAAAAGTGTGAAAAGAAGCTTGTCAACTCCCCTGATTTTTGATTATGCAGAAGGTGCGTTCTCAGGAAGGGCTCTGGGGAGCCAGGCATCATGCCCTTGCCCAAAGAGATAAACTCTGAGGGGATCCTCAGGTGTGGCTTCCCAGCTGGAGAGGACTAAAATGGGAGGTGGTCACATACTGCATATTTGCACTTCTTGGATCCCTGGAGACTCAATATCCAAAGCTCCTCATTAACCAAACACTATTTTCTCATCAAGATCAGAGCACATTAAAAATGTTTAAAGACTAATTCAGTTTCCAACTGATGGGCGAATGGGCTGTTTCCAAGTTTTAGCTATTACAAACTGTGCTGCTATAAACATAGGTGCACATATATCAATGTGATACTATTCTTTTAATTCTTTTGGAAGGATAGCCCGCAGAGGGATGGCTGGGCCAAATGGAACCTCTAGTCCAAGCTCTTTGAGGTATCTCCATATTGATTTCCATAGTGGTTGTACCATTCTGCACTTCCACCAACAGTGGAGAATGGTTCCTTTCTCCCCACAACCCCACCAACAGTTGTTATTGTGTGATTTCTTGATAGCAGAAATGCTTTGGGGGTGAGGTGGAACCTCAGTGTTGTTTTCATCTGCATCTCTTGAATGGATACATTTTGAGGATATACTCCTAAGTGAAATAAATAAGTCACACATGTGTAAATACCAAATAGATTCTCTGGTGTGAAAAACTATAATAGTACACAAGATCATAATGATATAATTAACAATGTGAATTGGGAAGAAAAGGGCTAAACATGTAGGGAAAGTGGGAAAGGTAGGGGAAAGGAAATAAGGGAAAAGAAAAAAAATATGAGAAAATGAAAAATGGAAATAAAATGCTTGTAAATGGGGAGGGGAGAAAGGGGTGAAGGGAGGGCAGGGACAAGGGGAAAAAATGAGAACCAAGACCTGTCATGTAAAGGTATAAGATCCCAATGATGAATGTAACTGTACTGTATACCTAAAATGTACCAATAAACTCAATAAAAAGAAAAAAAATGTTTAAAGTGTAACTCTTTAGAAAAATAAAATTCAAGATGGCCAAAACCCTTAACTGTAAAGCCAAGTTACTCACTCAATTCTTCCCAAGAGTTTGTGGTTATATACATTTCATACACCACACACAAATATTCAGGTACTACTCTTCTCTATCTCAATTCCATCCTTACCATACAGATAAAAGCAATGATGTGTATGAAGCCTGATTCTAGTATTTGATGTGAAAGCTTAGGTTTTACATGTAAGTATACAATATATCACAGAATATTTCCTGAGCTTTAATATTCATTCGGAACATTTAGTTCAGCAGATTTTATTTCACATCTCTATTTACTTCTACAATAAAGAAATATGTATGGGCTAATATTTTGTAATTTCACAATTACCTTCTCCAAATTGACAAAATTTGTCCCAGATAATATTTTACTTCACATGAGGGGATAATGGGACAAATTTGTGACTCTTGATTTTTCTTATAGAATGAGAAATTACAATGTCATTGCCAATAGTAGTGTGCTGGCTTACAATCATCTCAATTGATGTAGTGAAACATCAGCTACAGTTAATAATTGAAGACCGTATTACACATTAGTACTTAAATCGAATCGTTATGTTTAATGAATTCAATCTTTGTTTTTTTCTTTGAAACTAAATTTATTGGTACATTCTAGGTAGAAAATACAGTTACATTCATTACTGGGATCTTGTACCTTTACATCACAAGTCTTGGTTCTCATTTTTTCCCCTTTTCCCCACCCTCCCTTCACCCCCCTCCTCCACTCCCCACCTTCAAACACTTTAATTCCATTTTTACGTTTTCTCATAGTTTTTCCTTTTCCCTTGTTCCCCTTTCCCTATCCTTCTCACTGTCCCTACTGAATTCAATCTGCATTGAAATGTCAAGATATTTAGCTTCATGCTAACTCATTCAGCATATATTTCTTAAATAGAATGATGCTATAGTATATCTTTTTATATCAGTATAAAACAAGATGGCATTTTATATCACCCTATAGAACCTCATCCCAATTTATTTCAAACACATGCCATAATACAAAAATTATAAAATGACACAGCTGATTGTATGAAAGTTTGTACATAAAACTATTCTTTCATCATCAAAGATCTAGAGAAAAGGTCAGGCAACAAACATAAAATAAAAGAAACAATTCTTATGTAATCTCATCATTGTGGAACGTGGTAGTGGCAGAGCCAGGGATTTCCTTTCACAAAGAATTCAGTCATTGTGAATTCCTTTAGTCCTATAGGTCCAAAGCCAATGAAACAACACAGAAAAGAGAGTATTCTACCAATGAGTTTTCTCAGGGCTTCCTTCATTTCTCTGTTCCTCAGGCTGTAGATAAAGGGGTTTAGCATTTGAGGGGCAATAGAATACATCACAGAAGCCACTGCAGTCTTCCTGGTTGAATCAGTAGCTGCAGCACTGAAGTACATGCCAAATCCTGTTCTATAGAACAAGGACACAACAGACAGGTGAGACCCACAGGTGGAAAAAGCTTCATATCTTACTCCCTGTGATTGCATTCCTAAAACAGAGGGCACAATGTGGATATAAGAGAAAATAATTCTTCCAAGAGTAATGGCACCAACTATGCAAATTAAAACATAGATCAGGATGTTTTCAATGGAAACACAACAGGCCAGCTTGATGACCTGAGCAAGTTCACAAAAGCAGTGAGGAATTTCCTGGTCTGTGCAGAAGGACAGTTGCAGTGCTATCAGACTGTGAATCTGGGCATCCCCAATGCTAACTAACAAAGAGATAAAAACAAGCAGGACAGAGAGGCTGGGACATATAATGACTATGCATCTCAGTGGATGACAAATGGCCACATAGTGGTCATAGGCCATCACTGCAAGGAGAAAAATTTCCAGGTATACAAAAATTAAGACAAAACTAACCTGTGTGAAGCAGTCTTTGTAAGAGATACTCTTAGTCTATGTTTGGATGTTAATCAGCATCTTTGGGATGGTGATAGTGCTTATGCAGATGCCAGTGAAGGACAGGCTGGACAGAAAAAAGTACATGAGGGTGTGGAGTTGGGAGTCAGAACTGACAGCCAGGATGATGAGCAGGTTTCCCAGGATGGTGACCAGGTAAATGGACAGAAACAGAATGAAGATAGGGTCTGAAGCTCTGGATCATCCATCAGTCCCAGCAGAAGGAATTCTGAGAAAGTGGTTTGGTTTTTGGGTTCCATATTCTCCACTGATCTAATGGAAGTGATAGGTTAAAATTATGTGAAAAAGTGGCTTACATACAAGGAGCAGAAGACTCTTCTGGAAATATAGTAGTCATAACATTTTTTTTTGGTACAAGTCACTTTTGAAAAACCTGGAGATGAGAATCAGTAATCTATGCTTTATGATTCATAATATATTGAATACCTCTAAATTTTGACAATCATTGCTTTAAGAAAGAAATATTTTTCAATTATATCAGCCTTATACTCAATTTGCTGATATTCTGACTGCTCATGTCTTGTCTCAGATCTACTCCAATTTCTGTTGTATTGATTTTACACCAATGATTCTTCACACTTTAATCACAAAAATTCACACAGTTACAGAAGACACTTACATTGCTTCAAACATATTCTATGTCCTCATTAATAAAGCAAAGCGGGCAGAGAAATAATATGACATGCAGATAACTGAGGCATATAGGGCTCCAACCAGCTATGATCAAAGAAAATCTACACCTAGGTTTATAATAGCCAAGATCCCAGAAACCCAATAGAACAAAGTACTACATGCACTTAGAAAAATGAAACAAATTGCATACAAATGAAAGCCCTCCAGGATCACAGCAGACATTTCAACACAGACCATAAAATAAAGGAAATTCTGTAGTGAATTATTTGAAGCCCTGAAAGCAAACAACCTCCAAACTAGATTAATGCGTCTTTCAAAATTAATGAGGAAATAAGATACAATAAGAGACAAAAAACACCCAGGAAACTTCTTGAATACCAAACCATTCCAAACAATTCTAAACAATACCCTAGAGAAAAGCAATAAGGCTCACAACTCAATGAGGCTCAAGACAGTGCAGCAATCAGACAAGGAAAATAAATTCATGGAAAAGGGGGAAAATAAAAAATAAAAGTTTCAACAATTGGAAAATATCATGAAAATGATAAGTCAATACACATCAGTTATAACCATCAGTGCCAATGGACTCAATTTACCAATCAAAAGAAATAGACTGGTCAAATGGATTAAGAAGCAAAGTCCAACAATATGTTCTATACATGAAACATACTTAATTCAAAAATAAATTCATAGACTGAAAGTAAAAGGATGAAAAATAGTTCTCCATGTGACAGAAACCCAGAAAAAAAGAAGTAGCTATCTTACTTGCAGACAAAGTAGATTTCAAACCAAACCTAATTGAGACAAAGAAGTCCACCACATCCTTGTAAAGGGAATAATTTAAGATGGAGAAATGATAATCACAAATATATATATATGAACCAAATACTAGTGCACCCAACTATATGAAACAAATATTAATGAACAGGCTAAACCAACTAAGCAATAATAAAATAGTAGGGGGAGACCTCAAAAACCCATTGTTACAAATAGACAGATCATCTAGATAGAAAATCAACAACAAAACACTAGAATGGAACCAAACTTTTGGACAAATGGACTTGATAGATATCTAGCAATATTCCACCCCACAAAAATCAGAATACACATTCTTTTCAGCTTCACATGAGTTATTTTCCAAAATAGACCTCATATTAGATCACAGATCATGTTTAAGTAAATGCAAAGGAATTTAAATTACCCTATATATTGTTAGATCATAGTGCAAATAAATTGGAGAGCAATAGCATAAAAAAACTGTAAAAACTTCACAAATACATGGAAATTGAATAACACTCTCCTGAACAACCAATGGTTTAAAGAGGAAATTATTGAAGAAATTAGGCAGTTTCTACAATTAAATGATAATGAAAATGCAACATAGGGGAAATCTATGTGACACAGTGAAAGAAGTTCTGTGAGGGAAATTTATAGCAGTGAATGCCCACACTAGGAAAATAGAGTAAACTCAAATAAACAATCTAAAGCTGAACCTCAACCTTCTAGAAAATGGAGAACAACACAAGTTCATCTAATTTATTTCTAAAATAATGGTTTGCAGTGTTGGTATGGAAAATACCCGTGGACCTTGTCAATCTGTGAGAGAAACATCGTGGACACAAACCACACTGTCCATGTTGGAAAAAACTGAGATGATGGTCTGACCACTGTTTTTGACATCTTGAAAAATCTCTGCTAATGCCTCAGAGTATGGCATAATTAACATTTTTAAATGATCCAAAGTGTCAAATGATATCATTTAATGACTTTAAATGTTTCTTTTTTATTATACACTTGATTATCTCCTTGATTTATTAGTATGGCTACTTCTACCCATTAATGTGATTACTATAGGTGGAAGGCATATATCAGACCAGGGCACAGGGACTGGGAAGCTACAGATGAGACTTCTTTCCAGAAATGTCAAATCCCCCTTTTCCCAGAGACTAGGACAAACTTTCAACATAGTCCTGGCTGAATAAACCAAAATTCATATAAGAGTGAAACTAATATTTATATGCTGAATTCAATGATTTCAAAACTTATTGGCTGAAATGTAAGCCCCTCAATATTTCATACTGTAACTGCATTTTGAGGTTATTTGACAAGGTAACTCACTTAAAAAGTAGTCTTTAGATTGAGGCCTAATATTGTATTCAGAGGCCCTTACAAAGAAATTAGAAAACAGACAATGAGAGCAAGTCACGAGATGATACTGAAATGAGACCAACTAAAAACAGAGACCTCTGGAGGAAACCAAACATTAATCCATTAATATCTAACCTCCAAAACTGTGAGAAATTGAATTTTATTTATTAATTAGCCCATTATGTGTGCATTGTTATTATACCTCCAGAAAGCCTAGACACTGAGGTAAATTCTACCCATGAACACCAAAAGAATGAGTAAATGGCATAATATTTTATGAGAGTTATCTTTCTGGAAGAGCCACAGATTTAGATTTCTGTCCCAAGACAAAATCATCTCCTGGCTTTGAAGAGACAGCAGGTGTCCTGCAGAACAAGAGCTGGATGAATCTTGGTAAAAATGTAAATGAAATCAGGCTCATGGGGACCTGTTTCTCACAATCTTGTACTTATACAGTCCCCACAGCTGCCCGTGGGAGAAACAGTCATGATCAAATCGTGAAAAAGGAACTTTGGGTTGTATGGCTGCTTCACTGTGAATGATGTTCAGCATCTCACCTGGATGTGGAAGACAGATGATCTGGTCTCAGAAAGGACAGAAACTTCTACTGAGCCAATTGGGTTCTTTATCAAGAAGGACCATATCTGGATGGACCAGCAGCTGTTACTGACTGGGCAGGGATTTTGAGTGAGGTTTTCCCTGGCTGACTCCTACAGTCTCTATATCCCAGAGGGGGATACAATATCCACTGCTTCTCATTAGAACAGAAATGTTACTGCTATTTCTGACCCAGGGGTGCATGTCCTTAAAGACAATGTAGGCACAGAAGAACACAGGGTTGTTGCTTCCTGACCTCTGAGTCAGGTGTAGTGCATTTATTTATTTTGATTGCTTCTGTTCACCTCTGCTTCATATATCTCAAACACATAACAGATTGAACTTTTCTAATAAATATATATTCTTGTCATACCTCACTTAAATACATATGTCAATCAGCATGGGGTCTTTTAATTTCCTCTGTGGAGAAATATGTGTTAATCTTGTATTTATCCAAATGTTCATATTTTTATTTGTAAGTGATGGTTATGTATTTGGAATAGCAACTCTTTGCATTTGTATTATGTAACTAAATTTGTTGTCTCTCTTTTTTTTGCTGATATTGGCATTAAATTGAGGGCATTTGAACTGAATTATAAGGCCAGCTCTACATTTCTCTCTCTCTCTCTCTCTCTCTCTCTCTCTCTCTCTCACTCACTTTAATTTTCAGAAGTGGCTTACTCAGTTGCTAAATTGCCCAGGCTTTTCTCCGAATCATAGGTCTCCTGAAACAGCATCTAAGAATGTTGTTGAGTTTGCAGGACTGTACTATAAAGCCTGTATTACCTATTTATTATTTAAGACTGTCTCTTTTCCATGAATTTTATGACATTTAATATGTGAGCACAAGTTTTTAAGTTTACTACAGTTTCCTTTTCCAGTGTTTTATGGTCAACATTCAATAGGTCTAATCTATAAGGAAAATTTTAGTCTCATGATTTAGTGAGATATATCTATATGTATCTCTAGATATATTTTACTTTTGAGTTTAAATGCACTGTCCACTTTCCTGATATTGTAAATAAATATGGGTGTGATTTCAAAGAAACTCTGGGCGCAAAACTCAAGTCCTGTGCAGAGGGAGGGGGAAAACGCTTGTCAATGGCCTTCTTGATGGATGTGTGCAGAAAGAGGACAAAGGATGTGATTGTGGCAGGTGATGATGATGGATCAGCCAATACCATATTGGAAACAGTAAGTTTCGAAAATTAATACTTTGGGCTGGGGAATTAGCTCAGTGGTTCAGTGGCCTGCCTTGCAAGCTCAAGGACCCGAGTTTGATCCCCTGTACCAAAAACAAAAAGAGAAAGAAAATTAATACTTCATTTTCTCAAGCAGTTGTCCCAGTAATCTCACAGACCAAGCATTTCACACACAACCAAGCAGTGCCCTGCTTAGACATTTTTATTGATTAGTTATTGATCTTCCTAAATTATGCTAGCTCTTGAGATAGGCAGCATTGTTTGCTCATTGACCTTGAAATCTTTCCTAATTTCCCCCATACAGCTTAACAAGTTTGTGCACAGCTGTATTTGACGTGTATTTATTTTTCCTTCTAAGATTTGTCTTAGGGCACACTGAAAACGGTGTTATTGTTTTCAACTTTCATATCCTCACATGTATTCTTCCTTTCTTTTCTCTGCTTGGGAAAAATGTGAAACATATCACACTTTAATAGGCAGAGATTTAATTTTCAGGCACTTTTTGAAAATGCCTCATCTTAATAATCCTCAAAAGTGGTTCAGGAGTCTCCTCTCATCTTGATTATGGTTCCCATTTTGACCCTATAACTAAGCAATGAAATCCTGTTGACCCTTTAGATTTTCAAATCTTCTCCTTCTCAGTGGTCACATAAAAGGGTGCTAAGAGGTCAACAGCACCATCAGACATCCTTATATATAAGGGATATTTATTTCTGTTAAAATGCTTTAAAGTCTCTATAGACAGCTTTTTCTGCTTAGGTTGCAGGCCCATTCTCTTTACTTCATAGGCAAAACTCCACAAAGTATAATTCCATCCTCAGTCACTCAATTCATCTTCTCCCACATTTTCTGAAAGCCAATCCAACTAGAAATATTACAGAATTATGTATAAATGAGCAAGAAATAACATATAATGAAGAACTCTGAGCTCAGTTTTCATCTGTCAGATGCAGAGGTACTCCTGTCTGGTTCCAGTCATAGCTTAGCTCTTAAATTGAGCCTGATAGTTTCTGATGTTTCATGATGTGCATCAGCCTGCTGTAGTCTGCTTCACATGGTTCACCACCCCGGTCTATGACATGTCCACATCTTGAGTTCACTTATATCAAACCAAAATACTGTATCTCTGCCCTTGGAAACTACTCTATCTCCACATAGATCACTGAGCCCTCCTTGTTTAGAAAGAAGTACTGTCTTTCTTACAGAGAAAAACACAGGCTCAACTGGGATTCTATTCACTCAGCTGTTATGATAGAATTATTTGTTTGCATCCAGGAAAAACTGATCTTATTGTTGATATTATCTTTGTCTGCACTACATGGAATACTTAAATTT
The DNA here is from genome assembly GCF_012274545.1 of Fukomys damarensis. NCBI lineage: Eukaryota > Metazoa > Chordata > Mammalia > Rodentia > Bathyergidae > Fukomys > Fukomys damarensis. Next base: position 1,981,900 of record NW_022900942.1, on the reverse strand, counting down.
GTTTTACAAGGCTAGTGATTGTTTGCACCCTTCATCTTTTATTTCACTCTCTTTCTTTTCTTTTTTTTACTGGGCATCAAACTCAGGACCTTGCACTTGAGAGGCATGTGATGTGCCACTTAGCTAAACCTCTGGCCCTTATTATTTTTATTTTTGAAAAGAAAAGGATAAGACCATGTCATGAATTTCAAGTAATACATCTTGTGGAACAGAAAGGGTGCAAATAGCAAATGTATTTTAAATAAATTTGATAAATGTATGCAAATGTTGAAGTGCTTAAATGCAAAAGATGTCAAAAAGAGCAAAAGGGACAAAAGGATTCCAACTTATGAAACAATGGTTGAAATCTGACCATATGTGCTGAGCATACGGATAGATCTGAGAATAGAGGTGATTTTGGGGGGAATTTTGTAATTAAACTGAAATATGAAATAGGAACAAAGAAACATCCAATTCCCAGTCTTCATTTGTGAAGTAAAGTATTTTGAGAAAATTTATATAGATTTTTATCAAGTTCTAAGAGGGATTTCTTTATATATTTTTTGTTAATTGCAGTAATCACAAAAAGTAGGTTAAAATCTGTTGTACAAATTATAAAGAATAAAAATTAAGATTTAACATCCATGATATATGAAAAGAAGAGAACTCAGTGTGTTATAATTTTCTAATATTTAGCAAATGTTGTAATTATTTATACCCACAATCTTTCACATCAAAAAAGGAATGTAGCTTTCAGATATCATAAAAATAGATAGCAACCCTTAATTGTTAATTAAAAAGCAACACTAAAATTTCCTAGAGAAGTGATGTTCATTTTGCATAGAAAGTCTCTGAAACAGAGTTAAGCAGAAATAATGGGGAGCATTTACTGGGCACACCTGGCCCCTAGAGTCAGGAAATCACTCATTCTGACCTCAGAGAATCTTAGTCCTTAAGGATATGTCATCCTAGGATCGGAAGAGTAATATTTCCAGACTAATAAGGCCCTTTGGATATTGTATGCTGGAATCATAAAAAGACCTTGCAAGTCAGCCAGCAAAAACACCTCAGAGCTTCCCTGCTCCATTGCACAATCATATATAGCCTCCTTCCTGGGATGATCCTACTTGACCAGTGCCCCACTAGCTTAATTATTCTGTTTGTTTTTGCTGATATCACAAAATATATCTTGAATATTCAAGTAAATTGTTCAACATCATTCATCTTGAAGCAAAAATTAATATGAAATCCCTTGTCCTCCCTTCAGAAATCAGGGTAGTTGCTGTATATAATTTAGAGAAAAAGGAGATGAGGGTATACACAAGTTAATGAGAAGAAAGCCCTCCACAACTTTGCTGTCAGATGCATCTACCTTGACACATTTCATGTCACGTGGCTACTCCTGCTGATGTCAGTTCCTCCAGGATGTGATGCTGATCCTCAAGAATATTTGGCTTATATGCCAGATCCACCCCTTGCACATCCTGTCTCATGGGATACACATGAAGTGCCGGTACTGGTGAATGATACAAATGTGCTTGGTCACCCATATCTTGGCAATTTAAAAAATAAAGCTGAAATGAATTATACTTATATTGGATATGGACAAGGTGTACCTATATGTCTCTCATTGGTCAAGTCACCTATTCCTGGATGCCTCTCCCTAGCACAAAAACAATTTCATTCTAAAAAATCAATATGTTGCCTTATTATATCCTTCTCTTGGCAATAAATCCAGAGAAGTACCACCTCAGTTGCTTTATCTCTGTCAGAAAGATAATTGAAAAAGTAATGTAACTATATTTTGGGAAAGGTGTTATAAAGAAAATGGGACTGCTATGGTGAGAAGTGTTTCTGGGACAAAAAGGACATTCCTCAATTGGTCTTTAACCAACACTACCTCAAAGAGTTCATCTGCTAGTCTTAGTCTTTCTGCTGGACTTTGGTGGACAGATACAGATTTTCCTCAGACTAGCATTTGGAAACTTGCTGCTGCTTTGGTAGAAATACGTTTATGGCCTGATATCAAAGTCACTAACTTTAGTTTTGCTATTTTGGGCAAAGGGGCCTCTAATACATGAAATACCATAAATACTGTGCTACCTCAAGCCAAAGGACAAAAGAAAGCTGTCTTGTCCTGTATTTATGCCCTGTATGTTCTTTTAATAGGAAATATACAGATTATATTTGAAAATGATAAAGAATATAATGTTAGTTGTTCTAATTGTATTTTATCGAACTGTATCACTAACAAATCTGATAATAATTTGTCACTTATGGTTTTAAGGCAAATTCCCTTTGTTATGATTCCTGTACCCATTAATGAGACCTGGTATGAAGAATAAGGATTGCGGGTCCTTGAGATGATTAGTAAGGCTTTAGCTAGACAAAAAAGATTTATTGAATGGGTTATTGTGGGAGTCATACCTTTTGTCATTATTATAGACTTAGCAACTATGGCTGCTGTGGCATTAACCCAAGAAGTAAAAGAAGCTCAGTTTGTTAATTCCCTCACTCAGAATGTTACTCACACTTTTGTTGCCCAATATGATGTAGATAAGAGATTAGAACAAAAATTAAATGCTCTTTATAAAATGGTTGATATTATGGGAGAAGAAATTCAGTGTTTACAGATTCAAACTCATCTTTCTTGTCATGCTATGTATAAATGGATTTGTGTTACTCAAAAATCTTATAATATAACACAATATGATTGGCCCCAGATAAAAAAGCATTTGCAGGGAATATGGAATGATTATAATACTTCTCTTGATTTTGTTCAATTACATCAAGAAATTTTGAATTTGCAAAATGCCCCTTCTTTAAAGTATGATGCAGCTCAAATTGTTGAAAATTTCTTAGATCATCTTAAGAATGTTTTTCCATCTTTTGGTCATTGGTATAAATTTTTATGGCCCATTTCAGCAATTGGAATTGGAATTTGTGTTGGGTGTGTGGTCATTTCTGTTTTGACCAGAGTTTTCATTTCTTCCATCATTACTGTGGCTAGTCAAGTTCATGGTCTCCATCTTCATTCAAAATATCCTCCTTCTTAAACAGAGGCTGGTAGTCAAAGACTGGTAAGAGGACCATAGAGAAATATTCAACCTAAAACAGAGTATGGGAAAGAGGAATATCCCATTACTCGATAATGGGTAAGAAATTTTATCTGATGGTCCTTGCCTAAGACACTCACAGTCTATCTGTGGAAACAGAATGAAGTTCTGTTTTCTTTTACTTAAAATAAAAAAGGAGGAAGTGTGGGGAAACTGAAACTCTCACATAAGAATTATATGTGGAAAAGTAGAATTGGTTAAGAACAAGGAGTTAATCTATCAACTTAATGACAACAGAAACCATGGTGCTCAGAGAGAGAGAGCATTCTGGCCCAGAGTGCATTTGAATGCCTTGTGATCTTTATTTTAAGATTGTAAAATGCTATGGCGTCTAAACCATTCTCTTGTGGTGTCTTTCTGCAGATGTTTCTTCGGTAGATTTTGCTAATAATGTATGTATAAATAACCAGATTTTCCTCAAATAAAGAAAACAGTCTTTTGTCTCCACTCTGCCTAGAGTGTCTTTCCTTTTCAATCCTTACTCTCTCCTTCAGGTACTGTTCAACTAGTGGGAGCTGGTCCCCTACAGAGGGCATAGTAAGGGGAAAAATGAGAACCAAGAACTGTCATGTAAAGATACAAGAGACCAATGATGAATGTAACTGTGCTGTATACCTAAAATGTACCAACAAACTCATTTAAGACAAAAGTAGTAATCAATTTTATGATTTTTATTATGTCAAACATATCTTTGTACTGACTAATTTTTCAACTAACTTGCAATACATAAAAACTTACAAAACATGATTGTCTGTGATGTATATTGGTCAATGGATTTCAGTTACTCAAAAGAAAAGAAAGTTCCCCCCTCATGTACACGCACATGTCCCCATGCACACACAAACACGCACCTGTGTGCATACACACACACACACACCATGGTGGATTCAACTTTAGATATTTATTTGACTCATGTTTATGTACTCAACACTTTATTTTAGTGACATTTGAAGTATTTCCTTTCATTATTGACTTGTCACACATCTTATGAGAGATGAAGAGTAAATAATTTTTCCCAATAAATCATTAGATAAAACATAGTTAGCTTTGTGTTTCTAGGTAGAACATCAAAATATGACACCTAAAACCAGGCATGGTGACACCCGCCTGTAATCCCAGCACCCGGGAGTCTGAGGAAAGAGGATCTCTGTAAGTTAGAGACCAGCCTGGGCTACACAGTGAGTTCTAGGGCAGTCTGAACTACATAGTGAGACCCTGTCTCAAAAACCATGACACCTCAATTTGATTGTATGACCAGAAGGAGAAATGGCACAACAGCGAAACTCATTCAAGAAAGACTGAATGAACCCCGATGGGTTCTGCCTCCATGCAAATTTGAACTCTGATCTACTCAAAATTATTTTCTGAATTATTTGACTTACCTTAATATCTTTACTTTTTATTTGAATTAAATCCATTCTCAGAGGAGCAACACACAGATTTTATACATACCAAATGCTAAATAGAGATTTTAAATCACTATCTTGCATAAGGAAGCCAAATATAGTGAATACTGTTGGTGCTATGCAAGCAAGCAGTTTATTGATGACTCTGCTTATCTATTAATGATAAAAATCTCACAAACCTCTCAAATTACTAACATTATCAAATCATGCCAATTTCATAGCATGGTAAAATGAAGTTTAGCAAATGCTGCTATTACCTGGGAAAGATACAATTTACTCAGTAATACTTCACAGGATATAAATGTGGCCTGCTTCCCCACACAATAGGATTTACACCAGGATTCATTTCACATTGACATAGCTGGATGGGAGAGAGGAAGCAATTGTCTAGATCTGATCACAGCTTGACTTAAATTTTCCAGCACATTCCTCCTTATTCAACTTTCCTCTTCAGAAAGTAAACTGCAAAAATTCTTGTTACTAAAACTATTTACAGTTATTTAGGCTTTTATTCTATGGAAATTGGGCAGAGATTTCGTGTTTACCGAATTGAAATTGTGTGTAAAGGGTAAGAGAGATAGACTTACAGCAAAGTCAGGATTCAAGGAAAGTTTAAGTGTATCTAGTCATTAGGTCATCTCAACATTTTAAATTAATGTAGTGACAACAGAATCATGCATTCTGAATCACTAGGCATCTTGTCATTGTAACTGCCTCTAAAATCCCAATTTCAAAGAGACTGATGTGTCATAGAAGATAAGATTTTCTACCAAGGAGTTTCTTCAAGTATTATTTTATGACTCTGCTCCTCAGGCTGTTGATAAAGGGATTCAGCATCTGAGTAACCACAAACAACATCACTGAATCCACTGCAGTCTTCCTCATTCAATGTGTAAATGCAGCACTGATGTACACCCCAAAAGTGTTACCATAGAGCAAGGACACAACAGACACTTGAGACACATAGCTCTAAAAGGCTTTATACCTTCCTTCCTATGATGGCATCATCAAAATGGAGGGCACAATTAGAATGTAGGAGAAACTGATCCCAAAGACAGGAACATCAACAAATAGGCTAGCCTCAGAATATGCCAGTATATTATGGATGAGTGTATCAGAATAGGTAAGATTGATGAGCTAAGTGAGTTCACAGAAGTGGGATATTTCCAGTTCTGTGTAGAAGACAGCCACAGTAACACCAGTGTGTGGACCAGGGCATCCACAACCCTAAAGAACACAGATCACAGAACCAGCTGGATACAGAGGCAGGTGTTCATGATGACCATGTACCTCAGTGGGGGACAAATGGTCTCATAGTGGTCATAAGCCATCCCAACAATGGGAAAACTTTCCAAGATAGCACAAACTAAGAAAAATTATACCTGACCTAGTCATTCTGTATAATTGATGCTCTGATCCTGTGCTTGGCTATTCACCAGCATCAATGCAGTGGGATGACAGTTGTTCTTAAAGAGATTCACAGTTGATGGCCAGGATGATGAGCAGGATTCCCACGATCATGACCAGTTGGATAACCAGGAACAGGCTGAAGATGACAGGCTGCAGTTCTGGGTCATCTGTCATTCCCACCAGAAAAAATTCTGAGACAAGTGTTTGGTTTGTAAGCTCCATGCTGCTGATAAATCATGCAGAAAAGATGTGGTAAAATATTAAATGAATTATTTCTATGCAAGCAAAAGCAGCACCTCAAAATAGGGTTGGTTTAAAAAATCTTGGCACCTTTTTCTACTAACAGTTTAAAAACTCTGGGGCCAAGGACTAGCAATGTATGTTTTAACAAACAGTCCAGCTGAATTTGACATCTAATATTTGAGAACCATATCTTAAAAAGGAGGAAAAATCTTACTTATTTTTGAACAACATGAATGTGCAAATATTCTCTCAAATATTTCCTTTCTACATTCATCTGTTCTACACGTGCTCTATATTTTACTCCCTTTTTAAACATCAATCTCACTATGTAGTAGAGACTGCCCCGGATCTCACTATGTAAACCAGGTTGGTCTTGAACTCACAATGATCCTCTTGCCTCAGCCTCCCAAGTGCTGGGATTACAGGCATGCACACCATGCCCAGCTAACATCAGTATTTTGAACATACTGTGTCAAGTGCTAAAATCTTAACAAAAATAAGGCATGGATGTTCCATTGCAATTATTCCATATCATCATACTAAAACAAAAGTATCAATGAGTTTAAATATCTGCCTTCTAGAATAATGGTATCCACATTTTTCACACCTGAGATAGAGGGCAATTACTGGTGAATTAGTTAATGTTCAGTCCTGTGAACCTAGGAGGACATATCATAAGCATGTTCAGATTGGCTGACAGTTAAACTGATTTTCTTGAGAAGTTACTGATGAGGTTTTTGAAGATAATTACCATGTCTAAATCTTGATTAGGATCTTGAAGATCCTACAATTCCCCTGAACAATTCTGTCTGAACATAGATCATTTTTCACCTTGACTTTTAGGTGAGCCATCTTCTCCCCATTTATTCAAGCAGGTAGAGAACATTTATCCAGAGGGAAATGATCAAAGAATAGCAAATGTTTCTTATAAACTTGAAGCCCATAAGACAGTGTATTGGAAATAGAAGCTAAAATAGTATTACTTGCCAATTAACTCTAAAAGAATCTGGGAAACAATGTGGATGATGTGTGTGGACTGACCATAGGGAAATTATTCCCTTAATGAGGTTGGTTGCCTATCATATAAAAATAAAATATACAAATATAACAAATGCATAATGAAGTGGGAGAAAGCATAAAATACAGACACTCCTGCAAAAATATAAATGAAAAAATTGTTGGCAGTTAGAAGAAAGAGGCCTGTAAAAAAAAAAACAGGCTAAGATAATCAGAAATGTTCTACCCTTGGGTGCAAACACTATGGAAATCAATATGGAGATACCTAATTAATCATATCACAGTGATATATGCACACTCATGTTGATAGCAGCACAGTTTGTAAAAGCTAATACTTGGAAACAGCTCAATTTCCCATCAGTTGGAGACTGGATAAAGAGGATGTGTTTTTTTCTATAAAATGAAATACTACTCAACCATAAAGAATGATAAATTAGAGTCACTGATAGGAAAATTGATTCATATTGAGGTCATACTCTTAAGTGAAATATATGTCACACATGTAAATACTGAATAGTTTCTGTGGTGAGAAAAACTAAAAGTATAAATAAGATCCAAATTGTGCAACTGACAATGTGAAATATGAAGAAAAGGGCTAAAGGTGTAGGGGAAGTGATAAGGATAGGGGAAAGGAAATAAGGGAAAAGAAAAAACATGAGAAGATTAAAATATTGAAACAAAGTTTTTATAAATAGGGAAGGGAGGAGGGTGTGAAGGGAGGGCATGGACAAGGGCAGAAAATGAGAACCAAGACCTGTCATGTAAAGGTACATGATAACAATGATGACTGTTAATGTACTGTATATCTAAAAAGTACCAATAAACAATGAGAAAAAATGATAAAGGTATCAAATACTGCTTTAACACAAAATAAAGTGTGCAACTGGAATGTTATTCTTCCCTTCCTGCAAAAAAATCTATGACATCTGGTGTCATATTCGTGTTGCACTCTCCAAAATTTCAAGCACTTCCAACTGCTTTCCAAATGGGAGCAATCTTCAAATGGATGAAAAGCCCGGATGTTCTCACTGGATAATGGAAGTGGTAATTATAGTCTATACGGTGACCATCTGACAGTGTACACTTCTCTAACCATCACATTGTGTAACTCAAGTATTTAAAACTTTTATTTGTGCAATTATACCTTAATGAATGTGCCTGGACATATAATATAAATAGGAAAGAAAACATATTAAAATAAATTAGTTAAAATCATAAATCACATGAATTATGAATATCTCTATCCACACCTTGAGAAATTTCAAGCATTTTGGACATATATGTTTTTGCTGTGGATTATGTATGCATACTAGAAAATAAGATAATAATGCAGGACTGACTGCAATCCATAGGCATTTCATACAATTTACTATTTTCTTCAGGTATTTTTAATTCAAGAGGTAGTAAAGGCTAGTTTAAGGCTCTTCACTTTGTTTACTGATACTATTTTCATTTTATTTTTTCTCAAGGGAAATCACCACACTACCATGGTATATGATATTGTCTCAAAATTTTTATTATGTTATTATTTTTCTAAATGCATAAAATATATTATCTTTTAAATGTTTCTATACACAGGACACATACATACATACATGTGGTGGTGTGTGTTTGCATGTATGTATGTATATATATATGATATTATGAGTATGCATGCATATATTATGTGCTCTTTGTACTTGGGATTATTTATTAATAAATATTGATATGTTTAATCCTTTTTCACAAATCTTAACTATCAGATTGTTCCATTATGTCAACACAGAACAGTTTGTTTTTCCATTCCTTATTCAGTTAGCTCTCCGCCTACTGCTTTATATTTATGACAAATATACATCGTAGAGTCATGCACAGAAATACCACTATGTCCATGTCATGCTTAAGGTAAAGCAGAAGAGGAATAAAGGGGATACTGAGGAGAATCCTGTGTACTTCTTATTTTATTATTTCATTTTTTAAAAAAATGGATTCTTAGTTTTGGAGAGTGGTGACATGTGGTCAAGTGCTTCTTGTTGTTCTCACTGTTTTCAATTTTGTTAATGGCGTTATTTCTGTATCTCCTGTTTAAAGTATTTAGTAATTTTAATCAGTAAATCTTGGGGACTAGGAAGTTACTGACTGATTCTCTCTGCACCTCTACTTATTCTCCAGAGTCCTCACATCCTTTCTTCGGGATTGAAACAAAAATATTTTCATATTAATAAATCTACAACTAGCATATGGGAGAAGATAGGAATAGATCATAATAGGGTGAAATCTGTCTCCTTCAAAATCCATAAGCTCACATACTAATCCCCAATATAGTGGTACATGTCTGCATTTGAAAATCTATCCTTGGGGAGTTCTGTACATGTCACATCTTCCCAAGATAAATGTAATCATCATGTACTGAACATATGCACTAATAAAAATGAAAATCAAAAATTTTAGATCTCTTTATTAGGCATCATTAGCTCTATCTTGCTTGTACAAATGTGATCTTTATTATTTACTGAAATAATGGCAAAACTACCTTGAAAAATAAAAAGATAATTAGTAATGTGATCCTGATTGGGTTTCCTTTATGAAGAGAAAATGAGAACACAGACACCTACAGAAGGAAGAGCACAGGAATACAATGAGTGAAGACATCCATCCACATCCCAGGGAGAGAGCCCTCAGGAAAAGCCAGCTCATTCTAAATCCTAATTGTTTAAATTTTGACCTCCAGAACTGTGACAAAATACATTTCTATTCTTATTCTACCCAGTCTGCTACTTTGTTAGAACAGCTTTATGCAAGTGATAAACTGATCAATGAACTCCCATTACCACCAAAATAATTCAAATAAATGTAAGAATATTTTATGAAACTCATAATTTGAGAAGGAACAGATTTATTTTCATGAGAAAAATAGTCCTTGCTGCTGTGAAGAGAGAGCAGGGGTCTTGCATAGTGAGAACTGGGTGAAGAATGGTGAAAATGTAAATGAGAATGTGTCAAGAAGATGACAACCAAGTGAGCTCATGGGGCATCTGCTTCTCGTCATCTTATGCATGTACTTTTGTGATGGCTTCCCCTGGATGCAATTTTGGCTAAACACCTCCCTCAGGTCCAAATAATATACTAAGAGGATTTAGGATACCTGAGTGATTTCACTGAGAATCATGCTCAGCATCTCACCTGAATGTGCAAAATGGAAGACGTGAGTGAAGTGGGCTTTGGAGCAAACAGGTTCATCTTCAGGAAACAGGGCAGCTGTTTCTACCTGACTGGTCAGTGCTTAAAGGTAAGATCTTCACTGGCCAACACTTACAGTATCTCTTTCTCTCAGTGCTCAATATCCCAAGCCCCTCATTAGACCAAACATCTTTGTACCACTCTGACCTCAGGAAAGATACTCTGAAAACCAACTGTGTAGAAGTCAGGAACTCATAGTGGCTGATCCCCTGACCCCTGAAAGAAGGTGTATCTCCTCTCAGCCTGTTCATGATTTCTATGCACCTCCATTCCAACTGCTTTGTGCACATAGCAACATAGCATATAGAACGTTTTAGCTACCTCTCTATATTTCATAATAGCAGGGAGCCTAATTCAATTTCAGGTGTAAAATGCAGCATAAAAACTCAGAAATGTTTATTCACAAATGTATTGTCTTGAAATGAATTTTTGTTCTATACATTTAGCTCAGAATATTCCACTTTGTCTGTATTTATAAAATGAATAGTTTCCTAATTATAATTCATGAATATTTTTCAATACTGTCATACATTTTAAGTGCATATTTTTAACATTAGAAAATAGTGACTTTTCTTTGGGCATACCTCCATTGTGTGTAAATACATTTTCTCTATCTATTCATCTGTTGATGGACAAGTAAGCTGCTTCCAAGATTTAGCTATTATGGGTTGTGCTGCTATAGACATGGGTGCTCATGGGTCACTGTAATGTGATGCCTTTATCTTTTACAAAAATACCTGGAAGGGGAATAGCTTGTGAAATAGAATTTCTATGTATTACAAACAAGTACAAGAAAAGAGAAGGGGATTTGGAAATGGATGGAGGAGGAAGAAAGGACAGGAAAAGAGTTGAACAAAGGAATAAAGATGTGTTATGTAGATGTGCCAATTCCCCATTAGAAATGTAAATGTTATGTACTAGTAAGAAAAAATAATAAAATAATAAAAACAAAGACCATGAGCTGAAATTAGATTTACAAGTATAATTGACATGATTACAAAATTGCCCAAGGCTGAGTTGTAAACAAATATCTATATTTCATGAGATTTATTGGATTCCAACCTACACTTCCTAGGTCATTAGTAATCATTTGCAAAACTACTCTGGTTAAAAGTTATATACTTTCAGTCTAGTAACTTAAAATATATTCACTCTTTCTGCATAAATATTTTTGATGTATAATTTTCAAAAGTATTATTGAAAATCAACTTTAAGAAGACAGTGTCAGAATGTCTTCCATTAACATCTTACCCCATTAATTTTAAAACACATGAAAGATAAGGCATTTAAAACAGATAAAATATACAAAGGCCAACATTAGATTATATGATAAAGAATTTTTCTAAGTAGCATACCAAAAAAACAGAGTAGATGTAAATATAAAATATGATTTTTCAGGAAACAAAAAAAGACATCAAACATGTTTTGTTGACTGGGCAGAGGACAGAGTGCTCTGGTTTTCATTCCCAGAAGGCAGAAATTATGTATTCCAGGTAATAAGAAAACAAAATCTTTGAATGCAAAGGGCAGAAAAAAAGCTTGAGAAATATGGGAGAGCCCAAGAGTTGAGTTGCCAAACCCATGACTGTGGCCTAGAATAGCTAAAAGTTTCAGAAAAACATCCAAGAAAGAAATAATGGTGCTAAAAAGCTTTCCTTGTTGTATGGATGCCTAAATAAGACAAGATTAGCATCAAAAAGGAATAAATAAAAATACTTTGGCTCCTGAAAAAAATTCAAAAACTAAAATTCAGCCCAGCATGAAGACATGTGTTTGTAATTCAGTTACTTGTGAGGTAGTCATGAGTTGGAGGACAGCCTAGGAAACTTAGTGAAGCATTGTCTCAAAAGCAAAATGTGAAAAAATAAAATGAAAATCTACCAATGAATACAGTACAATGGGATATTGTATTCTGTGAAATTTGACTTTTATTTGTTTTATTGGTTTGCCAGTTTTCTTTTTTGTTTTTAAATGGATATAATTTTTATTAGTTAAACTAGTACTATGGAATAGTTATATTTATTATGGGGAATTGGTACATGAAAAAAAACATATATTAATTATTTTAATATCTTTTTTCCTCTTCATTACCTTGCCAGAGGGTTGATACCATTCCCCATTTTCAATAGTCAACTTTCTAGTTTCCTATCATCTCTCATTTATCTCACTCATTTATGAACTAATGTTTTGTTTCTCAGATGACAGAAAACACAGTGATTAACTTTCTGATTCCATCTTATTCTGTTTACCTTGATGGATCTACTTCCATTCATTTTCCTATAAATAATATTGATTCATTCTTCCTTAAGGCTAAATTATATTCATGTATATCATGCTTGCTTTATTCTTCTGTTCATGGGCATCTAGGCTGCTTCCATTCTCAGCTATTATGAATTCTATTGCTATAAAATGATTATGCAAGTACCGTTATAATAGGTTGACTTTAATGCTTCTAGATGAACCCGGGGGTTGTATAGCTACATCAAATGATATTTCTATTACATTCCACAAACAATGCATAAGGGCTCCTTCTTTCCTCCACATCCTCACCAGCATTAGTTGCTTTGTGTATTCTTGATGATTTACATTCTGGATGGGATGAGATGTTATCTCAGTGTAGTTTTGCTTTTCATTTCCCAAATGGCCAAATCTGTTGAACACTTTTTCATATACTTATTGGTTGTTTGTAGTCATTTTTTTTTAGAAATGTCTATTCAGCTCACATGGCCTGTTTTGATTGTCTTTTGGGGATTAATTTTTGGGGGGTTGTTTATGTAGTCTATATATTAGTCCTCTACTAACACAGTAGGAAGCAAAGAGTTTCCCTATTTTCTAGGTTGTCCTTTCATCCTTGTAATTGTTTATGCTTCTGTCAAAAACATTTTAACTTGAGGTAATTGCATTTGTTGATTATTAATATATTTCTTGTACTATTAGGGTGGTATCAGGAAGTCTATGCAGGTGGCTTCAAGTGTTTCCCCTATATTGTCCTGCAGAATATTTTAGGGCTTCTGGTTTTGTATCTGGTATTTGATCCATTTTAACTTGTTGTTAGTGCAGATTACAAATAGAAATCTAATATCAATCACTGTCATGTGTCTATCCAATTTCCTAGAACCATTTGTTAAAGAGACTTTTTTCCTTCAGCATGTGTTTGTTGTTCCTTTGACAAAAATTAAATAGCTGGAGATGCTTGGGTTTGTTCCATTCCATTTGTGCTCTGTTCCATTCCATTTGTGTCTACATCCTAATATTTTGTGATATATCATGTTGTTTTGTTACTATGGTTTTGTGGTAAAACTTGAAATCTGATACTGTGAAGTCACCAGCACTGCTCTTTTTCCTGAAAGTTGCTTTGGCCATTTTAATTCATTTCTGATTCCACTGGATGTTAGGATTATTTTTTCTATCACTTTAAAGAGTATTGTTGGTATTTTAATACAAATTACACTAAAGGTTTATATTGCTCTTGGTAATATGTTCCTTTTAATAAAATTAATTTTTGCAATTCATGAACAAAGCTTTTTCCAAGGTTGTTTTAATTTCTTCATGTTCTATAAAGTTTTTATTGCAAAGGATTGTTGCCTCTTTGGTTAGTTAGATTTTGAGGTATGTAAATTTTAAGTATGTTTGAAATGGAATCGATTCCCTAATTATTTGTTCAATGAATTCATTGTTGGTGAATAGGGATGCTTTTGAATCTTGAAGTTGATTTTGTATCCTGACACTTTATGCTTATCAGATCTATAATTATCCTCTTTGTGTTGCACAGGTTTTCTATGTATATCAGTCACTTGTCACTACAGGAAAAGATTTAACACAAGATATATAAATATGTAATGATTTACAGGATAGGCTTACAACAGCCTTACAATACTCAGATGTGGAAGAGTGCAAAAGGGTTGTTTGCACACTGAAGATCTAGAGGATCTAGTTCAAGTTTGAAGGCATGGAGGTCACAGTAGTGTCCCTTGCAAGTCCATATCAGAAAGCCAAAAGGAGTGGAAGCCAGAGGATAACAACCAAGGTAAAGAAAAGGACAGGAGCTTCTCAGAAGAAATAGAAACAAGTCTTCCTTCTTCACTTCACTTTTATTCCCCCAGGCTACAAGCCCATTAGTTGGTGGTACTTGCAGCCTGGGCAAGTCTTCTGTGTTTAGTAAATCCCTTCGGCTACACCAAGAACTATGCTAATCCAACCAGTTGAGATTTTCTTTCTCAAGTTGACACAGTTAGCTATGAGAATCCTTTTTTTTAATCAGCAAAAGAATTTACTTGTAGTTCTAAGAGGAAAATAGGTTAAGTATCATTCAGATGTGAAGAGCACTGCAGACAATAACTGGATTCATAGGCAGAAGCAGGACCTGGTCCTACATTTTTCCCCATTAAGTTTTTTGGTACATTGAAAGGAAAAACAAAACAAAACAACAACAACAAAACTGCTATATTTATCATAGGTTCTTATACCTTTACATGATATGTCTTGGTTCTTATTTTTTCCCATACCTCTACCCTCCTTTCCATATTTACAAAGACTTTGTTTCCATTTTTTCACATTTTTATTTTTCCACTATTTCCTTTCCCCTCCTCTTTACACTTTAATAATCAGTTTTAAATAACAAAAATAATGTCAAGTCATTGCTTTCATCAATTATGAAAATTTTATAGATGATAATCCTAAATATGGCAGGTTCTGTTATTGCCTTGAAAGTTGTGATTTTTCAATAACAGGTCTTAGGAATTACTTCAAAGTCTCTGGCTATTCACTCTTTTGCTTCATTAGTAGTACTTGCTGTAGGATACAACTCACAGAGCCATAAACATATGTCTGTGCTTATGAAAACAACTTTGCTTACATTCCCTGCTCTACCCACTTCCTCATCTTACCTTCTTCTGAGACTAAACCACAGAAATTTGTTAAGATCAGAGCCTCTGGGGGCAGGAATTTAGCTCAGTGATTCTGCCACCTGCCTCACAAATACAATGACCCAAGTTCTATCCCTGGTACAATAATAATAATAATGATAATAATGATAATAATAATAATAATAATAATAATAACAATAATAATAACAACAACAATAATAATAATAAAATTAGAGCCTCTGCTTCAGGCTCTGTGTCAAGGGAACTTAAGAAAAGAAATTGTGTTTAGAGAATTAAAATCATATGCCAAGTTTAGAGAGTGAAGCAAAAAACAACATCAGGTTGCAAGCCAGGTTCAAATCGATCTGACATTATGTTATATAACCAGAGTAGAAAATTGTCGTATTGAAAAAAAGATCAGGCTTTCTGTCTCCCTCAAAATCCTGTTGCTTTGACTTGCTCTGGAAACCTGAATGAAAAACAAATGATACATTACAGAAAAGAAGGTAACATAACATTGAGTCTCTTCAAGGCTTCCTTCATGTCCCTGTTCCTCAGAGTGTAGATAAAAGGGTTCACCATGTCAGTGGCCACAGAATACATCACCGAAGCCACTGCAGTCGTCTTTGTTGAATCTGTAACTACAGAGCTGATAGTCAGAGCTGATGGAGACCCCAAAACCTGTCCCATAGAACAATGAAACAACACACAGATGAGACCCACAGGTGGAAAGGGCTTTATACTTTCCTCTTGATGGCATTTTCAAGACTGAGGACATAAAGGGAATATAAGAGATAATGATTCCTGAGAGAGGAACACCACCAAAGAGGCCACCCACCAAATATATTAGAATGTTATTGCTGAGGGTTTTAGAACAGGCGAGCTTGATGACCTGAGCAAGCTCACAGAAAAAGTGTGGGATCTCAAGGTCTGTGCAGAAGGACAGGTGCAGCACCATCAGAGTGTGGAGCAGGGCATGCACAGTGCTAATAAACAGGGAGAAAAAAATCAGCAGGGCACAGAATTGAGCACTCATGATTACTGTGTACCCGAGAGGGTGGCAAATGACCACATAGTGGTCATAAGCCATCACTGCAAGGAGACAACTTTCTAAACCACCAAAAGCTAAGACATAGCAGACTTGGAAGAGGCAGCCTGTGTAGGAGATGCTCTGATCCAGTACTTGGATGTTCACCAACATCTTTGGGACAGTGCATGTGATTAAACAGTTGTCACTAAAGGACAGGTTAGAGAGGAAAAAGTACATGGGGGTGTGGAGGTGAGAATCAGAGCTGACAGCGAGGATGATGAACAGATTTCTGAGCACAGTGACCAGGTACATGGACAGGATAGCAGTTGTGTATCATCTGTCAGTCCCAGAAGAAAAAATTCTGAAACAGTTGATTTATAGCTTGCATGTTCCTAATGAATCTGATGGAAAAGAAAGGTGAAAAGAAAATAAAACAAACTTTCTATACAAGCAAAAGTGACAGTGTCTGGAAACACAGTTGATATTAAAAATTTTGGACCTGCTCCAGACTTGCTTTGACAAAATGCGAGAGTAAGGGCCAAAAATCTGTCTTAGCAAACACTCCAGATGAATTTGATACCTCTGAAGTTTCAAAAACAAATTTTTAGCACAAAGAAATATTTTGTCACTTTTATTGAGCTAGACAAATTTTGAAATCTTTACTTATATTGTCCTATTCCTCTTGACTCATGTCTTATGACTTCCAATGTCTTTATTGAGCACTAAAACTTTTTCATACTGTATCATTTTCTGAGTCTGTGAGGTAATATGACATGGATGTCCTTCAGAATTTTTTTCACACCCTCAAAGAAAATGTATAGTGCTTGACTTATCACATACATCTTCTGAGCCATTTTTTTCCATATTGGTATACCTCAGAATCACTCAAAGGCCTTGGCAAAATACAGATGAAGCTGTTCATGGTATCAGCACTGTGTACCTATGAGAACACATCATGGACACAAAGTGTGAAGTTAATGATTAAGAAAGACTGATTCACAGATCCAATGGTTTGACTGATGAGTTGACTTTCTGAAAAAGTTTTTGTGAATGTCTCTTGGTTGGGCAGCATTAGCATTCCTAAATGATCCTGAATGTCATGATTTTCTTTATTTTATTATTTTAATACTTTCTTTTTCTGCCCCAAATATTCCATTAATATTTAAGCATGCCTACTTCCACTCAGTAAGCTAATTTTAATCAGTGGACAATACACATCAGGTGGCTATGAACAAGTATTAGAAAATGTTGCCTATGTATTTGCAAGGCATTGTTGGAAACAAATGAAACCAAACTGCTTTAGTAAATAATTATAAGAGTAGTTGAGTAATGGTGTGGATGATTTATTCTGACTAACCCTCTGGGAACTTCTTCCCTTAAATGCATGGGACCAGGTCATTAATAGAATTTAAGACAACAGAAGATATAGCTATATTTAAAATGAGGAAATTCATGGCCTCTTTTGAAAACTAATGGTGGCACTTTTTTTTTTTTTGTTGTTGTTGTTCCAAAGATAGAGATTCACAAGATAATACACACATAGAAAAATTGTGTCTCTAAAGAACAAAGATCTCCATCTCCTTAGGAAGAGAGATGCAGCTGTGATCATTTTGTTTCATATTGGAATCACACACTCAATTCAGGCTCCCAAATTTACTTTGTGATGATGAAAAATATTCAACAGGAAGAGAAGCTTAGGCATCCTCCTTTGTTTAATAAAAACTGCCTGGTGGATGTGCTGCTTAGCTATAATGTGATGATCACTTTATAATTTATATTTCTCCCTCCACCACATCATACATATTAAGTATAGACCCTTTTATTCATGCAATTATAACTCAATAAATTTGAAAAGAAAATTTTCATGGAGAAGAAAAGAATAAAGCAAAAGCAGACAACAAGTGTGGGCAGGCAGGACTCACTGAGCTTTGCAGTGCGTTCATGTGTGTGTGTGTGTGTGTCCCCCATGAGCAATGATGCATGGCATTTTTCACCTCTCAGGAAGAAGTTATAAGATGATGTAGTTGAGTCCAGTGAAATGAAAGAAAGAAGATCAATAACTAATGAATGCAAATTACACAGAAAGTTTTTGTACTGAAAATACCACTAAGAGTCTTGGTTAAGTAGAAAAAGGAATAAAGTAATATTAAATATATAAATTTATATATAAATCTGTTGCAAGAAAAATGCATTAAATAGAAAATAAATGAGAACCATGAATCCCCCAAATTTTGAATTGCTGAACTAAGGAACATATCCCATATGAGAAAATGTTAAGCATTTCTGAATATGCACAGGTACATGTATCATCATTATAGATCATGCATATATAATAGAAGTACAGAAGCTGGCTAACAAACAGTAAAATTTTTATATTCCTAAGCATATATGTTTAGATGTTTTACTGCAAGAAATAACAAAGGCATATTTGAAGCTTCTCATTTAGTGTTCTTGCTCAAACTTTAAAATTGTCTTCCCCAATAAATTATTATACTACTGTGACACACACATTATACCCCCAAAATGTATATCATAGTTTTTCAAATTGGAAAATCTGCACTTATCACCTTATAAGAGTTGTTTGTAAACTGAAACCTACTGAACCAGCAAAAGGAAGATGAGATGAACTGATGGTTATGGACTAAATTATATCACCTTAAAAATTCATATATTCAAATTTAACTCCAAATAGTGTAGACTGTAGAAGGGAAATGAAAAAATAAGAGAAAAATAAAAACATGAAGACAAAATATATTTACAAGTGTAAATATATAAGGTGGAGAGGATGAAGAGTGGAGAGGGGAATGAGGAAAAAACAAGAACCAAGATGTTATGTAAATGTACAAGATCCCAGTAATTAATGTAACTGTACTGTATAAATAAATTATACCAATAAACTTAATTTAAAAATGTAACTAGTTTTAAATGTGGGTTCGAGAATGGGCCATATTCCAGGATGTGGGGGGACCTTACGTGAAGAATAAATTAGGACACGAAAATGAAGAGAAGAAAGACTGCAGAAAACACAGAACGAAAACAGCCAGCTAGGAGTCAAGGACAGTACTGGGGAAGATCCAACCCCATTCAAACTCTGGTTTTTCAAATTCTCATTTCCAGAAATGCAAGAAAATAAATGTGTTATTATTAAGCCACCAAGTCTGTGCTACTTTGTTAGAAAAGCTCTAGAAATGTATGTATGTTCACCAAAGAATTGAAGTAAATTTTGGAGTATTTTGTGAGAGACGATATGTTTGACGCAGGTGGTGGAACATCTGGGCTAAATCCACGCCCCTTGGAGAGACAGTGCATTTGAGGACAAGCCGATTTCTGTTCAGGAGGAAAATGCTCACCACTGCTATGTAGAAAAGCAAATGTCTGGAAGAAGGATAGAAACTGGAAAAGGTGTGACAGACATGTCAAAGTGAGAGTCATCCACATGGCTCCTGAAGGACCAGTTGCTCGTTGCCTTATTCATGCATTTTCTTCACTACCTACCCTGAATGAAATTGTGACAAAATGCCTGCCAGCAGGTCCAGATGGTTAACTGAAGGACTTCACTTTCCTGTTCCCTTCAGTGAGAATGCTGCTCAGCATCTGACCTGAAGATGACGGAAGACATGTCTTGAAAAGGGTGGTCACATGGACTGAATTAATGAATTCAGAACAAACAGATCCTCTGCGGGAGGTGATGCAATTCTTCTTCCTGAGTAGGAGCAACTTTTCAGTGAAATGTTCTCTGGCAGATTCTCTGTCGCTCAGGACTCAATATCCAAAACTCCTCATTAAACCCAAACAGTCCTATTATCCTGATACTCCAAGTAATCGCATGAAAGATAAACTCTGCAGAAGTCAGAGACTCAGAATTGCTGATTTTGTGACTCCTGAAGCAAGGGATATTCCATGCAGAGATCTCCTTTGTTTCTACTCTCTCTTTCATGGGCCATGCATATATGCATGGAATTTCTTCAACAAATCTCGACTGCCCATTTTAGCTATAGCTGTGAATTTTAGTTGCAAAAATGTAATTTACCGCATATTTGCATTTAAGTATGTACACAGGTAAGATAGGTATACTAAAATTGCAGACACCAAATAATATTATTATTTTTCATATTCTTGAAACATAATTTTATCTTGCATAGTTAGTATGAGATTGTATTCTACTGTACATCACCTGATCAAAAGTCATTGACATTTATTTTTCCTGTAACAATTTTTCTTAATATTTTATCAGAATTTTGATGTATATAGTAGTTCTTTCTTCTGATAGTATGTATACAAATCATACCTTTATGACATTTCCTATCTCCTTACAAAGAGCTCCTCTGTTACTCCTTTGCCAAATCCCTATTCAATCTCCACATACTTTACCTTCCTTTTTCTTGCATGGTTCTTTTATTTTGCTCTTATTTGTTTTTGAAATTTTGCAATATTTGTTATGCATAATATATACTATCATCATGGGAAATTTGTACACATACACATATCACACTTGATTCTACTTTTTGTTGCCCAATCCTCCCATCTCCCCCATAACCATATTTTCTTAAGTCTTTACAAAGACTCCTGGTTTTATATAATTTATCTTTTAATTTCATCTAAATATCTTTCACACTTTGGGCTTCTCAAATCACAAAAGCCATGCAATATATAACCTTGTGTCTGACTTATTTCAGTTATTATTGTGGACTCAGAGTCTAAAAATTTTTCTTCAAATGAAACGAATGTATTGTTCTTAAGACCAAGTAATACTCCATTGTATATAAAGCAACGTTTTCTTTATCAATGCAGATGTTGATGTGCATATAGAACATTTGCATGACTGAGCAATCCTGAGGTTTGCTACTAGAAACAAGGGATGCAGGTATCACTGTAATATGGTGACCTTAGTTCTTTTGGAATGATACCAGGAGGGACATAGTTCATCTAATGGAGTTCATGTTTTTAGATTTTTGAGAAATCTAATCTTCCCACTCATTTTCATAGTATTGGTACTACTTTACTTTTCCAACACTGTTCTACCTTTCTCCCACAGCATCAATATTTGTCTCTTTGATGCTAGCAACTCTTACTGAAGTTCAGTGAAATTTCAGTGTCATTTTGATGTGCATTTCTCTAATGGCCAATCATCAAATGCTGATGATTTATTTATGTATTTAGTGAATATTTGTATTCCTTATTTTTCATTATTTTACTTGTTCTTTTAGGTATACCTAATAAAAATTCTCATCATAGTAAATTTGTACCTGTGCATGATATATTTTGCTTCTTTTGTCCCAGTTCCACTTCCCAACCTCTTCCATTCCTTCAACCCTTCTTCCCTTTATTTATAAAACCTTGTTTCTACTCTTTCATTCTTTTCACCTTGTTCCCCTTTTTCATTTTGATACTTTTTTTCCATTTTCCAAGAACATTTTTATTTCATTTTCTGCAAAGTGTCTATACATTAAATTGCTCATTTTTTATTCTTTTATTTTTAGGGATCTAAATATACTTTCTTTGATTTTCATATATGCTAGGCATTAGTCTCCTGTCTGAGGAGACAGTGTTGATCCTTGGTATTATTTAAGTGCAGTTGAGATTCTTTTCAGGAAGTCCATATCCATGCTTCTGTCTTCAAGAGTTTTAATAAATTTTTTCCAGCACATTAAATGTTTCTGACTTCATGTCTATATTTTTAGACATTTTTGATTTTTGATTGAGTTTATTAGTACATTTTAGGTATACAGTACACTTACATTCATTATTGGGAACTTGTACCTTTACGTCTTGGTTGTCATTTTTTCCCCTTGTCCCTGCCTTCCCTTCACTCCCTCCTCCCCTCCCCATTTATAAACATTTTATTTCAAATTTTTCATTTTCTCATATTTTTTTCTATTCCCTTATTAACTTTCCCCTACCCTTTACACTTTCCCTATACTTTTAGCCCTTTTCTTCCTATTTCACATTGTCAATCATATCATTAGGATCCTATGCATTATTATAGGGTTTTTTTCAACTTTAATTGAGTTTATTGGTACATTTTAGGGATTTTTTCCCCTTACCTCTGCCCTCCCTTCACCCCCTCCTCCCCTCCCCATCTACAAACACTTTATTTTCATCTTTTCATTCTCTCACATTTTTTTCTTTTCCATTTTTACTCTTCCCCTACCCATCCCACCTTCCGTACACCTGTAGCTCCTTTCTTCCCATTTCTAAATGTCAGTAATCTTATTAGAATCTTATGCATTGTTGCAGATTTTTCACACCAGGGAAACTATTCGATATCTACACAAGTGTGACTTATTTCACTTAGCAGTATATCCTCAATATGCATCCATTTTCCTATGAATGAATCTAATTTCTCATTCTTTATGACTAAGTAGTATTTCATTTTATAAAAAAACCACATCTTCTTTATCCAGTTTCCAAGTGATGGGTAAATGGGCTGTTTCCATGTTTTATCTAATACAAACTGTGCTGCTATAAACATAGATGTGCATATATCATTGTGATATGATTCTTTTAGTTCTTTTGGAAAGATACCCAGAAGAGGGATGTCTGGGTCAAATGGAGCCTCTAGTCGCAGCTCTTTGAGGTATCTCCATAATGATTTCCACAATGGTTACACCAGTCGGCACTCCCCCAAACAATGCAGAAGGGTTCCTTTCTGCCCACAACCCCACCAACTTTTGTTATTGTTTGATTTCTTGATAGCAGCAATTCTATGTGGGGTGAGGTGAAATCTCAGTGTTGTTTTCATCCACATCTCTTGAATGACCAGTGATGTGAAACATTTTTTCATATATTTACTTGCTGCTTTTACTTCTTTGTCTGAGAAATGTCTGTTCATTTCAGAGGCCCATTTTTTAATTGGGTCTTTATATTTGTGGGACTAATTTTTTTTAGTTCTTTATATATTCTAGGTAATATTCCTTCTATACAGTTTTTAAAATCAGTGTTTTTCTTTCCTGTTCTCCTGAATTAACTTTAAACAGGAAAGTGATTATCTATATCATTATATCAGAATTTCATTCTGATTTGACAGTGTTTTTTTTTATACTTCAAAGAGTGATGGATGCATATAAAATATGTAATTTGAGGTTATACCAAGACAGTACTTTTGTTTCTGAGAAAGGCAAGGTAGAAATGGAAAAATGCATGTTTTGTTGTTTACTATAGAAAATTCATGAATTTGATATAGCAGAACAACAATATTTTTTATTGTGTGGGATGAATAATGGCATTTTAAAATATCCATTACATTGTTTCTGCTGTTGTTAGAATTTACAATCTATTGTGATTTTACCAAGGTAAAGGCAGATGAAGCACATTGTCTACTCTGTCTGGGTTTACACTTCCTTCCCTGACAACCTCATCACCAGCAAACAGAGGACAACAAAGCTCTTCAACCCAAAGCTTAGTTTGTAGGTGATAGAATAAAAAGTTACCACTGACCAACACCCCTTACCCTGTGAGGGGGACAGCTTTACATAACACTACTGAAAGCTCACCCAGTTTAAACAGTCAACATCCATTTTTATGCAATGGGAAGGAGTAATGCCAGAGCACAAGCTGAGCAGCTACTGAACATTCCTGAGAGGAAGTGGTGCTTAATGGAAACTTCTTCTGAGGGGGCAGAGATTAACAGACAGACCTGAAATGTCACACAGTACAAACAGTAGGAAACCATTTTGATGCATTATGTAGGAGCCCAGCAGCACAAACTTACATTTCAAAAAGGGAACATTCTGTGGGGGAAAAAATGGAGGCAAGTCAAGGTAATGTCTTATTGTATAGCTCTTCTCTACCACTGGGGTGAGCAAATACCGCTGAGAATGCACATAATTTATAAGGAAACAAACTCTGTACAGGAAGAAAAACAAAGTCAAATACTGTAAATTAATAATGATCATTGAGCAAAGCCTTTAATCCCATTTAAATGGAAGTTGATGCAGGAGGTAAAGGTCAAGGGCAACCTGGGTGACTTAGCAAAACGCTGTCTTAAAGTATAAATTTAAAAAAAAGGAGTTAGGAGAGATTTTAGATGTACAAAATTCCTGTATTCATTAAAATTGCATCCACTAACCTGGGTATGATTCTATACCTGAGCAAAGGAGTTGTGTTTAGAGAATGGAAGACATTTGTCAAATATCACAGACCAAAACAAAAAAAAAGTAGCAAACCAAGATGAACTGTACTTTTCATGTACATCATCTGGTAATTTCAGAATTTGATGAAAGACACATTTTGACATACAAAAAAATTCTGTCACTCTTGCCTAAAGTATGAGTTACTTTCTTGTTGGTGGAGCAAAATATCAACTCCTGGAATTTGAAGGAAGAGAGAATTTTATTTTGACTCATTGATTTAGTGAGTTCTGTCCATCCTTTGGCTTCAAACAACAGCGCATCATGATGAAAGGGCCTGGCATTGGAAAGCTGCTCATGCCATGATGGTCAGAATTCAGAGTGAGAAGGGAGAAAACAGGTAGAAGAATGCAACTTTCCAGGTTATACCTCCAGTAGCACTCCTACAAGATCCCACCTCCTAACAGCACAGTGAACTACTGAAGGTATCACTGGATGAAACCCTGAAAAGTATATTCCCATCATCTTCTCCATACCTGAGATTTCTGTGGGACATTTGAGATCTAAACTGCAAAAATTACTCAATACCCAAGCCAAAAGCATATAAAACCACATGGGAGAGAAGTTGTTCTATAGATGAGATCCCTCAAGGCTTCCTCCACGTCCCTATTTGTCAATCTGTAAATAAAGGGAATCAACATTTGAGGGACCAAGTAAAACTTCACTGAAGCCACTGTGGTCTTAGGTCAGTCAGTTACCACAGCACCAAAAGCTATTCCATAGAACAAGAAGACAACAGACACATGAAAACCACATGTGGGAAAGGCTATTATCTTTTTTCCTGGGGATGGCATCCTCAAGATAGAAGACATGATGGAAAAATATGAGAAAAAATATTCCACAAAGAGTAACACCAGAAAATATGCAAGCTAAGATATATATCAGGATGTTGTCAAGCAGAGTATTAAAACAGGCAAGCTTGATGATCTATGTTCACAGAAGAAGTGTAGGATTTCCAGGACTGTGTTGAAGGTGAGCTGTCCATCATCAGATTGTGCAGTGGTGCATCTAACACACTAACTACCAGAGAATGCAACAAGGAGGACACAGCGGTGGGGACTCATGATGACAGTGTGCTTTAATGGGTGGCAAATGGCCACATAACAGTCATGTCATCACTGAGAGAATAACTGTTTTTTAGGAATGCCAAAGATAAGAAAAAACCAGTCTGGGTGAGGCAGCTTCTGTAAGTGGTGGTCTGAATGTTTAGATGTTTGTTAGCATCCTTTGGAATTATAGTTGTTCTTACATAGATGTCAGTGATGAACAGATTGGAAAGGAGAAAGTTCATGGGGTGTGGAGGTGGGAGTGAGACCTGACAGCCAGGATAATGAGCAGTTTTCCAAGCACTGTGACCAGGTACAGGGACAGGAATAGGCTGAAGATGAGGGGCTGCAGCTCTGGGTCATCTGTCATTCCCAGAAGAAAGAATTCTGATATATCTCTGAGAGAGCTTTCAAGTTCTGGAAAACATACAGTAGAAATAAAATGAAACCAGTGGAGTATTAAGCAACAGGTGCATTACCTGGAAACAGAAAAAAGAAAAAAAGCAACCTTGTTACTACTGTGGAGTTACTTTTGATAAGTCTACTGATGAGAAGAATATATTTCCTTTCCTTTTGAGGCATTTATTTACTTATTCATTCATTCATTTATTATCTTAATTAAGTTTATTGGTACATTTTAGTTAATACAGTTGCAGTCATTATTGGGATCTTGTACCTTTACATGATTTATCTTAATTCTTATTTTCCTATTCCCTGACTCTCCCTTCACCCCCTCCATTCTTTCGTATTTACGAACACATCATTTCGATGTTTTTCCTTACCACATAGTTTTCCCTTTGTACATGTGCCCTACCCCTCCCATTTCCTCTACTCTTTTAGACCTTTTCTTGCTATTAACATTATCAATTATACATTTTGACACTGACTTACACTTTTAGTTTTTCACACCAGAGAAATTATTTGGTATTTACATATGCATTCCCTCTTAATTTCACTTAAGAGTATGGCCCCAATGTGCATCCACTTAGCTATAAATACCTATAGTTTCTCATTCTCTCTGGCTGAGTATTACTCCATTTTATATTTTAAAAATCTTTAGTTTTCCAGTCTCAAGTTGATGAGCAATTGGACTGTTCCCAAATTTTAGATATTACAAAGTGTGCCACTATAAACATAGGTGAGCAAATATTGCTGTGGTATGATTCTTTTAATTCTTTTGGGAAGGTACCTGGGAGAGGAATATCTGGGTCAAAGTGAACAGCTAATCCTAGTTGCTTGAGTTATCTCTATATTGACTGCCACACTGGTTGCAACCGTCTGCACTTCCACCAACAATGAAGAAGGGTTCCTATCACCCCACAACATGGCCAGCATTTGTTATTTGATTTTTTTATAACAGCTATTCTCTCTGGGCTGAGATGGAATTTCAGAGTTATTTTCATGTGCAACTCTTGAATGATCAGTGGTGTTACACATGTCTTCATACGTTTATTTGCTGCTTTTACTTCTTTGCTGGAGAAATATCTGTTCATTTCAGATGGCCATTTTTGAACTGGGTATTTATATTTGCGGGGTCTCGCTGGGGATTTGGCTCAGTGGTTCTGCCGCCTGCCTTGCGAGCCCAAAGACCTGAGTTGGATCCCCAGTACAAAAAAAATAAATAAATAAAGATACATGAGGAAATCATATATTTGGAGGGTCTGATTTGTTGAGATCTTTACATATTCTAAATAGATGTTTGTATGAAAAATAGCTGTTAAAGTTTTCCCCCACATTTTGAGTTGTCTCTAAGCTGTACTTTGATTTATTTGGCTCTGCAGAAGCTTTATAACAAGATGAGATCTCACTTATTGTTTCTTTGTGCTAGTTCCCCTGTTACAGAGGCATTGTTCAAAAAGGCTTTTCCTTGCTGATATCATCAAGAGCTCTATCTAACTTACCTTCCAGCAAGTATAGAGTTTCTGTTTTAATGTTTTTATATTTAATCCACTTCAATTTTTCTTTAGTGCATGGTAAAAGATAATGGGTCTAGTTTTAATCTTTTTCAAGTTGAGATCCAGTGTTTCCAAGAACATTTATTAAAGAGGCTATCTTTCCTCCAGTGAGGATGGTTGGCTCCTTTGTCAAAGATGAGGTAGCTGGGTATATCTGGAGTTGTTTCTGAATTGTCTAATCTTTTCCACTGATACTCAGGTCTGGTTCATTGCCAGTAACATGCTGTTTTTATCACAATGGCTATGTAGTATAGTTTCAAGTTGGGGACTGTGATACCTCCTGCCCTGTTGCCTGTAATTGCTTTTGCTCTTCCAGGTCTCTTCTGATTCCAAATGATTGTTTGGATTCTTTTCTCTATTTCTGAGAAATATACAGTTGGGGTTTCAATAGGGATTTGTATTGAATCTGGATAGCAGTTTTGCAATTATGGCCATTTTCACTATCTTTATTTTTCCTACCCAGGAACAAAAGATGTCTTTTCATTTTCTTATATCCTCTTCACTTGCTTTTTTCAGAGGGTTGTCATTCTCATTTTGTTTCCTGTATTAGATTGATTCCTAGATATTTCATTTTTTAGATGCTATTGTGAAAGGAATTGGTACCTAATTTCACGCTCAGTGAATCTGTTATTTTTGTACAAGAAAGCCATCAGTTTTTTAATGTTGACCTTGTATACAGTACATTACTGAATCTGCTGATTAAATCTAGAATTCATTTGGTAGAATGTTTTGGGTCTTCTATATAGAGTAATATTGTCAGTAAATAATGACAGTTTAACTTCTTCCTTTTCCATCTTTATTACTTTTATTTCTTTCTCTTTTCTAATTGCTGTGGCTAACATTTCCAAAACTAAATTGAACAGGAGTGGTGATAGTGGACAACCTTGAGTTGTTCCTGATTTTTAGCCTGAAAATTCTCCATTTTTTACCATTTAATATGATGTTGGCTGTTGATTTTTCATAAATAGCACTCAGCAGGTTGAGATAAAGACCATCTATCCTATTTTCTACAGGGCTTTAATCATGAATGGGTCTTGAATTTTGTCTAATGCTTTTTCTGCCTCAATTGAGATACAGTTTTATGCTTGACTCAGTTAATATAGTGTATTACATTTATTGATTTATTTATGTTGAACCATCCTTGCAACTCTGGCATAAATCCAACTCAGTCAGGGTTTATGATCTTCTTGATGACCCTGTGTTTTCTGTTTGCTAGTAACTTGACTTACATATTCTGAACCATCCTTACATCCCCGCAATGAATCCAATTGTTCAGGGTGTATGATCTTCTAGATGACCCTCTATATGCTGTTTGTGAGTATCTTATTGAGGATTTTTGCATCTATGTTCATTATAGAGATTGACCTGTAGTTTTCTGTTTTGATGGGTCTTTCCCTGGTTTTAGAATTAAAGCAACCCTGGTTTCCAGGAATAAATTTGGAAGTATCAGTTTCCTTTTAAATTCATTTAAAATTTTAAAGAATAGTGGCAATAGCTCTTCTCTAAAGGTCTTGTAGAATTAGTCAGTGAAAACATGAGGACCTGGGATCTTCTTTGTTGTTAATGTTTTAATTACAATTTCAATTTCAGTGATTGCAATTGCAATTGGGGTGTTTAGTATTTTTTTTTATCTTCTTCATTCAACTTTGGTAATTCATAAGTATCTAGAGATATGTCCACTTCTTGTGTGTTCTCCATTTCTTATAGGACATGTTCTCAAAGTAAATATTGATGATTCTCTGGATTTCTGTTGAATCTGTCTTGACTTCACAGTTTTCATTGTTAATTATATGAATTTGAGCCTTTTCTTTCCATTTTTTGACAACTTTTGCTAAGGGTTTATCAATTGTATTCATTCTTTTGTAAAACCAAGTTTTCAACTCATTAATTTTTTGTATCATTCTCTTAGCCTCAGTTGCATTTATTTCTGCTCTGATCTTTGTAATTTCCTCCCTTATATTAGCTTTGGGATTCATTTGCTCTTCTTTTGCCAGGACCTTAATATTCACTTTATGTTGTATATCTGAGCTTGCTCTCTTTTCCTAGAATGGATATTCTCAGCAATGTATTTCCCACATAAAATTGCTTTCATTTTATCCCATATATTCCTGTATGTTGTACTGGCATGATCATTAAAATGTAAAAAACTGTCTCAGTTCTTCTTTAATTCCCTCTGTGACCCATTGATTGTTTAGGCAAGTGTTATTCAATTTCCACATGTTCGTGAACTTCTTACAGTTTCTTATGCTACATATCTCCAGTTTAGTTGCACTATAGTCTAATAATATACATGGGGTAACTTCAATTTCTTTGCATCTACTGAAGCATGTTTTATGTGTTAGTATGATAATTCACTAAATTCATCCACTCTATTACACTCTCTAAGGACAATCCATTATTAATTAGGAAAGAAGAGGAAGAGAAAATGAATATCCACAAATGTTTGGGGACTCTATTCAGGAGGAAACTTACCTATAGTACATATTTCTTGAACCTATTTTTCTTTATTTTTAATTGAGTTTATCAGTACATTTTAAGTATACAGCACAGTTACATTCATTATTGGGATCTTGTATCTTTACATAACAGGACTTGGTTCTCATTTTTGTCCCTTTGTCCCTGCCCTCCCCTCACCCCCTCCTCACTTCCCCATTTGCAAACACTTTATTTCCATTTTTTCAGTTTCTCATATTTTTTCTTTTCCCTTATTCCTTTTCCCCTACCTTTCCCACTTTCCATACAACTTTAGCCTTTTTTCTTAATAATTCACTTGGATTATTATTTAAGTTTTTATTAAGATATGTTTACATTCTAAATAAAGTTTATAATTCAGTGCTTTATTTACATATATACTGTTGTATATCAATCACCAACACCATATCCACAAAATTTTCATCTTCCCAAACAGAGTCTGCCTACCCATTATTAAAAACACTCCAATTTTTCTCACCCTCAACACTGGCTATCATAATTCTATCAAATATGATGGGGATTTAAAGACATTATACTTCAAAATAAAGTGAGGAGGAAGGATTTAGAGATCTATATGTTTATCTTTTATCACTTTTTGCATATATTTCCAATATATATTATTTATATTCCTCTTTGGGAATTGGTAAAATATACACATCACATTTTAATGGATTTTAATTCCCCTTTCCATCCTAATCACTCCCTCTCCTTCCATTTCCAAGCCTCCTTCCCATCTTCACAAAAGTCCACTTCTCTCTCTTCTATCATCTCTCTTTTAGTTTGCTTTTTGAGTCCTTAATATTTTGGATTTTCATATGAAATCTTATATTAAACTCCTGTAAGGAAAGTTAAAACTTTAAGTTGGAAAGGCTTGGGTTAAGGCATTCGGCTCTCTAAGGCGCGTAATCACTAGTTCACCTCTTCTTTCCCTGGATACCTGGCCAGTTCCCTGGGAAAAAACAGGGAGGACTTTGTTAAAAAGACCAGATGTTCTTAACATCAAGATAAGGAATGTGATGCATTCCGCCCCTCCCGGACCCCTGGCCAGGGCCCGGTTGGGACGTGACTGCAAGCACATTCACCTTTTTCGCGCCAAAAGTACAGATAGATTTACTACCTTTGTCTAGAGAGCTATATAAACAGCCCACCTAGCCCAGGCTGCTGCTGCTGTCTTACGCCCTGGATTGAGACTTGTAGCGGAAGGGACTGCTGAAGAGACCTGTGCTGTGTTGCGAGTGATGCACCTAATTCCTCCAACATTCTGGTGTTGTTGCCAGAGAGCCTAAGGGTAATTTCCCGGATAGAGTCCCTCTTGCTGTTAGAGGATTCTCCTCTTTCTTTGTCCTCTCCATTCTTACTTTTGTTTTCTGTATGCGCATATCCTTCAATAAACTTTCCCTTTTGTACTTATTTAAGGCTGGTGGACCTTCTTTTAGCGGATGGAGCCAAATTAATTAGGAGACCGTGCACGGCAAAGGGCAATAAATAAAATTTGTCCTTACAACTCCTTGTCTCAGAACTGAAATTTGACTGTTCTAAGTCTTTTTGAGTCAGGTTTAATATTGTTGTTTCTCAGGCTGTAGATGAAGGATTCAGCATAGGAGTGATCATTTTTTAATGACTGAGGACACTAAATTCTTTCCTTGGTATTGTGATAGATCCAACTCATGCTACAGGGTAAGGCTTGCTCCATAAAATGAGCAAAATACTGATGTGTGAGCCCTATAGTTAGAGAAGATTTATATTTCCCATATGAGTATGGAAGAAATAATAAGATAAAACTACCCCTGAGAAGAAAAAAGCAAATAAACCAAATATACATGACCAGTGAATACATGACCATGTTACTGGGAAGTTCTCAAAATAGTAACAATTAAGAACTCCTGTAGGATCACAGAAGCAATTGGATAAATCCACATCCTTGAAGTAGGTAAATTACACAGCAAAAATAGTATAGCAGAGAGACAAAAGACTAAACAAAATGGGCAACAAAACACAGCCAAAAAAGCAAGGGTTCATGATGGCTGAGTACTTCAGGAGGAGAAAGATGACCATAAGCTCATCATAGGACTGTTCAGTAAGAACCATGTCATCCACACTTCCAGAAAGGACATAAGTTGGAATCTGTGTCACATGATCCATGTATAGGAGGATGCATCTGTCATAGAAATGATCCAGTCATCTTTAAGACTACTGTGAGTAGGAAACAGGCCTCTTCCCAGGACTGATTGGAAAGGAAGAAATACATGGTGGTGTGGAGTTGGGAGTTGGAGCTGACAGCCGGGATGATAATAATGTAAAAATAGGTTAGCTGTAGGTTTTGATCTCTGAGTGATTTCTGTGTAGGAATTATGAGACACATTTTACATTGTATTCTTCTACATTGCTTCAACACATTTTGAAATAGAAAGGAGGTTGGGGAGAAGGCAGCAGATATTTTGCTACCAGAACTCTGGATGTATTTTCAATTCAAGCAGTCAGTATGGTTGTATTAACACTTTAGAACAATCAACCTTCAAAGATATTTCTGAGTTATGACAAACCCATGAAATTTGAGGTCTGGATGTCTCTTCATGATTCCATTCTCCAGTATACTTTTCCTCCAAAGGAATTTGGGGGGCAGATGTTTGTAACAATTTCCATGTCAGTGTTGATTTACATATCCACAGTGAGGCCTCTGAAAAACTTATTAAAATGAGCTTAAAACTCATCTTAGTAGACTATAACAGAAAACCTACTGTCCCTGTAATAGACTAATTTACAACGAGATGGGCATTAAAGTCTCTCTGTGAAATACATGCAGCTACTTCAAATTTTTTAACTGATACACCACATAAACAAAAAAGATGACGTGACTAAACTTGCTGCTTTATCATTAAAATCTTGTAAAATTCTTATGTTCCACTCTTTATTATGCAAGTGAGAATTCCAAAAATATACACATAAAATAATTGTTTGAATTCTAACAATTAATACATGCAAGAGTAATTTTATGTTAATCACATTTCCCATTAAAAAGCTAATCTTTTTCTACTATATTACTATAAATTTCAGATTGATTCCCATATAGTTTAACTCTACATTCTCTCTATGTAATTTTTCTGTTTTTATGGCCATGAAAATTATTATGACTTTTTCTGTGAGATGTTGTAAGTGCCGTCATATGGCCCAGGTGTACATGACAGGGACATAGTTAGGAGATTAGGATATTTTGTTGCCTGGGAATATTTGTTAAATAATTTCTTAAATGTCAGATAATATAGTAGATGATAATTGAATTTTAAATGGGATAAAATACGATTAGTAGAAAAATTTCTCATGTATCAATTGTTGGAATTTGAACAACTATCCTCCACACATATGATTTCTGGAATTCTTACTTGCATCATACAGAGAGAGAAACAAGAATTTTGAAATGAGTGCAATAATAGTAGAAAGACAATTCAAACCATGTCTTTTTTCTTTTGATGCAGGTATCTCTAGTTCTATGGAACAATATTCAGTCAAAAAGAATACCAGTTCATAATCAATACCACATTGATTATGCTATATTTTTTAACCAGTGAAAATCCCAACAATGTTTCACAGCGAATTTATTGTTTAGGCTTTCCTGTACTAGGCATGATACAGATCATGATAACAGATCAGATGTCATAGGTACTGTCATCCACCTTTTTATTCTTATCATTACATCGACAACCCCTTTAGACTGCTTAAGAAACTGTTTACATGGGCTCAGTTTCTGCTATTGTCAGTGAGATATCTTTGAGAAGTAGAAGCAAAGAATGTGGAAAGTAAATTTTAAATGAGTTTTGCAGTATATTTGCCACAATCAAGAGCATATGCTTCACAATTGTGTTACTGCAAGTATTGACTACTATAATTTCCCCATCTGGCTATCAAAGCAATCACATTCATCCTTTACTTGAATTAACTATAATTCCAAAAGTCTTCTTCATATCACTGGCCTCCCTCTGCCATCACTAGTTTATGCCACTTTTCTTCTGTGTCATGACCAGTGAATACAGATCCCAAGAGAAGCCCTCAAATCTTGGTGAGCACTGATGGATCAGTCACAGCCCTCAGGATTTATATGAATAAAAAGTCATTAAGAGCTTTCTGATGCAGCCATCAATGGAATAGGGAGCACAGATATAGATATGAAGGAAACTATATTGCAATAATGAAATGAAGTGGTAGGGCTGGGGATCTAGCTCAGTGGTTCTGCTGGGGATCTGCCTACCTTGCAAGTGCAAGGACCCAAGTTTGATTCCCAGTACCAAAAAATTAAAAAATAAAAATAAATAAATAAATAAAATGAAGTGCTAGAGGGACAGACTTATTCTTAATTATTACATGATCATGAAGCATAATGCTCAGAGCTCAGAATTGCTCAAATCTGTATTTATTCTCCAATATCTGAGAACTTCATAACACTGAAGAAGAAAGGAGACAAAATGAAATATAATATGCACAGGTGTATCTGATGTTCCATCATAGTTAGTAAGAATATTCATTTTATTAACTTACTAAAATTCTATCATTTTTAAAAGAATTCATATACTCTTTATTTCAATTTTTGTATGATAAATAATACACAATGGAAACTTACCTCTCATCCATATTAAATGCACACTTAAGTGCCATTAATTACATGTTGTAAAACCATCAACATCATCAATATCTAGAATTGTTTTATTCATTAAATTTATTGGTACATTTTAGGCATACAATATGATTACATTCATCAATAGGAATCTATAACTATACTGATATATCTTAGTTCTTATTTTTTCCCATTCCCCCTCTCTCCCTTCAACCCTTCTACCTCTCCCTATTTAGAAAAGCTTTGTTTGTGTTTTTTTATTTCTCATTTTTCTTTCCCTTCTTTACTTTCCCTCACCCTTCCTACCTAGTTCCTTTTACCCTTTCAATATTTTTGACATTCATTACTTGAAAATTAAAAAAAAAATTAAAACTCAATACTCCTTCTGTGTTAAGCAACCCAAAGTACATAAGACTCCACAGTGAATCTGGGTGTCCATAATCATCTTCAGGACCATGGTAAAAATAAAACAGATGTCAGCTGAGGATTGATGGACAGGAAAGGGAATAGAGTCGCAGAGTTGGAACCAGAGCCTATAGCCAGGATGAGGAGTGTTCCCAAGTCTCACAACCAGAGATATAGGCAGAAACAGTAAAAATAGGAAGAACTGCAATATTTGATACTCCAAGAATCACGTGACATATAATTTATAAACATTTATAAGTGTTTGTGGTTCTGTATCGTTTTCATGTTTTTTAAATAGAAAGATGGTGGTAAAAAGGAGTCCCAGCATTCTGAACACATTTGGACTTCAACATATTCACATTCATGAATTCAGATTTGGGCTCTAAAATGTGTAGCAGTGCTTTTCATTTCTATGAAACAAAATTATCCTAGAAGTTTTCCATTGTAAGTCGCTCTGCCATCTGCTACCTTTTATATACAGCCATGTCATAAATATTCAGGTGAACTATAGTAAAAGACCAAGAACACAGAATCTAAAAAAGAAAAGTATTCATTTTTCTCTAATTTCATTCCTACTCAAGAAACACTAAAGTGTTTAAAGGTATTCCTCTAGAGTCTCTTAGGATGTTCTGATAGTTAGAAAAAGGAAAAGTTTAGTCACCAACAAAGCAGCAGTGTAATTTTTTCACTGACACAGAGAATGGTTTACCGTTACTGAGGCTAACCATTGTGACCTAGGTGATTTCTAGTTTACACAAATACATTGAATAAAGAGTAAATAGATAATGGAAAGTCTATCTATAATCTCTGTCATTAGCATGTAAAGTGAGGGTAAATATAAGCATTATATTAATATAAGTATTGACAAGATTATCTTTCTACCAATTATGTAAAATCTCTTCTGAACTGTTCTACTGTTTTTCTATTTCTGTTGTTAACATTTATTTTTGTCCTTATATACTTGTATGTTTTGTAGTTGAAGCATACTTATTTTCATTCATGGTTATCCCAAGTCTATATTTGTTTGACACACAAGAAGCATATAATATAGGACTGTGTGAACCTCCAAATATTTCCATAATCAGTGTGTCTTTAAAATACTCAGTGCTTTCCTCTCTGCACATTTATTCTTTACAGGAATGTTCTATAAACCTACAGACAAGAGAAAACATCTGTAGTTCTCATTTTTGATTGAAACTTTCCCTGATTTTGGAAATAAAGTAACAATTGCTGATAGTAATGAATTTGGAAGTGTTGCTTCCCTTTAAAAATTCATTGAAAAGTTGAAAGAGTAGTGTAAACAGCTCCTCATGAAATGTCTTGCAGAATTGAGCAGTGAAGATATTAGACCCAGGCTGTTCTACATTTTTTTTTTGTTGTTGTTGTTTTGTTTTTTTGTTTTTGGTATCAGGGATCGAACTTGGGTCCCTGTGCTTGCAAGGCAGGCCACAGAGCTGCTGAGCTAAATTCCCAGCTCTACATTGGTAAATTTTTAAATACATTTTCAATTTTGTTGATTGATATAGTTTTTAGAATTTTAGGTCTTCTTTCCTCAAGTTTCTTTAATTAATTTTATTGGTACATTTAATGTATGCAACATAATGACATTCAATGTTAGAAATTTGTACCTTTACATAATCAATTTCATTTTTATTTTTTTGCAATTCCCTTGCCCTCCCTTCAACCACTCCCTCCCTATCTACAAAAATGGATTCCTTTGTTTTTCATTATCGTATATTAATATCATATTAATTTTTGCTGTTAAATTTAATTACATTATCAATTTCATTGATTGATATTGGGTTGTTTAAAATTTTAGGTCATCTTTATTCAATTTTGATAATTCTTATGTATCTAGAAATCTATCTATTTTGTCTGTATTTTCAATCTCATTGGTATATAACTTCTCAAAGTAGATACTTATGATCCTCTGGATTTCTGTATGTGATAGTTTCAACCTTTTCATTCTTAATTTCATGGATTTTGGCCTTTTCTTTTTTTGAGAAGTTTGACTTGACTGTGGGATTGTCAATTTTGTATATTCTTCCAAAGAAGCAAAGCTTCACTGCATTGACTTTTTTTGTATCACTCTCTTAGTCTCCATTGAATTGATTTCTGCTCTGATCATTATAATTTAGTGGCATTATGAACTTTGGGTTTGTCTCACTCTTCTTCTTTTAGAAGTGTGAGGTTCAGCATTAGGTTGTTCATTTGATCTCACTCAATTTTCCAAATATGAGTATTCACCGCTATGAATTTTCCTCACAAGACTGCTTCCATTGTGTCCAATAAACGTGACATGTTGCATTGGCATTGACAGTTAATTATAGAAACTCTAATTTCTTCTTTAATTCCTTCTGTGATTCATTTGTTGTTCAAGAGTGTTTGTTCAATTTTCATGTGTTTATGAAGTTCTTGTGGTTTCTTTTGCTGCTGATCTCCTCTTTCACCACACTATGATCTTATAATATACAGAGGGTAAGTTGATTTCATTTGTGTTACTCAAACATACTCTATGAGCAATTATGCGGTATATTGTGGAGAATGACCCATGTGCCACTGAAAATAATGTGTATTCTGAGATTTGTGCTGTGGAGTACTCTGTAAGCATCTGCTAATTCCATTTTTTCAAGAGTTTGGTTGAATTTTTTTATTTCTTTATTTTTGTCTAGTTATTTTATCTATTTGTGACAGTGGTATATTCAGGGCCCCCACTTCTAATGTATTAGTGCTTATTTGAATTATCATATCTGTAATATTGGTTTTACATAGTTGGGTGCACTAGTACTAATTCATATATATTTATGAATGTCATCTCTTCCTCTTGGACTGTTTTCTTTGCAAGGATGTAGTGGCCTTCTTTGTCTCTTTAACTAGCATTGTTTTGAAATACATTTTATCTGCAAATAGGATAGCTGCTCCTTTTTTGTGAGGGAGTATTATTGCAGGGTGTATTGTTTTCCAACTTTATGTTTTGGTTTATTAGTTTCTTTATGTTTTGTCTTTTATGAGTTTCTTTTTGAATAAAGTGTGTTTCTGGCATAAAGCATGTTGTTGGGTTTTGCTTCATGACATATTCTGCCAGTCTATTTTTTTTATTGTTGATTTGAGACCACTAAAATCAGTGACTATAAATCATATGTATTGACATTCTTGTTATGACATTTTCTTGTTTGATCCTCTCCCTTTGAATTTAACTTCTAGTATTTACTTATTGATTCATTCTTTTGTGTTTTGTGGGGCTGTGATGATCATTGTTTTTTCCTAGGACATTGATTAAAATTTTTTGGAGTGCCGGTTTGGAACTCATGAATCTCAGGTGTTCTCTGTCATGAAGGTACCTTATTCCTCCATCAATTTTCAAAAATAATTTTGCAGAACACATCAGCCTGGATTGGAGGTTGTTTTCTTTTCTTTTCTTTTTTTATTTTATTGAGTTTATTGGTACATTTTAGGCATACAGTGCAGTTACATTCATTATTGGGATCTTGTACCTCTATATGACAGGTGGTCTTGGTTCTCTTTTTTTCCCCTTGTTCCTGCTCTCCCTTCACCCCTTCCTACCCTTCCCATTAGATTTGGGAGGTTGTTTTCTTTTAGGGCTTAAAGTACTTCACTCTTGACTTGAGGATTATTGTTGAGAAGTCTGTTATGATTCTGAAGGGCTTTCCTTTACACAAGACTTGTTTGTTTATTTTAACTACTTCATGTATTTTTTCTCTCCTGTTGGGTTTCTGGAATCTTGACTATTATATGCCTATGGGTAGATGTTTTGATCATGGCTAGTTGGAGCCCTATATGCCTCAATTATCTGTATGATAAAAATTTTTCTCCTCCTTGAGAAATGTTCTGTCATTACTTCTGTGAAAATTATTTTTATGTCATTTGTAATATTTCCTTTTTCTTCAATGACTCATATCAGCCTTATTTTATTCTTCTTTGTAATATGTCGCAGCTGCAGGATACCGTTTTCACCATCCATTGCTATTTTTATGAAAATATTTTTTCCTGGTCACTAACCACAATCCTGTCTTCTATATTTGGTACTCTGTTCTCATATTGGGTCATTCTGCTGCAGAAACTTCCAGTGGGGTTTTTAATCTCCTGAAAATGTTTCTATCTGTTTCATAGATTCAATTTCTTCACTCTTTTGGGAATCTATCATGTTTCTCAGTGCTTCCATGTTTTTAAATCGGTTTCTGCTCTTGAGTTATTAATCATGTATTTCACTTTGGACACAATCTCTCTTGTTTTCTAAGAAATTATTCCTCATTTTACTCTTTCAGATCCTCTTTTGTTTCCAGTTCAGGGAATTCAAATGGCTGAGTTTCACATTGCCCTTTGGTGTTGGCCTTTGGTGCTCTAGAAGTCTGTTTTTGTGTCTTGTTTATGTGTCTTCTAATTTCAACTGATGCAGTCTGCTGTACCTTTATTGAGGTGACTGTGCTCCTCCAGTGGGCTTCAATTCTCAAAAAGCCAAAGAGGCCTCCTTTCTGCTGTTCAACCATGTGCCAATTCCTGGGGTTCAAAATGATTGCCTTCTATATACCCTTGCTTCTGGATGGGTTTCTTGTTGGCACCTGAGTGCAGCTATAGATGATATCTTGGTGGGCCTCTGGCTAGGGCCTGCGGCATAGCTGTTGACAGTATGGGCCCTTGGCTGGGCCTGTACAACCTGGAAGCTGTTGTCTGGTTGGGCTTTTGCCTGGAGTTTGTGGGCATTTGTCCATGGTGTCTGGGCAGGTCTGATGCTCTAGCCTGTGTACCTGCACTGCTGCTGTCTGGGTGAGTTTCTGGTTGGGCCCCACATACCAATACTACTTATGACCAGGCAGGCTTTTGGCTGGGATCTGTGTGATCTTACTGATGACATCTAGGCAAGAAAGGTTTATTTTGACTCTCAGTTTGTAGTGGTTTCAGAGCAGTGAGCTCGCTTTAAGGCAGAACCAGAATGATGTAAGGCAGAACCAGAATGGCAGAAGCAACTAGGCAGAGGAAAACAAGTTGCGTTCAAGGGAGGAGGTGTATGATAAATCTCCCTTCCTGACCGCAGTGACCCCACCTCTTCCAAGCAGAATCAACCACCTAAGAGCAGGTCAGCCATGCTGTCTCCATAATCCAATCACATTTCAAAAAATGCACTTTTGAGTTAATGAAGCTTTGAGGGCATTCAGATATAAATCACAACTACTGCGTCTTTTTATTTTTCTCTTTTATTTATTTAAAGAGATGGAGAGAAGGAAGACAATGCAAAAAGAATTAAGGTGTGTCGTGAACAAAAACTAACTCTACATGTGAATTTTAATGTTATGTATAACAAACATAGTAAAAAGAATAATATAAAATTAATAAAAATAAGTAAAGTAAAACATTATGAATAATATGAATATAGAAGCCATAGTAGTGTGGGTACTAAATAATCCATAAATCTTACAATGTTTCAAGGCTGTTTATCATAGTAGATTTTTTTCCTAGGATTGCATCACTGGAGAAATTACACTTTGTTTAAAGTAAGTTTTGTGACTTTGAAATCAAATTAAAGAATAAAAGTATCTACTTCAAGGAAGTAGACTTATCTCACTCTATGCTTCCTGAATAGTTCCAAAATTTAAAATAAATTATTCCAATCTGCATATTTCTTTGTACCCCCAAGAGGGCAGAAATGTTTGGAGAATGAAAGGATAGTAGACTAATTTACTTAATTAGGAGCTCTGGCAATTCAAACTCTGAGATGTTACAAACTATAAACTCATTCCTGTGGCACACCCCAGAAATTCTCTGATCTCACCATCTGTGAAAACATAAAGGGGCCTCCTAGGGACAGATTATGGAGGAAAACCACTGGAGAGAATCCTCTGCTACTGAGGGCAGGTGGTGTTTGAAATGTGACACAAGGTGGGTATTGGGCTTTTCCTCTAGAATAATGATGCTGAGAAATCATAATATTGCTTTAGCCTGTGAAGGTGATGTGTCTGTATTTGAAAGAAATTTAGTTTCTATTGATATTTGTCATTTTCACCCATTCTGATTCATTTTCTCCTTCTGGATGCTAGAGTCTTTTTCTAATATGAATTATTTTCAGGAATATTTTCTAGAATTATTTGCTCTTAATTTTAAATTGTGCCCTTCTGTTAGATTTCCTTCATTCAAATATTCATTCATAAACCATTGAAAACCTATTGTGAGCAAGGTATTTTCTATTTATTTTGCTCAAGGTGGAGTTATTTCTCTATTTTCCCAGGCAGATTCTACATCCTCAAAGCCTTTATTCATTTCATGTTACTGGGGTTATCATTTAATCATTCCATTCACAATAACATACAAATATGATAATTTTTTCTGATATTTAATAACTACTTTAAAGCCCTTTTATGATATTCCTGATCCATTTTCATATTGAGGAAAATACTTAATTATTATTGTTTCAGAGATTGTTTTGATGTTTTCATTAAATTAAAACAAATATTCTAGTGTTTTCATGTAATATTTCATCTAGGCTTTATTTGGAGAATAACCATTGTCTATTGAGCTAGCAAATATTTAATTTGCTTGTTTATTCAGTCTTCACACTGCATACTAATCACATTAATGCCTGTTAAATTTACTGAAGCTTGATTTCATGTTCTAGTTTTGTCTAGGATTTTTATTCATTGATGTATTTAGTGATAAATCATATTAATTATCATCCTTGTGTTAAGAAATCTTCCTTCCATTCATACAATTGTTATTTCTCACTCACATTTTGTTACTCTTTTAAAATAGCTGTGGCTGGACTTTACTAATTTTGCTACTCAGTTTTTGATTTATGTTTAGGCCTATGATCAACTTGACTATTTATTATTGCATTATAGCAATTTTTGTTTTGATAGATATTAAACATAGGTACTTACCCAGAACAAATGGAACAGATTCCATCTAAGTCTCTGACTAGACAATGTTGATCAAAACATTCACACCCTCAGTGCTACAAATAACAGAATATTGTCCTTTCCTATACTTACCTCAGTGTCTGATAAGGAAATCACACCTTCTGTTCCCACAACATTGACTACTACTTCTTTCCTTTCCTCCTGTGCTTGGCAATGACTCATCACATCTCTTTGAGATTGAA
The DNA here is from genome assembly GCF_012274545.1 of Fukomys damarensis. Classification (NCBI taxonomy): domain Eukaryota; kingdom Metazoa; phylum Chordata; class Mammalia; order Rodentia; family Bathyergidae; genus Fukomys; species Fukomys damarensis. The sequence goes on along the minus strand of NW_022900942.1, from coordinate 1,939,891 downwards.
ATTGCTTCCTTAAGGAATACTCTCCTATTCAACATGACAGAACAAATATGCTGGATGATGCTTTCTATCTTGAATTAATTAACATTCTCTAGTCATTCATAATACTGACACTTCATGTCAGGAAAAATTTAAAACTTAATTGCAAATTTTGCATTATAATCATATTTTTTACACATAGTTTTATTTGTATAATTTTGTTGTAGTTTTTTGTCAAATTAATCGATTCATACTTTGACCATTACAGATACTAGTATAACACAATACATTCTGATTCCAGGGCATGGAAACATAAGCAATTTTTATTTGATTTTTTTCCATTTTCATAAGATATTTTTCTCTCATTTTAATCTATGTAATCCACATACAGATTTGTACTTGGGAGAATTTCCTGGAGATGTATTTAGTGAAAAATTAGTCACATCAATCATCTTTCACTAAAAAATAGGTATGGCATCCAAAAGAAGTGAGATGCCTGGTTGCTTACAGTGATCAGAATTCCACTTACATCAGCCCCATAGACTGAAGGGGAAGTAGGTAAATGAGAGTTTTCTGAAACGTTTTCATTAAGAAGCAAAAAACAGAAGTCCATGTTTACGAAGGGACCATTTTATTACATAAACAATAACACACTTACATGAAGGCATTCAGTTTTGGTTTTGTCCTAATGTGAAGTGAATATTGAATGATTCTACTGTAGATGTGATGTATTTGCAGGTCAGTTTAATTTCTTTTCTGAATATCAAAAATTTTTTAATTTCCAGCATTGTGATCCAGGAACTCTTGCTGAATAGCCAAGTTTTTACATCACCCCTCTTTATTCTGTGTTTCCCCCAAAGTGAAACCTAGCTGAAAAATAAACATTGTTGAAAACTAGCAATCAAAAAGGAAAGCCTCAACCACCCTGCCTTATCAGCAGTATGGAACAACTACTGGCCAAGAGAATAGTGGGATGTACTCTTCCTGAATCTGGGTATCATGATTAAAATAACCAGTGCTCATTTTCTGGCTACTTATCTTGTAGAAGACACTGGCCAGTTATACCTTGGGAGAGACATATACAAAGCAATTATGATGAAAGGGAGAAAATTAATAATATAACAAGTTTTATTAATAATGTAACATCTTTAAATAAGTAATCATACTGTAACAAGTAGCTTTCATAACTGTCATTTATTGAGACTATTACTGTGAATGAGTCAGTTTTGAGTAAAGCAACGATTACAAATTTAAAAATGAAATGAGTTTCAAATTGGCTCCAGGAGCCACTGTCATTGGCTTAGTAGCAGGTGAAGGAAGTCCACTCAGCAGTGACACTGTGAATGGTGCCTGCCTGTCTTTCAGGTTCTTTTCACTGAATGTTGCTATTTCTTCCTGCTCTGGAAGACAAGCCAGTGACATGAAAAGAGAAAACCACACAAATGCATCACAATTTAGTCTGCTGGGCCTCTCAGATGATCCTGTACTGCAGTGCTTTCTCTTTGGGCTGTTCCTGTCCATGTACCTGCTCAGGAATCTGCTCATCATCCTGGCCATCAGCTCTGACTCCCACCTCCATACACTGATGTACTTCTTACTCTCCAACCTGTCCTTTGTGGACATCTGTTTCACCTCCACCACCATCCCAAAGATGCTGGTGAACATTCAAACATACAATAAGGTACTACCTACACAGATTTCTTCATGCAGGTGTATATTTTTTTATGATTTTTGTGGGGATGGATAATTTCCTGCTGACAGTGATGGCTTATGACCGATTTGTGGCCATCTGTCATCCCCTGAAATACATGATCAGCATCAAATGTTGGCTATGTGTCCTGCTTGTTCTGGTGTCCTGGATCATCATTTTCTTCTTTGCCCTACTTCATATTCTCCTGCTGATGCAACTGACCTTCACTATTGGAACTGAAATCTCACATTTGTACTGTGAACTGGCTATCCGTATTAAAGTGGCCACTTTAGATATCCTTGTCCATGTCAATATCATCATAATGTATTTGTCACTTATTCTGTCAGTTGTGTGTCCCATCACTGGGATTCTCTTCTCTTATTCTCAGGTTTTATCTCCTTTAGTGAGGATGTCCTCCTCTACAAGCAGGTATAGAGCATTTTCCACCTGTGGGTCTCACCTCTGTGTGGTCTCCTTGTTCTATGGAACAGGACTTGGCGTTTACCTCAGTTCAGCTGTTACTCATTCTTCCAGTGAAGGCTCTGTTGCCTCTGTGATGTACACTGTGGTGGCCCCATGCTGAACCGCTTCATCTACAGCCTGAGGAACAAGGATGTGAAGGGGGCCCTGGGGAGACTCCTCAACAGAGCAGCCTCTCATTCTTGAACTTCCATTTAATTACCAACCAAGCTTTCATTGTGTGAACTTAGGAATGCTGAGAATTTTTACATATTACATGCTGTTTTTTCTGGAGTATATTCTCTGTCTAATTTCTTATATTTCCAAAGCACCAATAACTGTTATTGAGTACTTTTGCATTTGTTTCCTTTAAATATCTTCCTTAGTACTTTTTTTTTATACATGATTTATGAAGATTCACAGTTGGTGACTAAGGGACATTTCTGAGACTTCAACATGATGGAAGCATATACATCAAGTGCTTGTCTTGTATTCTCAAAATATTGCATGGATACCAAACTTCTTAAATTTATTTGTTTTTATTCCTGTTCTTTTCTGGAGGATATAGTGTGAAAAGTAGCAAATCAATACATTTCCCATATCAAGACTACACTTGACTCTTTATATGCATGAATATGTAGTCCTGATATCATTTTTTGAAATATTTCTCAAATTCACCAAATTTCTGACAGAAGACTCAGACAAGTATGGACCCTAATTGGTATCTTACACTGACAACACACTCCTTTGTTTGCTGTCCTACTTTTTCATAAAACCAATGATTATAATTTAAAAGTAAAACAGGAATCTACCTTTGAATTCAAGTTTACACATTATTCATAATGATATAGTGCCTTGAGAATTCTTAAATACTGTGACTTGCCCTTATTCTCATCTATTTCTGTCAATCTTTCCTTCTTTTTACCTTCCTTCATCTTCATCTAACACTTTTCTTACTTACCTTCCTTATTTCCTCTTTCTTTCTCCTTCTCCTTCATTTGGACATTTATTTGAGGATGTCGAATGGCTGCATTTCTCTTTCCAGGAGGAGTAATATTGTAACGTGTATATCCACAAGCTGTTTATCCAGTCACCAATTACTGGACATGTGGATTATTTCCATTTTTTGAATACTGTGAACAGTGATGAGATAGATGTGCATACAAATTTATTCATTTGAGTGTATTCATACAAATACATTTGTATTAGTTTCTCTTAAACAACATAATGCTGCTTCAGCCTATGACAGACAGGATGTGCTGTGATCACTGTAAAACAGTGATGGCAAACCTTTTAGAGCTTCCAATGATACAAGCAGCTCACTGTGGCATGCATGCCACATGTTCACCGCCACTATCCTAAAACTGTTTTGCTCAGTGATGTCCTAGTCAAATTTGCTTCTGTAATCATGCACTATGATATTTATACAATGAAAAAATCAGCTAACAAATGTTTTTTCAGAACTTAGTTGTTAATCATCAAATGACCATACTTGTTTTTAATTATTAATGTATATGGAAATTTAACTAACTGATGGATTGTTTTATATCTTTGAGAATAGCCAAACACTGTTTTACATTGCAATGCATAAAATTTCTAACAGGTTCCCATTAATAATTTTAAATTTTCTATTTAATAAAAATAATAGACTTCTACTGGGCGTTGTAACAGTCAAATTTCCTGACACCTTCACCCACAATTTAAAAGAAAACCCATTTAATTTGGCTCATTCTCCAGGAATTTCTGTCCATGATTGCCTGACTTTAGGGAGGAGATATGATGGAAGGGCATGTTGGAGCACAGCTGCTTGGTTCATGTTTCCAGGGAAGCACAGCAAGGAATACGCATCAGAAAGAGAGAGAGCACATAATTGGTACTCAAAGCCATGTCTCTGTGACCCCATCAGAAACATCCAGAAGTGTGATCCACCAATCCCTTGCGAGGCTCTAGAGCCAATCAAGTTGACACAGATGTGAAGTAGTATCAAATTATGCTTTTGTTTTGAGTTTATTCATGATTAAACATTTTTCACAAGTGCTTACTGGAAATTTCATTGCTTTATATGCAGAAATGTCATCAAAATTTTCATCATTTTACAATAGTGTACTGTGTTCTTTTTCTTCTGATGTATAAGATTTCTTTATAAATTCTGAATTCACAACCCTTATCAGATATGTGTTTTCAAATATCTCCTCATGTGTGCTATTTTTCTATTTCAAGTGCATTTATTGTTGTAAACCACACTAATCAACTAATGATGTGCATTACACATCTTAAAATTTCCTCCTCTCTAACAGAAACTTTAGATGTTTTAGTGAAGATTTATCTGATTCCATGACTCACAGTTGCTACAACCCACTATTTTCACTCTATTTTTATGAGGTTGAATATTTTATATTCCATATGTGATCTCCTATATTGTTTATCTTTCAAAATCTGCCTCATATCTCTTAACAGAATATTTCACATGATCATCAAGTTGTTTAAAATAGTTTTATTTTTACCAGTTAAGTTTATTGGTACATTTTAGGTGTATGAATCATTGAGTATTTGGACATTAAAACAATATCATGTTCTTATTTTTCCCCATTCCTCTGCCCACCCTTCCACCCCTCCATATTTACAAAAAATGTGCTTCTATTTTCTTCTTATTCCCATATTTTTTCCTTTCCTTTACACTACTCCTCCCACTTCCCCTTTGGGAACTGTGTTCCTATTTCCTATTATCTATGATATATTTTGATCCTTATTTACACTTTCAGATTCTCACACCAGAGAAAATATTCAATAATTTGCACATACGTGATTTCTATTTATTGCACTTGAGAGCATGAATTCAATGGACATCCATTTAGCTTTAAATTGCTCTAGTTTCTCATTTTTTGGGGGGTGACCAAAACAGAAATCCTATTTTTACATTTATTGGTTGATGGACATGGGCTGTTTCCAAGTTTTAGCTATTACAAACTGTAAAGCTATAAACATGAGTATGCATATATCACTGTGGTATGATGATTTTAATTCTTTCAGGGAAATAGCAAGAAGGAGAATAGCTGGATCTAATGAAACCTCTCATTTTAGCATTTTGAGAAATTGCCACATTTTCACAGCAGTCACACCAGTATGCACCCCTACCAACAGTGGAAAAGGATGACTTTTATTCCCCACACATCTTAGCTGGTATTTGTTACTTCTTCCTAAAAGAAGGCAACTGATATGTCATTATGGTTTACTTTATATTACACTTCAGGAAGAAGGCCACATGGGTCAGAGCTGCACAGAGGTGCTCAGAATACATGATAAACTTCATGAATATGAAACTGGCACTCAAAAATATTTTTAAGCAATATCTTAGTAAAAGTCAATGAGGGTCAAAAGCTCATGAACCCAGCTGAATGAAACTATCAGGCAAAAGATGAAATTATGTGCAAAGGGGGAGAATCCAACAACAAGAAAATGTCATCACAAGGAAGTCAAAACAAATCAGTTATAAACGTCAATGTTAATATTCTCCATTCACCAATTGAAAGAATTAGACTAGCAGAATGCACCAAGAAGCAAGATCCAACCATATGCTGCATAAAAGAAACACACTTAATTTAAAAAGAAACTCATAAACTGAAGCAAAAGGATGGAAAACAATAACCCATGTAACAGGAACCTAATAAAAGCAGAAATAGCTATCCTATGTGAAGATAAAATGGATTTCAAACCAACACTAATTAAGAGACACAAAGAAAGTCACTTCCTCCTTGTAAAGGGGAACTATCGAAGAGGAAGAGGTGCCAATCATAAATATATATATATACCAAATACTAGTAAAACAAACACTAACAGGCATGAAAAATAAAAAAATGCACTAATACAATGATAGTAGGGGACCTCAGTACCACAAGGTCACAAATAGATAGATCAACTTGACAGAAAATACTATAACTCAGTCTAACTCTTGATTAAATGGACTTAACAGATGTTTACAGAGAGTTCCACTCCACAACATCAGAAATACACATTCTTTTCAGCTGCACATGGGTGGTTCTCCAAAATATACCACATACTTGCTCATAGAACATGTTTAAATAAGTGTAAAGTAATTGAAGTTATTCTCCAATATTTTATCACACCATAGTGTGATGAAATTGGAGATCAAGCACAAAATAAATAGAAATAGTTTTATATGCATGGAAACTGAACAAAACAATTCTGAATAACCAATAGGTTACATGGAAAAATAAAGAAAAAAATCAGATGGCTTCTAAATTAAATGACAATTTTAGTACAACATATTGCAATCCATGTGACATTATGAAAGCAGACTTACTAGGGAAAAACATAGCAGTGAACACTCAGAGAAGCAGAGCGAGCTTAAATAAATAACTTTATGCCAAAGATGACTTCTAGAAAAAAAAAAGGAGCAAGAGAAAACAAAATTTCAAGCAAGGTGGGGGATTATAAAGATCAGAGGAGAAATCAATGCAAGAGGAATAAAGGATGACACAAAAATCAATGAAATAAAGAGTTTGTTCGGCAAAACAATAAACAAAATTGACAAAGTCAGACAACTTGATCAACAAATGGAAGGTTGCAAATCCATGCAGTTACAAACAAAAGGGGTAGAATTAAAATGGACCCGGTAGAGATCCAGAGGAACATCAATACCTACTTCTAGAACCTATATGCCAATAAGATGGAATACACATAACAAATAGACAGATTCCTAGATATATAAGAATTACCAAAGTTGAATAAAGAAGACCTAAAAATTCTAAACAACTCCATGCCAATCAACAAAATTGAAAACATAATTCAAAATTTACCAACAAAGAAAGGCCCAGGTCCTGATAACAAAGAAATTTCATTCTCATATGGGGAAAAATATTTTCATTTTGCTCCAGTGACACATTGGAGCTTGTGCCAAGGGAACGTGCTGAGGAAATTAATATTTAAGTCCTGTGTCATGTCCTGTAACAGTAGGTGGACTGTGTGTGAATCTCTCCACTTTCCTGTGAACACAGTCATAAAAATAATAATACCATTCATCTAAACATGTATGGTAACTCAAGGATGTGTGGAAATTATTTACTCATTGTAAGAATTTGTTTTTCTTTTCTTTTCCTTTTTTTTTTTTTTTTTTTTGGTACTGGGGATTGAACTCGGGTCCTTGCACTTGCAAGGCAGGCCACCGAACTGCTGAGCTAAATCCTCGGGCCAAGAATTTGTTTGTCAAATATAGTACTACAGCTTAAGAGAGTAGGAAGTGTACTCATAAAGACTGTAATTTGCAAACCGGGGATTTAGCTCAGCAGTTCCGCTGCCTGACTTGCAAGTTCGAAGACATGAGTTTGATCCCTGGTACCAAAAAAAAAAAAAAAAAAAAAAAGAAAAGAAAAAAGAAAAGAAAGGAAGATTGTAATTTGCATTGAAATGATGATGGTGCCTGGAATGATATGAAATTCTATACCACATTTCAGCCTGAGTCATACATTTACCTGCTCCTTGCACTTTATGACATTTTTATCCTATGAATATCCCTGTTGTGTATTTGAATATTGATATAGATGCAGTTAAATGGATTGTAGGGGCCATGTGCACATGACATGAATATGGACAAGATATTTTATCATGTCCTGTATCTAAGGGCATTTATGAAAGGAATTAACACGGAGACAAAACACACCAAGCATCTTCATATCAGGCTAAGGATCGTTTGTGTGACTAAGGGAAAGGTCCTCTCAATGCTTAACAGGGCTTTTTATTTTGAATGCATCTTCTGTGCCAAACAGTGTGCAGGCTCTGGGCAATTGGATACAGATGAAAGTACACCATTCCTCTTCACATATATGCATATGTTTACACAAACACAATACCATCATGCAACAGAAATGAAAGATAAATAATTTCAGATCAAAGCACATAATCTGCATAGAGGCTACTTTTATTGTTAATAACAATGTTAGTTAAGTTTTCTTTCACTCTAATTTTATACATATTAACAACAAATAGAGCACTCTTTATCTGTGTAAACTTCAGGGCATTTCTTCAACTAGAAATCAACACTAATGAAAATTCTATCTCAGAAATATCACTTGTCTCACCTGTATACAAGTAAAAATAAGTGGAGATACAAAGGACAAAAACAATAGGAAAAAAGGAAAAAAAATGGAAACGAAGTCTTTGTAAATAGGGGAGAACAGGGGTGAAGGGAGGGCAGGAGCATGGGGAAAAAATGAGAACCAAGATCTGTCAAGTAAAGGTATAAGATCCCAATGATGGATGTAACTGTACTGTATACTTAAACAGTACCAATAAACTCAAATAAAAAATTAAAAAATTGAAAGATCCTGTCCAATGCACTAAAAGTTTTCATTGTTTCCAAACCCTCAGAAGGATATAAAGAGAGGGACAAATGTGATAAACTCAAGTGAATCTGAGATACATTTTGGACTGAATAAAAGACAGGACAATGCCCACATTTGAGATTGAGTGAAATAATTAGAGGTATAGGAAGGGTTTGAGGAACTGCAAAATCTTCCTGAAGTGATGGCAGGAGAGAAGTCTGTGCTGAATGTCAAGGGAGCACTTGTTGAGATCTTTGCCTGTCACCTGTTTCTGTCTGTGGTAGGTGCAACTGGGGCCATTCACTGCTCTGCTCTGTGAGCTTTCAAGAACTCCCAAAAGTAATAGAAAATGAGTAAAGGATCCATTTCTGAAGTAGCAGAAGTGTTAAATGGCTTCCTGTTAAGAGGACCAGCTGCCAGAATTATTTCTCTATTATGTCCTTTGTCTCTGGCCAGGGAGCTCAATTCACCTGATTCAACTTTCCGCCTATTAGCCTACTCTAAGAGTAATTCAAATGATGGACTCTGCTATTTTCTACAAGCAATGTAGAGGCATACATTGTAGAACACAAGCCACATAAAATAAAAGAAGCTACAAAGAATATTTATCTCAAGATGTGGTTTTTCTATAAAATGGAATATTACTCAGCCATAAAGAAAGAGAAAATAGATTCATTCATAGGAAAATGGATACATATTGAAGATATACTCCTAAGTGAAATAAATAAGTGACACATGTGTAAATATTGAATAGTTTCCCTGGTGTGAATAACCTGCAACAATACATAAGATCCTAATAAGATTACTGACATTTAGAAATGGGAAGAAAGGAGCTAAAGGTATAGGGAAGGTGGGATGGGTAGGGGAAGGGTAATAAGGGAAAAGAAAAAAATGTGAGATAATAGATGAAAATAAAGTGTTTGTAGATGGGGAGGGGAGGAGGGGGTGAAGGGAGGGCAGGGGTAAGGGGAAAAATGAGAATCAAGACTTGTCATGTAGAGGTACAAGATCCCATCAATGAATGTAACTGTACTGTATCCCTAAAATGTACCAATAAACTCAATTAAAGATGAAAAAAAGAATATTTATCTCAATGACCAACATATAAGAAGCCCTCAAAACAAGTTAATGATGTTTTGGTTACTGTGCTGCTCTTATATCCTTATAAAGGCTCAAGCAGCTTATAATCAATGACCTTCATCATCTTTTTGGATTGCTTAGTAATTACCATAAAAGACACATTTTATCCAGTGATGGAAGAGACTTTATTGGGAAGGGGAAATAGGATGTGTAGAAAACAAATTTGAAATGATAGTTCTTCTTTCCTGTCTAAAAAAACAAAACCACAAAATTTCCAATCCTTATGACTGATTATTTTCATATATGCACCTTCCCACTGGCTATTCCAAATGTCATGCTTGTCCTCATGTTTAGCAAACAATGCTTGCAAGGATCCTTCCATATCGATTAAGTCCATCTACACTTCCTGGGTGATGCTGGTTCTCTGCTATGTCATAGTAAAGGAGAGCAGACCCAAAGACCCTCCTATGCCTTCTGCTTCATGAAGACTAGGTTTCTGTTCTCAGGATTGAAATTAATACAAAGTTAGATTGGAGCTTCTTGATGATGACAGCCATGGGGATGGAACACAGGTATGAAGGTGACTGGACTGGAGTCATCGAAATGAAGGGATGGAGAAACAAAGTGATTATCAACTATTACATGAACTTGGAAGCTCAATGCACACAGCTGATATTTAGCCAGATTGGTCCGTATTATCCTAATCTCTAAAGGTTTTCCTAGAATTAATGTTAAGATAGAGAAAAAGGAAAATAAATGTCCAAAAGAGATTATGGGATTGTGATCCTCTCTGTCATGGCTTTGTTGCCCAGAACTGCTTTTGCTATTCAGGGTTTCTTCTTGTTCCAAATAAATGTTAGAAATATTTTCTCTAATTCTTTGAGATATGCTATTGGTATTGGGATTGCATTAAATTTCTATAACAATTTTTGGAATGTGGCTATTTTCATAATGTTGGTTCTTCCTACCCAAGAGCCAGGAGTGTCTTTACAGTTTCTGATAACCTCTTCCATCTTCTTTATCAGAGTACAGTAGTTTTCAATGTTAGTGTCTTTAACTTCCTTTCTTAGATTTATTCTATGTATTTCATTTTTTAATGCTGCTGTGAAAGGTATGGTTTCCCAAATGTCTCTCTCAATCAGTTTCTTACTTGTATACGGGAAGGTTATTGATTATTTGGATCAAGTCACATGACCAAATTTGGTTGTTACATCTAGAAATCTTTTGGGCAAGTTTTCGGGGTTTTCTATGTACTGTATCATGCCATCTGTAAATAATGACAATTTAAATTATTTCCTAACTTTATTCTTTTTATGTCTTTATATTGTTTAATTTCTGTGGTTAATTTTCCAGAATTATATTGAACAGCAGTAGTGGTGGACATCCCTGTCTTTTCCTGATTATAATGTGAAAGCTTTCATTTTTGACCATCTAGTATGATGTTGGATGTTGGATGTTGGTTTATCATAGAAGACTTTTATCAGATTGAGATAAATACCACCTATTCCAATTTTTGTAGGTTATTTATCATTAAATAATCACTAACAGAATTAAGACACAATGCACAGAGTGGGAAACAATTTGTCAGCTGTTCCTTAGACAAAGGACTATTCTGTATAATAAATAAAGAACTGAAAAATATCAGACCCAAAAATCTAAAGACCCAATCCAAAAATTGACATCTGAGATAAATATACACTACTAAGGAGAAGAATTACAAATGATAAAGAAATAGATGGAAAAGTATTTGACACGGCCTGCCATTCAAGAGATGCACACTAAAACAACACTGAAGAAAGAATGACTCTTATCAAGAAATCAACCAATAACAAATGCTGGAGAGGATTTGGGGAAAAAGGAATCCTTCACTGTTCATAGAAGTGTAAACTGATGCAACCACTATGGAAATCAGGGTGGAAATTCCTCAAAAAACTAAGAATAGAAGTTCCATTTTTCAAAGTTATTCTGCTGCATGTTATCTTCCTGAAATAATTAAAAACCTTATTTCACAATGATATGTGCACATTCCATATTCATAGCAGAACAATTTGTAATAGTTACATCTTGGAAACAGCCCAAATGCCTATCAACCAATGAATGAATAAAGATGTGGTTTTTTTATACAATAGAGTACTACTCATCCATATAGAAGAATAAATTTGAGACAAAGGTAAGTGGATGAATCTAGAGACTGTACTCTTAAGAGAATACATTGGACACACCTTTATAGGCATTAGATATTTTCTCTTGTGTGAGAAACTGAAAGTGTAAATAAGGACCAAAATGTATAAGACAATGTAAAACAGGAAGAAAATGTTCAAGTGGGAGTGGAGACAAAGGAGGAGAAAGGGAAAAGAAAAAAATGAGAAAAGAAAGATAATATGGAAATAATGCTTTTTCAAGGGAAAAGTGGAAGATGGTTAGAAAGGAGATGAGGCGAAATGAAAATAATTAGTATCAAGATAGACAATGTACAGGTAAAATTCAATATGATGAATTTGATCATTATGTATATCAAAATTGTAGCACTAAACTTATTTAATGATTAAGAAAATAATAGTGGATAAAAACAGATAACACAATTTAAAGGTTAGAAAAGTGATCAATTAGACATTGCTTCAACTAATGTGAGTGTAAAGGAAAATGCCCAATTTGCTTTTCATCAGGAAGACACAAATCAAACCTATATGAGATAGCATTTCACACCTATTAGAATGGCTGTTACCAATGACAAAAGACTATTGTTGATGCCAATGTAAGGAAAAGAAATCCTTGCATGATTTGGGCCTGAATATGTTAGTACAACCAATATAGATAAGAAAATAGAAACAGATGACTATGTATTATTACATAACCTTCATGGCTTAATGCATGCAAATAACAAATATTCAATTTGGACCATGTCTACCGAACTTTAAGGATTTCTGAAATGTAGAGGAACCATTGAAGTATGGGCAGGGGAATCACCTTGAGCTGATGGTCAGCCCAGGCAACAAAGAAAGTCCTTATATTTTATTTCCATTGTAATGAGACACAATGTAATTAAATGTGTAATTTTAGTGAGGTTTAAGCAGAGTTTAGTAATAGTAATTATATTATCATTTTTGTGCAACAGAAGGTGTTACCGATCTTTCATCTCCCCAACTGAAACTTTTCAGGCATGTGACTAAACTTAAATTACACCAACCTCCATTTAGCCATGATTCTTGCATGAATCATGAAAATAAACTGAAGATATCAGTGTTCTGAGATCATATATGAAATAAGATAGTGTTCACTACATTTTCAAAAATGACACCCCATAGAGATGCTAAACAGCCTTAGATTAGACTGTATGGCTGGGGAGAGTCTTAAGGATGCTCCTGATGTCTCTATCCCTCAGGCTGAAGATGAAGAGATTCAGCTTAGGGGTGAGCAAAAGATGCATAAGTGCCACCATGCACTTCCTGAGAGAATGTGACACAGCTAAGCCAAGGCACCTTCCAGTAGCTGTCCCATAAAATAAGCAACAAATGGCTGGGGATTTAGCTCAGTGGTTCGTTGGCCTGCCTTGCAAGTGCAAGGACCCAAGTCCAATCCCCAGTACCAAAAAAATACAAAATAAAATAAAATAAGCAACAACTGAGAGGTGTGAACTACAAGTAGAGAAGTCATTGTACCTCCCACCTGAGGATATTTCAGAATGGAGGAAACAATTTTATAGTAATAGAAAAAGATCCCCAACATAGGAAAACAGCCTAATATAGCCCTAACCAAATATGTGATCAGGATTTTGATTAAGGCATCAGAAAATGAAAAGTATTGAGTAGAATGGCAGAACAAATTAGCAATTTCCACATCCTTGAAACACGCAAAAGGTAAAGCAACTAAATTGTGCACCTGGGAGTCCAAAAGGCTAATATAGACACACACCAGAAGTAGTGACATGCAGAGGAGAGGATTCATAATAACTACATAGTGCAAGGGGTGGCAGATAGCAGAAACCTGTCATAGACCATCACAGTCAGAAGCACGTCATCCATACATCCAAATATTGAAAAAAAATGACATGTGGGTGAGACATTCCACATAGGAATGAGGTGAAAGGTGTGAGGTTAGAGGTTCACAATTATCTTTGGGATCATGGTAGAAGTAAAACTAATGTCAGCCAAGGGCAAGATGGAGAGGAAGAAGTACATGGGGGATGTGGAGGTGAGAGTCAGTGACCACAGCTAGGATGATGAGCAGGTTCCAGACCACTGTGACCAGGTACATGGACAGGCACAGTCCAAAGAGGACAGACTGCAGGTGTGGGTCCTCTGAGAAACCAAAGATATAATTATGAGATATAGGTTTGATTATGTGTTTCCATAGTGCTTGAACACCTTTTCACAAAAAATTGTTAGAAAAATGAAATTAATAAATGGCACACAAGACACTTCATCTCTTATAAATTCAAGTGTTCAGAAGCAAAAATATTCCCATATGAGATCAATAAACCTTAAAGCATGGTGATTCTTTGTGATAAACCCCATTCTTAGGAGACTGTTCCTTCTAGGTTATTCGTTATCCATCTTCCTCTGTTCACACTCACTTCAGAGACACTATAGAGCCCTGATCAGAACATGTGAGCTCAGAACACTACGGCTATAGTAAAATATATCAAAGTCTTTTTTAAAAATAAGAACATGGTTGTGGAAAGAAAGAAACCCTACTTCATTGTTGTTGGGAATGCAGAATGGTGAAGCCACTGTAAAAATCAATATGGAGATACCTTAAACCACTAGGAAAATTTCAGCTATTCCTTTTCTGGGTATCTTCCCAAAATAATGAAAAGAATCATACCACTGTGATATAAGCTCACCCATGTTTATAGCCACACAGTTTGTAATACCTAAATGCAATACCTGAATTTTGGCAACAGCCCAATTCCAAGCAACTGGAGTGTGGGTAAAGATGAGTTGTGGAATTAACAACCAACAAGATCCTAGATGAAAACAACATCCAGGGAGAGAACATAAACTTGGGGGGCCTGCGGACCTCAGGAGAAAGTGTGGACCTTGCCAGGGATTACAATGTCACCTTACCAAAGCTACTGGAAGGAAGGCACATATGGGTGACCACCATGGAGAGGGTATGGGGTAGATACAGGCCATCTGAGAAGTTTAAACACAGGCTGGAAAGGGAGCATGTCCTTCCCTCTGAAGGGAGAAATAAGGCATGAAGGTCATTATGTCCAACAGTCTTCTTGAACATCTACCCTGGGCCTACATCCAGCAAAGACCAGAAAGCTGAATGATTTTCCTCATCTACAAATGTAATCAAAGACATACCTTGGCTTGGATCATTACCAAAGTCTGGGTAAAGAGAAAAGGTTACCTTAAAAAGGGTAACTCACAATCCTATATGCCCAAATATTTGCAAAAAATAAATTGTGACTGACTGGATTCAAACACTTCAATCCAAGAAATAAACCACTCATTCCAAAACACAGAAAAGTATTTTATTTTTATATGATTTTGCAAATATTTTAAATTTTAAAAATTATTTCATGAGATTGGGTATTTAGCTCAGTGGTTCTGCAGACTGCCTCACAAGTATAAGGACCCAAGTTTGATCCCCAGTACCAAGAAGTAAAAAAAAAAAAATGCTTCTCTTTTTTAGGGTTTTTGGGTTTTCTTTTTCTTTCCATTTTCTTTCAACTTTTTATTTTATTTTTTGCTTCTTATGTTTCATTTTCTGTACTTTGCTATTATTCTTTATTCTTTTATCACTTTTATTACTTCACATGATTTTAATACTATTAACTTTCTTTTACTCTATCTCATATCTATTTCCTCCTCCATTGATTAATTTTTCAAATTTTACTTTTCTATTTTCTAGATCCCCACCAACTACCATTACTAATATAATTATTAAACTTTGTTTATATTCAGATAGCTAGTTAACTCTCTGCTATTACTGATAAATACTGAGTTATTGTTAGATTAGGTTAAGCAGTTTCATTGTGTAGATACTTACTGTGAGTCAACATTTGTTTAGTATTTTTAATATCTTTAGCTCTTATTTCTATATTTAAGGATGTCACTTTTTTAGTTCTTATGGTTTGCCAATATCCATTTTGTCTTCAACACTATTGTTCTTACTGATTTTATTACTATTATCAAGGTGACATTGTTCATACTATTAATTGGTTTTCCCTGGATGCCAACATTTGGGTTACTTTGGTATAATTTACAATAATGTGGTCCATTCACAGAAAACTGGGTACTCAGCTAAATGTGCTGCAGCCTTCACTCCAAAATATTTGGAGGTGTTTGGATCATCAGATACTGTAAACCCCTGAAGCATTACCAGATATCTCTGTGGTAGGCTCTCATATCCTTCTCAGTGTATGCTTCAACAAGGCTGAAGGGAAAAAATAACGAACTAAGAAACAAAGAAACCAGGTAGCCAGGAAAATCAGTGCTGCTTAATTAGCAAAGGCACTGCTTAGTCCAAGCCACTGATTTTATTAGTGATCAATTGGGGTAAGGGTGAGCTCTGTGTGAGGGTAGAACTATGTGTGACGATGCACAGTTTTGAGCTTTCTATGGAACCTAATGCAAACAAGGCCATAAAGTACAAGGCAGAACATTCCCAAATGAGGAAGATAATAGACAAAATATATGGTTGTAATTAGAACACTGTCCTTCTAGAAATAATATTTTAGTTGTTGGAATGGAATTTGAGATCAAGTTACTCTGACCTCTGCCCATAAGCTTTGGCCAGACTCACCTTTCACAAGTCAGTTGTGGGGTTCAGTCTTTATAGCCTGTACTGCTTACAACATGCTTTGAACATAATCAATACTGAGAACTCCCATGCTCAGACAGAAACAAAGGCCAATAGTTCACCATGCCCAAAGACATCCCTGAAAATATACTTTAATTAAAAAGGTCCTTATAGTAACAATGAAGCTTTCTATTACAATCTACCCATAAGATTTAGAACAAAAGATATAAAAGATAGAAACATGAGAAGTGATGACAAAAAACGCCGGCAAAAACTCCAAACCGCCCAAAATCTAATCCATGGGGGCATGGAAGACAGATTGAAAACTAAATTTGCAGTGTTTGCCTCAGGTTTTTAATATATATTGCACTGATAACAAATCATCCCAATTTTTGTAAGGGTCACAAATGTATCTGCACAAGAGTACCCGAGTGTAGTGTTAGATTCACTAGCTATCTTTTTTTTTCAGCTTTAATTGAGTTTATTGGTACATTTTAGGGAAACAGCACAGTTACATTCATTGTTGGGATCTTGTACCTCTAGATGACAAGTCTTGGTTCTCATTTTTCCCCTTGTCCCTGCCCTCCCTTCACACCCTCCTCCCCTCCCCATCTATAAACACTTTATTTTCATCTTTTCATTATCTCACATTTTTTTTCTTTTCCCTTATTACCCTTTCCCTACCCGTACCACCTTCCCTACACCTTTAGCTCCTTTCTTCTCATTTCACAATGTCAGTGATCTTATTAGGATCTTCTGCATTATTGCAGATTATTCACAGCAGAGAAACTACTCAGTACTTACACATGTGTGCCTTATTTATTTCACTTAGGATTATATCTTCAATATGAATCCATTTTCCTATGAATGAATCTATTTTCTCATTCTTTATGGCTGAGTAATATTCCATTTTATAGAAATAGCAATCTTAATAGGGATATAATGTAAACATTACTTTAGGTAACCCGTTTGAAGTTGTGTAGACTGATTAAAAAAATGACAGAGGGTGTGGATGGTGACAAGGATATCATGTCTTGGAGGCCACAGTCAGAACTGTCCTAAACTGTCATGTGTCTGCTTTCTTTCTTTTTCTAATATGCTGTGTTCTAATTCTCTTTTTCTTATAGCTAATGTAGCAGGTGTTACAAAAAAATCTATTTCATGGTCTTCCAGGAGGCCCTACAGCAAGAGCACAAGGAACAAGATATCTTTGCTTGAGGGACAGAGCAATAAAATGAATCATCTTTATTTCAAAAGAACAACCTGCTCATTTTTGCAGGCAACATGCTCTGTATACGGAATCCAACATATCAGTTAAACAAATAAATGAAAAACAGGTTCCTTTATTTCTATTTAATGACATACAAGTTAATTCAAATGCCATGTTCCCGTATTTTCTGTAAGGTAACATTAATATTGTTTAAAACAAGGGGAGGACTGCGTATTGGAAAATAAACAAACTATATAAAACATATAAATAAGGTCTGACACATAGAAAGAGTTCCAACACAGATCATAATGTAAACATTTTTCTTATCCTCATCCTTGTCCACAGAGTAATATTCATAAACCATTTAGAGAGCTTAGAAAGCAGCCTGTTCATCATAACTGAATTTGGTGTTTCATTACACAGAGCTCATTTAGACAAACTGTTCCAGTCTATATATCACTAAGGACTTCCTAATTGTAGTGGGAAAAAAAAAGGAAAATAAGTGTCCATAGAACATGTTGGGCCTTTCCTGTATTCAAAAGGAATTTTGCACACAATATTCACCTCTTTTTTCTAAAAAACATTCCATTTTTTCACTTTAATTTGGTAACTTGTAAAAACCAAAACATCATCAATTAAACCATTTTAACTGCAGATTTCAGGGACAGTAATGACAGGCACATCACTGTGTAATAATCAACACCATCACCCAACTCCAGAAATTTTTCATCTTCTGGCTGGTACTTTTTACACATTTATATGACACTCATTCTACTATGAGCCATGATGAAGAATGAAGG
The DNA here is from genome assembly GCF_012274545.1 of Fukomys damarensis. Classification (NCBI taxonomy): domain Eukaryota; kingdom Metazoa; phylum Chordata; class Mammalia; order Rodentia; family Bathyergidae; genus Fukomys; species Fukomys damarensis. The sequence continues at coordinate 1,921,585 of NW_022900942.1, read as the reverse complement.
TACAGATATTCAAACATACCATGCACAAGAAGGCAAGGCGAAAAGCACAAGGATCTGAGTTCAATCCCTGGTATAAAATAAGAAAAAGAAGGCCAGGTACCGAGTTCTAAATGGTTCATTTTCAGACTTTTATATCCTGCATCCCAACAGAAAGGCAATCTTGAGAGTAGACTGATCTTTGGAGTCACCTCAGTGCACCACTTTTTGTGAATCTAACATATTTATTTACTAGTAGCACATTTTTTGTAGTACACAAAGTTTACATTTATCTCAGGGACTAGGGATGTGTACTTAAAGTATCATATTAATTTCTCTGTTTCTTACTGGACAGATGAAAAGTTCAGAATGTACAAAAATAATAACTTAGATCCTAGACTTAGAATGTCCTCAATAATGGATTGTAATACATGGATATCTTATTATAGTTACTTAATTCATTATACATTTAATATCATTACTTAATGGTTAATTCATAATTATCGATTAAATTTGATATCAGAAAATATTATGAACCAGTTTTCTGTCCTTGTGTCTTTCGTATTTCTTTCTCTTAGGAATTAAGTCCTCACTCAAACTTTCTTTGTATGTTGAAAATTATTTTATATATAAGTTGTACCTCTAACTTTGGTGGATTTTTATTTTTAATAAATTTAAGCTAAATCCACATAACCAAAAATATTATTGGCCAAAAATGTGGCAGGGGTGTTCAATGTCCTGGCAAAGATGAAAAACAATGCTCTGTTTTGAAACACATTTGATGTTATTTTTTTTTTTTTACACAATTTTTAGTATTGACTCCATTCTATCTCAATAAATTGTTCAATAGGGGACACACTTTTTTTTTCCAGCTTTAATTGAGTTTATTGGTACATTTTAGGGATACAGTACAGTTACATTCATTGTTGGGATCTTGTACCTCTACATGACAAGTCTTGATTCTCATTTTTTCCCCTTACCTCTGCCCTCCCTGCAACCCTCCTCCCCTCCCCATCTACAAACACTTTATTTTCATCTTTTCATTCTCTCACATTTTTTTCTTTTCCATTTTTACTCTTCCCCTACCCATCCCACCTTCCCTACACCTTTAGCTCCTTTCTTCCCATTTCTAAATGTCAGTAAACTTATTAGAATCTTATGCATTGTTGCAGATTATTTACACCAGGGAAACTTTTCGGTATTTACACATGTGTGACTTATTTATTTCACTTAGGAGTATATCTTCAATATGCATCCATTTTCCTATGAATGAATCTATTTCCTCATTCTTTATGGCTGAGTAATATTCCATTTCATAAAAAAACCACATCTTCTTTATCCAGTTTCCAACGGATGGGAAAATGGGCTGTTTCCAAGATTTAGCTATAACAAACTGTGTCACTATAAACATGGGTGTGCATACTTCTCTGTGATATGATTCTTTTAGTTCTCTTGGAAAGATACCCAGCAGAGGGATGGCTGGATCAAATGAAACCTCCAGTCCAAACTCTTTGAGGTATCTCCATATTGATTTCCATAGTGGTTGCACCAGTCTGCACTCCCACCAACAATGGAGGAGGGTTCCTTTCTCCCCACAACCCCGCCAACATTTGTTATTAAGTGATTTCTTGATAGCAGCCATTCTTTGTGGGGTGAGGTGGAATCTCAGTGTTGTTTTCATCTGCATCTCTCGAATGACAGGTGATGTGGAACATTTTTTCAAATATTTTC
>NW_022900942.1:1903669-1918567 GCF_012274545.1 Fukomys damarensis | reverse complement strand
TCCTTTTTAGTTGTATCTTTCCCTGGTTTGGGAATCAAAGTGATACTTGCTTCCAGGAATGAATTTGGAAGTATGGCTTCCCTTTCAATTTCATTGAAAAGTTTGAAGAGTAATGGTAGTAGCTCTTCTTTAAATGTCTTGTAAAATTCAGGTGTGAATCCATCAGGGCCTAGGCTTTTCTTTGTTGGTAAGTTTTTAATTACATTTTCAATTTCACTGATTGTGATTGGGGTGTTTAAAATGTTTTTATCTTCTTCGTTCAACTTTGGTAATTCATAAGTATCGAAATCTGTCTTTCAAAAAACCAGCTCTTTGTTTCATTTATTTTTTGTATCATTTTCTTAGTTTCAATTGCATTGATTTCTGCTCGGATCTTTATAATTTCCTCTCTCGTTTGAGCTTTGGGTTTTTCTTGCTCTTGTTTTTCTAGGAGTCTAAGTTTCATCGTTAAGTTGTTTATTTGAGCCCGCTCTGTTTTCCTAGTGTGGGAATTCAATGTTATGAATTTTCCATGTAGAACTGCTTTCATTGTGTCCCAAAGATTCCTGTATGTTGTATTGACATTCTCATTTATTTACAAAAGCTGTCTAATTTCTTCTGTAATCCATTGATTGTTTAGGAGAGTGTTGTTCAGTTTCTGTGTGCTTTTGAAGTTTCTATAGTTTCTTGTGCTATTGATCTCCAATTTGATTGCAGTATGATCTGAATATACAGGTTGTAGAACTGCTTTCATTGTGTCCCAAAGATTCCTGTATGTTGTATTGACATTCTCATTTATTTACAAAAGCTGTCTAATTTCTTCTGTAATCCATTGATTGTTTAGGAGAGTGTTGTTCAGTTTCTGTGTGCTTTTGAAGTTTCTATAGTTTCTTGTGCTATTGATCTCCAATTTGATTGCAGTATGATCTGATAATATACAGGGGATGACCTCAATTTTTTTGTGTTTATTTAGACCTGTTCTGTGAGCCAGTATGTGGTCTATCTTGGAGAATGATCCATGTGAAGCCGAAAGGAATGTATATTCTGATTTTTGGGGGTGGAATACTCTATAAACATCTATTAAGTCCATGTGTTCCAAAGCTTGGTTCAGTTCTATTATTTCATTGTTGATTTTCTGCCTAGATGATCTGTCAATTTGTGATAGTGGAGTATTTAAACCCCCCACTACATTTGTATTAGTGCTTATTTGGTTTTTCATGTTAGGGGACGTATCTTTATTGTTTACCGAGTGATCTGGGATTGATAACTGCTTTTATTTTATATATTTATTTATGTACTTATTTCTCATTGAGTTTATTAGTACTTTTTAGTTATACAGTACAGTTACATTCATCATAGGAGTCTGCTTTTAGTTTTTCTGATTATAAAACTCACTTATGTATGACCAAAATCTTTAGTTCCAGGTTAGAATCCAAAGAGCAAGTTATTCCCACCAGTCTTCTGTCATTTAGTAGATTTTTTACATACATTCTTTCTTTTATACAGATAGCAAATGTCCAATCCATGCCACTTGAAGTCAAGTTGGGTTTATTATCATTTTGCACTATGACTACTTGAGAAAAATGCAGAGAAATCTACCAAAAGTAATGTAAAAAATCTAGGCAGTGTCTATAAAATAGATAATGATCACTTAGCATACAGTGTTAAAGTAAAATGATTTAAAATATTTCTAAATCCCATAGAATACTAATACTTAGTATTGTTTATGAATATATTTTCTTGTGTTTTCTTTTACATATCAAGATAGTCTAGCCATAAACAAAACCTATTTTTCAGAATATCTGCTTGTTAAATTCATAGTGATAGTTTCGTATTGCACATTAGACAAACATAATCTTCAAATATTTCCTGAATTTTAGAAGATGAAGCAGAATGACCTATGAACATTGCTACTAATAATATATCTTAAAAGTGAATATGTAGTAATATGTGCTGCAGAGGCAATATTTTACACTGATTTAAATGACCAGCTATGAAAGTTGAGCTCTGTATCTCTGCATGATCATGTGGTGGTGTACAAGTTTCAACATGAATCTAAAATGTAGAAATTCTAAGACACTGAAGTTATTAAAAAACACACCACAATGCAACTACTTTTAATTAAAAAGAAATACATCACATTCATATTTTGCAACAGTATTATTATGGCATATGAAAAGGATAACTCAGTGTTACTTTTTGAACACATCTTAACAAACATGCGTGCTTTTGTTTTGAAGACTAACAATTGCTTTTCAGGATCAAATTGCTTGCTATACTGATTTAAAGCAAGAAAAAATATCAATGTAAAACTGTATTTTATGCTGTACACATAAGCTAAGTAAATAAACAAGACAAATAATGACTGTGTACCAGTAAGAAAAGTTGCATATATATATATATTCTCATTGAGTTTATTGGTACGTTTTAGGTATACAGTACAGTTACATTCATCATTGGGATCTTGTACCTTTACACAACAGGTCTCAGTTCTCATTTTTCCCCTTATCCCTGCCCTCTCTTCACCCCCTACTCCCTTTCTTATTTACAAAACTTTGTTTCCATTTTTTCATTTTCTCATATTTTTCTTTTCCCTTATTTCCTTTCACTTAGCTTTCCCACTTCCCCTACACCTTTAGCCCTTTTCTTTCTATTTAATGTTGTCAATTATACCATTTGAATCTTTACACATTTAGATTTTCACACCAGAGAAACTATTCAGTATTTACAGTGAGAGCACATTTTAATATCAGTATATAGTAGTCAGTGTAGATTTGTGCCTTCTGAAAAATTTTTTTAAATTCTTACCTATAAAGAAAAAATAAGAACCAAGATGAGTCAGGTAAGGGTACAAGATCCTGATGATGAATGTACAATGTATTGAATATCTAAAATGTTCCTATAAACATAATAAAGATTAAAAATACACCTATAGCTTAACTATATTGTCTGCAACATAACTTCTCAAGTTCCATATAGTACTTTACATTCACAAGTGGCTGTAAAGAACCTGTGAAATACATATATGAAATTGAAGTGCTTTAAATGATACACTGCATCATCTGAGGAAAGAACATCAGTAAGTGAGGTTGTTATTATAATCTTTTCAAAATCCTTCTCTTTCTCAGTGTCACACCAATGGAAATTTCTAGATAATATAGTTGTCAGGCATTGATATATGAATTAAAACAATTGAGGCATGTTCCATTTTACTATTAATCACCTGCTTTTACTGTCTCAAAAATTTCTCATAATCAAACACAACCTATTATAATTACTGCCTCTGATAATATCACTGATGCATACATAGTAATAATTTTGCACATTATTGATCAAAGTTTAATCATGTACAGAGAATAATATTTCCATTATCCTTTGTGAAAGACAGAGTGCCTGATTTTAGTGGCCAGAACTCAACATTAAAGTGTCTTTCACTGACTCCGTTTATATGCAGGATGTGTATATCCTTTTCTGCAACTCTGTGCTCAGGCTGCACAACAGATACAGGAAAATAGCACCCACTTTACAATGTGTGTGGCAACCCAGGGACACTTAGAACTTTACGAAATATTGTTACTTTATTGTTTCTTCAAATGAACAATTCCATTTGTATAAAAATTGTGACTTTATTGATGAAGACAGTTGGCAAAACCAGTAAAACCTAGAATGTGAAACCAAGATGTGAAGCACATGAAGTCTAGAGGGTAGGTGCCATCCGTCTTGTTGGTCGTTTAATTTGACAAATGCTCTAAACTGTGTGAATATATCTGTCAATGCAAAAATTTTAAAAATGAAATAATATCATGACTTAATTCTCTCATGAATTTGCTACATTGTCTCTGAGTTTATGCTTTGATTGCCTGTGACTTCTACAAAGGACAATGAAAATATTCTCTATACATGATTAATTTTCATAGATCAATGACTTTTATGTTTGCAAAAATGAAAATTATAATCTCGATAGGAAGTTATGTATGTATATCATATCTTTTTAATCTTCACTTCCATTTCCTCCCCAGTCCCTTTCTCCATCCTTCTCACCTAATCCCAAATCTTCTGGCTTTCTCTACAAAGCTGGTTATCTCTTTTCTATCATTTCTTATTTTTTTTTTTACCATGAATACTTTTACTATGATCTCTGAATAATTGAATATTGCAGACGTTGAAATTATAGGTTTCTGTTGTCCATGATAGAGACATAAACAAAAGCTATTATATTCCATATCTGATTCGGTTAGATAAAAGTGCAGAAAGGAAATCACCAAAAGTGTTGAAGAAGCAGTGATTACAGTGAACGTGTGTGAAAAATATATATATCCAGCACCTAATAGTAATGTCAGATTTGAAAATGACTCCTTACTAAATATGGTATAGGAGTCAAGAATCAAAAATGACTTTGTCTTTGCCCACTCTGAGACACTGACTTCTTAGGATCCCATATCCTTTGAAATTATGCAAGTCTGTTTTATCTTTTTTCTTTTAGCCCTCCTCATTCCCCTTTGGAGGTAGTCAGAGGATTGGTTTCCCTCTGATGCTACCATCTTAATAAAAATTAGAAGAATTAAAAAAAAGAATCAAAAATGAAAGTTAGGCATGGTACCTCATGCCTGTACTCCCAGCATTCAAGAGGCTGAGGCAAAAGGATAGCTGTGAGTTCAAGACCAGCCTGGGCTACATAGTGAGTTCCAGGTCAGTCTCAACTACATAGTGAAACCCTGTCTCAAAATAAAAAACAAAAACAAAAAGAAATAAAAATGAAAGTAATTTCTCTACAAATTCATATCATATTATGCTGTACAAAATACATTAAATATCTCAGTAGAGAAATAGGAAAGTACTTAATTGAAATATAGGATATTTTAGTTGAAGAATGTGAAGAGTAGCTTTATAATACTAATTTCTAGTTTACCCTTACTTTATATATTTACTGTGTATCAATAACACAGGAATCACCTGTACTTGTTTATTGTTTGTTTAGTTCAATTGTTTCAACTAGAAATAAACTTGTAGCATTTCTTAGTCTTACAAACAGTAATATTCTCCCCTATATCACAGAAATCATAAATAGACTGATAGATTCAACATTTAATTATTAGGCTCTGGATTCAACGCACTAACTTTCACTGTTCTGCAACCACTGGAAATTTTAAAGTAACTACTAAAGTTATAAATCACAAGCACATCTGAAGTACATTTTTAAATTCTGGAAAGTTGCCAGAGCAGGAAATCAACTCCTAACTGTATATCTCCTTTAGAGATCAAGTGGGCAGATTCCTAAAATTTAAGATGTGGACTGCTGCGAGGATGTACTGCAGAGGAGCTAGAGGGAGTTTTGTGAGGAATGGTGACACGTCTGTTCTTCCTGAGGTCATTGTCTCTTTTCTATGGCTGTCCATACTATACGGGGTGCAGCAGGTAACACGCATTGCTCTGAGCACAATTATCTCCTGGAGTAATAGGGAAGTGTCCTGTGTCTGTATTTGACCAGGTGATCCAAACAAGCCTTTCCTCTTTTATTTACCCAACAATCTTAAAATAGTTACATAAAAATAGAGTTGCCTTTCCTTTTCTGGAAAATAAAGTGGATTTTTTATGTGGGAAAAAACAGAAACGAAACAAAATGAAATGAAATGAATCAAATTACATAGCTCGGAGCATAGCTCAGAGCATGGAATCTAGGACTCCCTCAGACATAATTAATGATATTGTGCTTACCATACCCTCCTCCTCTTTCTTCTTCTCTTTCATATCCTTTTGGAATGGTGGGCAACAGTTCTGAGGGGCCAAATTTAAGCTTTTGTGGATGAGATGTCTATGAAACACAATACATATAGGAAGAAAGCAAAAATGAGTTGTTGGAATCCTCAACGAAACACAGGACATAAACTTCACACTTCACAGTCTGCATAGCTGAAGGATTTTCTGTTAGTCTTTCTTTATTGGGCTACCAAGACTTATTTATTCTTTTAAAACTTATAAACTTGTTATTAAGAAATATTGTATAAGTGCAATGCATTATCGTATAGAACATATAATTCATATCTAGCTCCTGAGGAATCTCTCACTATTGGTTTGTGATATTGTGATTATTTTCATTTTTATCATCACCATCATAACTCTTCTGAGGCAACGGATAAACTATTCACAGAAACCCATAATCTGTTTTCATGGATTAAACTGTGTGGAAAACAGGAGCTGTGTGAGATGAAAGGGGAATTTTGAGTGAGATTTTGAGTCCTTCATGGCAGATCCTGTTTTTTTTTAATATGTGTCTGCTATAAAGTTATTAGTCAAGTCTTTCATTAAAGACATGAAATCTGTTTTTATCTGAAAATTATTTCTTATTTTACTTTCCCCAGATCCTCTTTTGTACCAGTTTAAGGAATCCACGTGGTCTAGTTTCAGATTGTTCCATCTTGTCTCTTGGGGTTGTATGAAGTGATCTGGAAGTCTGGTTTTGAGTCTTGTTTAGGTGCCTTCTTTTTTCAAAAGATGCAGTCCACTTCACCATTATTGAGGTAAAGTTTTGCACTCCCTGTGGGTTGCATAGCTGTTGCCTGGATGGACTTTGGCTGAAGTCAGTGCACCTGAGTCTCTGGTGTCTGGATTGGGCCCAGGCTGGTACCTGTGCACCCATGACACTGTTTTTCTAAGCAACTGTTTTCCAGGTGAGCCTTTGCCTGGTGCCTGAGTTTCTAAGCTGCTGCTGTCTAGAAAGCCTCTGGCTGGGGCCCCTGTGCTTGAGCACCTGTTGTGCAGGTGGGATTCTGGCTGGTGTCTGTTTGCAACCACCAATCTAAATATGATTTGTAAGAGTCTGTGACTTAGCAAAAAGAAATTATTTCATCTGGTATTGAAAACAATCTATGAATCATTTCTCTGCCTGCTCTGGAGAAAGCAGAGCCCTGGTACTGATAACAGATGATCAGTACCTGAGTCCCAGTGTTTCCTCTACTACAGGTGAAGAATATGTAATTACCCCCTTCTCTTCCTGCTCACAATTTCTAAGAGAAATGGATGGAAGAATAACATAATATCTAGAATAGGCAAACAACTCATGGAAGTCTGAAACTTCACAATCAGGTGTGCATTTTTAACAAAGAATACATTCAATACAGGGATAGCCAGTTTATTCATGGATAATATTACCCTCTCCTGTCTCACATCTGCAGAGAATAGAGAGATAAAAATAGTAGAGTAAAAGCAGCAGTAAATCATTCTCTCCAGTACCTGGAATTGAGATAATTGTATATCAAAATACATGAAACGGAAAGAGAAGAGCTTCAGGAATCAAGAAAGAGTAGACATAAGAGGTAGATATCAGAGAATGTGAAAATAATGCTGAGAAAGAATAAAGCAGTCTGGAAAGCCAAGCCTGGCTCCAGAGACAGGAAATTACCTCCATAACACAAGGAAATCCTGGAAAGGATTGGCGTGAATCTGTCTACACCTGAGGCCAGAATTGCAGGAGAAATCCACCACAGCCCCTACCAGACCCAGAAGTGGTACAATTTGGGAGGTTTTTTTTTTTAATTTTATTGAGTTTATTGGTACATTTTAGGGATACAGTACAGTTACATTCATTGTGGGGATCATGTACCTCTACATGGCAAGTCTTGATTCTCATTTTTTCCCTTTACCTCTGCCCTCCCTTCACCCCCTCCTCCCCTCCCCATCTACAAACACTTTATTTTCATCTTTTCATTCTCTCACATTTTTTTCTTTTCCCTTTTTGTTCTTCCCCTACCCATCACACCTTCCCTACACCTTTAGCTCCTTTCTTCCCATTACTGACATTTAGAAATGGGAGTTGTTTTGAGAAGGGGTTTATTGATTAATACTGTGATTGATTCTAATACAACTGCTACTGGATGGAAACTATTCATCCAAACACGTAATGCATAGGAATTTGACACACATCTCTTTGGTTAGGTTGATTGTTGTTTGTTTTACTTTGCTTTGCTTTTTTGTTTCTTTCACTCTTTTTTTGTTTTTTTGTTTTCTTTTTTTGGGGGGAGGGTACCAGGAGTGGAACTTGGGTCCTTGTGCTTGCAAGGCAGGTTACGGAACCACTGAGCTAAATTGCTGGCCCTCGTTTTTCTTTTTCTTATGTTTTTTTCTGTTACTTTTGCCTAATTCTATTTATTTTCCTTTATTCTTTAATTTTATTTTGTCTTATTTTTATTCCTCCTTGTCACAGCATCTTTTTCAAATTGTCTATCTTCTTACATTTTGCTCTTTCCCCACCCTTCCATTTTAATTGTTGCTATGATTTTCTAATTTTTAACTGTTATCTATTGTTAATTTCTCATCAACTATTAGGTGGAAAACAATATGGATTTTTCTCAAAAAACTAAATATACAAATTCTGTTTTAACCCCTTTCTACTTTCTTTCTGTCTCTTTCCAAAATAATTGCAACATATTGAATGAAGCATACCTACATTAATTGCAGCAAAAAAAATTTGAATCATAAAAATTACCTCTATACCAATCAAAACGTGAATGTATTAAGAAAATGTGCTATCTACACACACTTGAATGATTTTTACCCATGCATAAGAGTAAATATGAGTTATACTATTTGAGAAGTGGATGTGCTTTCAGACCATAATCTTTTTTTTTTGTTGTTGTTGTTCTGGGGATTGAACTTGGGTCCTCGTGCTTGTAAGGCTGGCCACCGAACCACTGAGCTACATCCCCAGCCCAAACCATAATCTTAATGAAATAAATTAGATACTCAAACTTAAACATTTCTATGATATGAGAAAAACAAAGTGCAGATAATTAGAAGAGAATAATAAAAGAGAGGTGAAAGAAAATAGGGAGATGAATTTTGTGGAGAATGAAAGAGATTCTGCAGATTGATTTTGGAAAGGTTGAGAGATGGGAAAGAAACAGAAAGTTCAAACAGATTAAGTTTGAATATGTTCATGTATCAATTTTTTGTATTTAATGGTTGTTTGATTTTTGGCAAACATACTATTAAAATTATTTTACAAAGAACAAAATATATTTCTCATTTATTGAAGAATTTGAAAGCCTAAAACAAAAGCAATAGGTGTCCCTGCAATACTCTGTTATTTTTCTTTCTTATATTTGTAACTATTCCATATTTTATTGTTTATTCAAAATAATGAATTCCTTTTGTTTCTGGTATAGATACAAATAACAGTAGTGTTTCTTATCTCTGATCCATCAAAACATCCTTGCAAGAAGGACTAAATAGGTAAGAATCAATGGAGGGTGGGGAATTCATAACTCAGCTTCATTACTTGAACTAAGAAAAAAATCTACTGATATTTGAGCTGTTAATGTGAATTTATCTACATTTGATTCCTATATTCCTTCAGCAATACTACTCATCTGGGAGAAACCCAATATTTTTTGAAATTTTTCTCCATTGTTTTCTAGGCTATTTATCCCATTCTGTGCACACTAACATTAGTAATATTCAGTGGTGCAATATTAGATAACCAAGAACATATATAATTACAATACAATACAGCTCATCCTTTTCAGAAAATTAGAGAATAAGAAATATGTTTTATGTTTTAAGACAAAAATATCAATGTTTCTCAATAAAATTCAGAATAGGGCACAGTTTACAGACAAGCATCTTTTTCTATCATGGGTTAGATGTATAGCAGATGGAAGGTCAGTGATGGAAGAAAGGAAAACTGTGACTGACATATTAGAGTCCATGATAACATCCACATATATAAACTTCACCAACCCTGCCATTGAAACTTTGCACATTTTCATCTTTGGAATACTTAAGGATTCATGATTGCCTTGATGCTGAGGAAACAGTGTTTCCCATAGTCTGCTCTCCATCCATCTTCCCTCTCTACATATTTCAGCCTGCACTGTCTCTCTGTTGAGTGAAGAGCACAAATTGCAGTCCAACACCCTTCTCTTGCCTGATTCCCAGTGAAGATGCAATCTCTCCCTTCAGGATTATATCAGTGCATTTGCAGATGTGGGTGTCCTAAGGCAGACAACCACAGAATGGAGGGACATAGACTTGGGCACCCTGGATCTGGAACTACAAAACATGAAAGGCTGCAGCAACAGACTGATTATTGTACAATCTTTAAGGTCCATTGTACACAGTTCATAATAACCCCAATTGATTCATATTATCCCATTCTCTAATGATTTCTGAATAATAATAAAGGAAGAAGAACCACAAAAGGATTTAGGTTGCTCTGGTATTGGGCTGAGCATCAGGCCTATTAATCACTCTGCTAATTTTTTTCCTTTCAATAAAAGTCACTTATTTTTTACAATGTTTATTAGGGAAATATACATTACCATAAGATATTATTTTAACCATTTTTATGTACACGTTTTGCTGGCATTGTGTTGACATTTTTGTGCAACAAATATCTCCTCCATCTCTATAAATTTTTCATTTTCCCAAAATAAATATGTATATTAATTTTGAAAAATAGAGTTTCTCCAGCCTTCAACTCTTAACTATTTTCTATTATGAAACATGATGAGTAGCTAAAACCATCAAACCTCAAATACAGTGTAACTGAGGATCCAAATTTAGAGGTCTACGTCCTCATTTTTGCTTTATATTCTTTTTGTCACTTTTTATTAGTATTACTGTAATAGGTAACAAGTGGATCTAACATTTTAATTTATTCAGTTCTCACCCACCTTTTCTTGACCAGAATCTCGGAGAAAATAAAGTTCATGTACAACATATTGATCCTTATTTTTCTTTCCTTCAGTCCTTCTCTCATCTGTCACATTCCCAATGGATGGTAAAGTCTTAATCTCAGACTGTTATTCTGTAGAGTCTCTTCAGGGCACTATGCATGTCCCTGTTCTGCAGGCTGTAGATAAAGGGATTCAACATAGGAGTGACCACAGTGTACATCAGTGAGGCCACCATGCCCTTCCCTGGAGATTGAAACACAGCTGAACCCAAATACACTCCAATGCCTGTTCCATAAAATAAGCAAACAACTGACAGGTGAGACCAACAGGTAGAGAAGGCTTTATGCCTTCCACCTGATGATGGAACTTTCAGAATGGAAGAAATAATTTTATAGTAAGAGTAAAGATTCCATGAGATAGGAAAGAAAGCAAATAGAAAAATAAATAAATACATTAATATAGTATTGGTAAAGGGATCTGAACAGGTATGGTTAAAGATTTGAGAAGGCTCACAGAAGAAATTAGCAATTTCCACATCCTTGAAGCAGGTAATTTGTAAGGCAATCATGTTGTGTGTCTGTGAGTCCAAAACACTAAATAAAAAAGACACCAAGAGTAAGTAGACAGAGGAGCAAGTGTTCATGATGGTGGGGTAATGTAGGGGGTAACAGATTGCCACAAACCGGTCATAACCCATCACAGTCAGGAGCATGTAATCCATACATCCAAATAAAACATAGAAAGACATCTGTGTCAGGCAGCCGTCATAGGAGATGACTCTGTTCTGAGTTAGGATGTCCACAATCATCTTTGGGACTGTGGTGGAGATGAAGCAGATGTCAGTGAAGGACAGGTTGGAGAGGAAGAAGTACATGGGGGTGTGGAGGTGAGAGTCAGAGATGACAGCCAGGATGATGAGCAGGTTCCCGAGCACTGTGACCAGGTACACGGACAGAAACAGTTCAAAGAGGATGAGTTGCAGGTCTGGGCCTTATGAGAAGCCCAGGAGATGGAATTCAGAGAAACTTGTGAGATTCTGTGCTTTCATGTTTTTTGAGCAACTTTTCAAAAATAAATGTCATTAGAAAAGTAAAACAGACACATGGTAATACACATTTTCTTTTGAAATATTAACAAATAATGTACTTACAATTGAAGTCCAAAGCCTTTACAGACATTGCTCAATTATGGAAGAGCCAATTCCTCAAGACATTTTCATGATTGATGTTTCTATTATCCATCTCCATCTATACACACTTACTGTAGAAGCATTCTTCTAAATAATGATGCTTTAAAATTCAGAACATCATGATTCCAGTAAAATACATCCAACTCTTTTAAGAAGAAGAAAAGAGAGAAAGTAGAGACATTCCCCTTTAAGAAAAAAAATTCTATTGGAGATAAAGTAAGAAGAGCTCAATATACATTCTTTCATAAAATGATACCAGGTACCTTGATTTGGGGTACAGCTAGGTATTAATATCTAGAATTTTATTATCTGAATATTAAATTAAATCTGATGATTCATAATCAGAACACATTATTGTGAGATTTTGTTGTCTCTGAGGAGTTTTTCATTATTCTGGATTTCCTTTTTTTCCCCTTTGCAGAATGTAATTACTCTTTCAAATTTAGTTAAAAATTAAAAATTTACAATAATTTCTTTTTGGGGATTGATACTGGGGCTATAACTCAGGTCCTTGTGCTTGAAATTCAGGCAGTGAATCCACTTAGGTAAATTTTTCCATAATTTCTATCCTCGGTTTAAGTGCACTTACATTTTCTACAGTAATATTTCAGTCAAGCTTAAATGATATAAGGACATACAGACCACAAATGTGATATTGGTACACTTTCAACTATTGATGATTCAAATAATTATAAAGGATAAGAAGCACCTGTGACATCTCTAAGGTTTTAAGCAGCACTATACAGTGTCAATAAATTATGTGCTTTATAAGACACTGTCTTTTCATTGATTCTGAATTCTACACTAGCACAGTAATATAATTTACTGTTTTCCTGATTCTATTACAGTAGAAGACTAATTCCTGTACTGCCAGTCTCCTCTTTTTGCCACATGGAAGAAATTTCTTAGGCATGTTGTCTTTTTAGACCACACTCTATATTAATTGGAAAACATGCCAAACAGGAAAGCAAATTAAATAATTTATTCATAATTGCAAGTATAGCAGCACAAGAAAAATATACTTAAAGTAATGAAAATACCTCTACACACAATGTAATGACCTATCATGGATAAAATGATTATCTACCTTATATGGTTGTACTAATTCTTTACTTTTAAATTAAATAAGTACTGGTTCTGTATAATTAATGTTTAGGTTTGCACAGAGAATTTTTTAAAGTCCAGACACTCAGGTCTCAGACCAAAAGTAATTTAATGATAATACATGCATTGCAATTTCTTTTGATATTTTGTAAAAGAGCATTGAGAAACACTGCCTTAGAATATTTCCTGGAATTCAGAAAATGCTTCAGTGTTAATATTTAATATGATAGTAAATAATAACCACATTCTATTAACATGCAAAATTTAAAATATGAACATCAAAACTAATAATTTATAGAGATCCAGAAAGTGACCTAAATGTTGGTATTTTTTGTATCTCTACATGATTTCATTCTCTTGAACACTTGTTCCCATGAACTTTTACTATCATAGATTTCTTGAGTACATTATTTTCCTGTCAGTTTCCAAAACCTTACCACAAAATACCTAAAACTCATGAAAGAAATTTACAACAGCAATACCTGTTGAATCTGAAATGAAATAGGATCCATCAGCAACTGCTTGTAAATCTCCCTGGAAAGAACACAGATCTACTGCATGTATTTTAAATGATGCAAAGCCTTACCTTGGAGAATAAACTCATTTAACTTCAAAATTCATTGTGAAAATATTCCTGTCACTTAATAAAAATCTGTATCAAAATATTCATTAGCATACTTCTGATTTCTAAAATTTAATGCATATTAAATCTTATAATTCTTCAATTATATTTGTTTTGCTAAACAATGTCCTGGATTATGACTTACAGCCTTTTACTCTGAAGATACGCTATAGGAATATTTCTAGAGTATGTGGTGCAATAATCTATTTATTAAAATAAACCGAAAAATTATCATCATATAGAGAATTATGTTTCCATTAGTCTATGGTGGAGAAGATTGCTCTGGGATGGGAGTCAGAAATGAACATTTATTTCCATATTACTGACCTGTTTCAAGAGGTAGAATATGGGTGAATCTATCCCCCGCTCTGTGCTCATGCTACTTGAGGAAAATCAAAAGAATTACACCCATCTGCACAGGTGTGACGATGATAAGAGTTCAGAACTTCAGAATTCAGTCACTGTTTTTGTTTCTAAAATAAAGAAACATCACTATGCACAAGCAAAAATATGGTAAAACGTACTCAAGTGGCCCTGCGGCATGGAATGATGTGAAGCTCTAACATTTGTCTCAGCCTTAGACACAGATTGACCTGCACAATTTTTTTGTGCTATTTCTTTTTTTGTGTGTGATGAATATCTCTGCATTCCTTCAAATGGTAGATATACATGTACTTAATTAAGGACACACACATGAGCTGTTTTATGTTTCTGTACCTCTACGGGGCAGTCATGAAAAGGAAAGCATGTGTGGAAAGAACATACCAAGGGTCCAAGGCATGCTGGTCAATGACAGTTATTGTGTCTCTTGTGAACCAGGGAGGGTTCATTCAGTATTTGAAAGACCTTTTTAAAAATTGTGGAAGCCTCTTGTCTTGAACAAAGAATAGGCTGTGGAGAGTTAGATGTAAAGAATAATACATTATTTCTCTCCAAATTGATGCATATAATTACACACAAAAAATAAAATACCCACTACAAAAGTAGGAAAATGGTAAGTGCAGATCACAGATCTTATTGAATAATATTAAGATCTCCTTATAATCAACAATTTTTATATCTACATTCCATTTTTCCTTAATTTCATGTTATATATATATGTTAACCCCATGTGGAGCAATCATTATCCGTTTAACCCATATACAGGGCAGTTGTGCCACCTACAAAGCAACTCAAATGACAATGTTCTGTCCCAGAGATACTGATGACCTCTCCTGTATCACAGACTTAATAAGTGGAATTGAGGCCTGTCTGCGATCACCCGGCGGCGTGCGCGCGAGCTCCTGGCCTGCGCGGGAGCTCCCGGCCTGCGTGACAACAGACCCAGGAAG
>NW_022900942.1:1868915-1898541 GCF_012274545.1 Fukomys damarensis | reverse complement strand
TTTTCTATAAAATGGAATATTACTCAGCCATAAAGAGCGAGAGAATAGATTCATTCATAGGAAAATGGATACATATTGAAGATATACTCCTAAGTGAAATAAATAAGTCCCACATGTGTAAATACCGAATAGTTTCCGGGGTGTGTATATTCTGCAACAATGCATAAGATTCTAATAAGATTACTGACATTTAGAAATGGGAGGAAAGGAGCTAAAGGTGTAGGGAAGGTGTGATACGTAGGGGAAGAACAAAAAGGGAAAAGAAAAAAATGTGAGAGTGAAAAGATGATGTGGGGAATTGAAAAGATTAAAAATTAATCTCACACATTCTTTCCAATGAACTGCAAATTTCACTGTTTCCTAAGCAACAGAAATGTTTAGGCAGATGTAATGCAATTTTAACCACATGAACATATGAGATACAATGTAACTCTCTTTATGAATGTAACTGTACTGTATCCCTAAATGTACCAATAAACTCAATAAAAAAAAATAAGTGGAATTGAAAAGATTAAAAATTAATCTCACACATTCTTTCCAATGAACTGCAAATTTCACTGTTTCCTAAGCAACAGAAATGTTTAGGCAGATGTAATGCAATTTTAACCACATGAACATATGAGATACACTATGTAACTCTCTTACTCGAGAAGTGGAAATTTGACCCAGACATTTTATGTCCCCAAGAGATATTGTATGAAATAACCGCATGCACAAAAAGGATGTGGAAAGCTGAAAGTGTATAGTGCAGTGGTAGCAGGAGTGAAATATGTGCTGTATTAGCAAGTGTATGCTCTTGTTTAATCTTTGCTTTTGACTTACTTCTGTCCTGGTGCCACACCCTGCTCTGTTCTGTGTGGTAATGACGGAAAATTTTTATAAATAACACAAACCTATAAAGTGTTACAATGTAAAATGGCTTCTACTGTCTGCAACAGCAGTTTGCTTTGTTTAGCTCAGAACTGATGGTGACCAAACGCACTAATTGCTGAATGAGGCATTTGGACTTACCCTGAGATAGCAGGGTGCATCAAGGCCTTGTGCTCTGAAGAGACTGGAGCCACATGGTAGCAAAAGCATCAAGATGAAAGAACCCATTGCTAATATTTGCTCCCCTGACCCTGAATACCCCCTTCTTATGGACTAGAATAGATAACTAGATGAATCTTAAAGGTAAACTCCCCAACTGTGAATAATTGTTATGTCTGGATTGAGAAGATTAACTAGTCTGTGACTGAGATTTCAACTATGAAAATTAAATGTAAGCACTCAAATGAAGGCTGTGAAACCCTATAAAAGCAGTTGTGTCCCAGTGATCCATCTATGCAGGCATGGCTTATGTGTGATCAACCCTCATTGATGAGTAAATTTGTTATTTTACTTCCATTCTGCTGGCTCTCTGTGTGTCACTTACTGCTTCATTCCGTAACACTAACTGGAGCTCCCAAAAGGAAGAGCACAGGCATCTTTTCCTGGAGTGCCAGCAATGTGAAATACTAGATTGGGTTGGTAAAGAGACAATCTGCAGGGACTGGTATTCAGTGCTCTCTGTCTGTAATCAGTTTTACACAAAAACCTACTCAGATTCTGTTAAAGTTACAGGATCTTCCATTTGTATTATCAATGATAGTGTGACTTGTAAAGATAGGGAAACAAAACACAAGAAGTGAAACAAGCTACATACAATGCAGCCTCAGTGCCTGCAATGCAGGAAGCCCTCCAAATCAGTTCAGGATGGTATGGTTACTGTCCTCCTCTTCTACACCCTTAGCATTGCATTTGACAGCTTTTTGGAGTGTCTACAAAACACTGCAGATAGAACCCTTTTCTGCTATTATAAGTAAGACACAAGTGGAAAAACAGAATTTGTAGAAAGCAAATTTAAAATAATAATTCTTCCTTCCCCACTACCAGTAAGAACATAAAATTTCTATTTTAATGACTGGTATTTTGATATTTATTCTTTCCCATCTGACTAACAAAACTGTCATTTTGGTCCTTACAGTAAGGAAAAGCTATTTCAAGCATCCTTTCCATATGCATGAGTTACGTCTGCACTTAATGTGTGGTGCTGCTTCTCTGCTTGGTCATAGTTGATGACAGCAGATCTAAAGACTCTCTTGTGTCTGCTGCCCAATGTAGCCTCAGGCTCTGTACTCAAAATTTAAAAAGATACAATTTCAGGTAGGAACTTTATGAATGAGACCACTATAGACAGTGAGATGTAGCCATGCAGCTCACTGGACTGGAGTCAGCAAACTGAAGGATGGAAGGCATAAGAAAATTACTGACAGCTATATGACATTTGAGTTTCAATGCACAGCGCTCATAATTAGCCAAACTGGCCCATTGCATTCCAACCTCTAAGGAATTTGTAATCTAATGATGAAGGAGATAATAAATAATAAAATAAACAAGAGGTCTTGTGCTCTCCCTATACTCAGATAAAGTTTGTGTATCCTAACCACATCCCTTCTTTGTACATAATGTTTAAATACCTGTTGGCCTTCATTTCATTTTTGAAGTAAAATTCACATAACAATATACATTGTATGTACTTTAGTGACTTTTATTACCTTCATATTGTTATGAAACACTCAATATTCTACAGCTTCAAAGACATTTCATTTTCCAATCTGAATATTAATACCTGACTTTAAATCTCTCTCTCATCCACCCAGCAGTATACTATGAACAATTATAAGAAATTCATTTCAAAAACCACAATACTAACATGCTGAGAGGGAGAACTGATAATTCTAAATATTAGGTTGCTTTGTTTTTGCCAAACTATATTTAAATGTATGTCACAGGTACCCAATCTAGAATTTTCATCTGTGGAATCGTCTGAGGTACTTATACTGCTTCTATTCTTCAGGCTGTAAACAAAGATATTTAGAACAGGCATGACCACAGTACATTATAGAAGCTGGCACATTGTTTCTGGAAAATTTTAATACAGTTGAGCCATCATGTACTCCCAAACATGTTCCATATGATAAGCAAACAACTGACAGTAGGGACTCATGAGAAGAGAAGAATTGGGCTGGGGATTTCATTCAGAGGTTCTGGCAACTGCCTCACAAGCACAAGGGCCTGAGTTTGATCCCTGGTACCAAGAAAAAAAAGAGAAAATTTTATTCTTAATTTCATCATTGTGATTTTCATAGTGGGAAAACAAATTGTAGTCTGATAAAGTGATCCATTAGATTGAGTTTGGGGACTAAAATTGCACTACAGATATATTTTATTGTTTCTAGGGAATTTGTCCAAATAGGCAAAACTAAGGAGGTGGGCAGTATTACATAAGAAATAAGCAAATTTTTTTCACATCGTTGAATAAGTAAACTACAAGAGCATAAAATGAGAATCCGAATGCTGTGCAAAAATAACAATTAAAACTACAAACACTCAAAGGCAAGTGTTACTGAAGATCGAGAAACTTGGTGAGTTACAGAAACAAATGTTGAATGCTATCTGTTTACATAGCTTTGATGCCTGCAAGAAAGAAAAGACAGTTACACAAAAGACAAATGTGCAGGTACCAAATGTCATGGACATTTGGAATCCAAGTTCTCATTGGTAATAGGTACACCCTTCAGGTCCACACACCTTCAGCAATCTCTATGTTTTGACAAACTCCATCTCCTGAGAAATATTTCAGGACTGGCTTGTGAGTTGGTGATGAACTATTTTACACTTGTACTTCAGGACACTCATCTAAACAATTGAGAAGTCTAAGAATATCAGAGATCAGAAGTCCATAGTCACACTGAAAGTCATCCTATATTTCTTAACCATGAAGAGAATAATAAATATTCTTCTTTACCTAGAAAAAATATTGTCCCACTAAAATAAATTTGAATACCAGGAAATAGGTTTTATTTTTATTAAGAAAATGGTACATATTTTCCTTGCTTACAATATTTGTAAACAGAGTTTAGCTTGCATTATATGGTCATAAAGAAAATCAGTAATTCATCATCAGAAACATTGCAATGTGCAAGTTATTTCTCAGAAGCATTTTTATCATTTTTGTGCTTACTGATTTCTCTCCTTTGTGGATATAAGTGTTGACCTGAATATTTATTCTTATAATATTATTTCCATATAAGTGTTCTCTTTAGCCTTCATGGACTCCAAATCTTAATGAATAAGTATTAGTTAAATATCTACACTAA
This sequence comes from Fukomys damarensis, assembly GCF_012274545.1. Taxonomy (NCBI): domain Eukaryota; kingdom Metazoa; phylum Chordata; class Mammalia; order Rodentia; family Bathyergidae; genus Fukomys; species Fukomys damarensis. The sequence continues at coordinate 1,894,360 of NW_022900942.1, read as the reverse complement.
TATGACACTACTGGAGAGGCAAGTGTCTGTAGATGAGAAAATAAAACAGGGGCTTCCTTAGGTCTTCTGACTAATCTTGACTAGAAGAAGTTAAAAAACACATTTTAGAGGAAGTGAGAAGGGTAGGGGAAGGTAACAAGGAGAATAAAGAAATATGAGAAAATGAAAAAATGGAAAGAAAGTTTTTATAAATAGGGAAGGGAGGAGGGGCTGAAGGAAGGACAAGGGTTTGGGGAAAAATGAGAACAAAAACCTGTCCTGTAAAGGTACAAGATCCCCATGATGAATGTAACTGTACTGTATACCTAAAATATATCAATAAACTCAAGGAGAAATAAATAAATAATTTTACTAATAAATTTCCATGAGTAGAATGTCAAGGATGATGATAGGTGAAGAGAGAAAAAATAAATAGATGAAGAAAGGCACAAAATGGCCTTGAGAGTTGCACCAAGTGATCAGAAAAGGAGCTTACAGGTAGGACAGAGATAGAAAGCCAGGTGCACAATGATAAACTGCCCACACCTCCAATAAAATGTATGAAAAGCAAGCGGGAGCTAACTTTAAGGTAATATGTGCTCACACATTTCACACCTATATATGTGTGACAGATGTGAACACATGCATATATATAGGCATATATATGCATATGCATATAATGTACCCCCTAGGGTCATTATGCGAGATATCCACATGCCCTGTTATGGACTCTAAACTAACCATGAACAAGATAAACCCTTGCCAACTAGCTGCCTATCCAAAGATAAAGCCTTAAAATGTAGTAAGCCAAGGACAAGTAAATAGAGCAAAAAACAAAAAACAAAAACAATAACAACAAAATCTGCCCATAGGCCACCAAAGGAAATGACATTAGGCAGAGATTCCAGAATCCGATCCAGATATGAAAAATTCCAGGAGGGACATTGTGGGAAACTCACAAGCAGCTGAGTGTAAAAGGATTCTGAGTCCTCTAAATTTTAGGAGACCCCACCCCGATTCTTTCTTTTTAGGGTACATATCTATCTTCTCTCCTTCCCCTTCCTTTTCCTCTTTACAAATTGTCTTCCTTTCCTTAAATTTCATCCTTCTAATTTTTCACTAGGCTGAGTTTACAATCCTGGTTGGCTGCTTAGACAGCAGAACAATGGTGCTTGTGCTTTTGATGTGACATCTTTGGTTCCCTGATCAGGAGCCAGACATGACACCACTAACCTAAAATGTGGCAGAAGTACACACTTCAGCTATCACTGACTTAAAAATAATAAAACGTTAGTGAAACAATTTTTAAAATTTTATACATGTTTACTATTATTAAAGCCATACAGTCTCTTCAATATATCTTATAGGGATGCTTTTGCATAATGAATTTTGTTTTGTATCCTTTAGTGAACTGTTAAAGCTATTCCATTTTATTTTTAATCCTAAATTTCCTAATTTCATGTTTAAATTTCCTTGGTTAAGGACTAGCACCATGAGATTCCAAAGTCCAAATTTAAATGTCAACCAACTTATCTCTCATTGGCAGGTTTTTGTCACCCATTCCTCACACATGAAATGTTTTCGTGGCTGCAGAGCCTTACCAAATACAAATCTGTGATATAAATTGGTCAGTTTATTGTTATAAAAATATACTTACAAAATTTATTATATCATGCAAGTGAAATTTAATAGACAATATGAGCATGAAGGATGTGTATTTGAACACAGTAATTGATGTATATTCACTTTGACAGTGAATCAGTTATTTTTCCTAATAAAAATGAATGATGTTAAATATATCATGTCACTCTTAAACTTCCAAAACTACACCTAAAGTTTTTCTGTTAATAATACTTGAATGAATCAAAGACCTGAGTTTGATCCCTGGTACAAAATAAAATATTTAAAAAAATAGTGCTTGAATGATAATTAACTATGAAATTTTATATTATGTAAAAATATTTTCAGTTAGGCCCATGACAGAGCTCTGGAAATTATAATGAGAGTTAGGAAGTTAACATTTTAGATATGTAGCATTGACCTGTTACGAAATGTACAAAGAGTGTGAATTTGATTACCTCCCCCTGCTCTTAGAGCATGACGGAAATATGGAGACTGTCATCCATCTCCACTACATGTGTGGATCTAAAGGAAGTTTGGGGTTTAAATATTTAGTCACTTCATATTTTCTTCTTCATATAAAGCCCTCTTGTTTTCTATAAATAGCAAGTTTATTGGTGGATAAAATTGAAAGAAGAAGAGAAGCATGGAATGATCAAAAGTGTTAAAATATGCTTAGGTCCATTCACCATGTGACCTTGTTCTACTTTTGTAAACGTTACTATTTTTATGCCAATGCAATTCTTTGCTATGTTCTTGGAATAATTGCATATAATTGCTGCTGCTATATGAAGATAAAAGAGCTATGCATTCTTAATATTGACAAAAAAATGAGAGCTATTTTTCTTGTGCTCTAGTTCTATGACATTCACAGGTGGGCTATCAGCTGCACACAACAAAGTATCACAGTGTAGAAGCTAGAACCAATATGCCCACATATTGTGATCTAGTGAGAGACCAATCAGTGTTTAAAGAGGGTTTTATTTGTAATTCCTCATGTGTTTCAGAACAGAGATATGATCCAGGACACATGAATTCAATCAATCTTCTCCAAAACAAGCATATATTTATATAAAGGTAAAATAAATAAGTGGAAAAATAAAATAAATAAGAAAAATGAAAATGAAAATCCCAGATTATGGAATGTTTTATTTTAAAAGTATGAAATTAAATATTTTGTCATCAGTTCTAAGAATAACTGTACAGCATTTTAGCCTTACTGAAAAGGTTTATCAACAATAAATCAATTTAGATGTCAATGATGAGTGTCTGAGATTGAACAAACCTTGCGATATGCTACAGAAATAGTTAGGGATGGAAAAGGGATTCAGAAATAAACTGTGATTCTTTATTTGTGAGCTACCAATCCTTTACTTTGTTTCCCCAAGTATCAAAACATTTTCCCTTTTTACTCTTAAAAGGGAAAAGAAAAAAATGTGAGAGAATGAAAAGATGAAAATAAAGTATTTGTAGATGGGGAGGGGAGGAGGCGGTGAAGGGAGGGCAGGGGTAAGGGGAATAAAATGAGAAGCAAGACCTGTCATGTAGAGGTACAAGATCCCAACAATGAATGTAACTGTACTGTATCCCTAAAATGTACCAATAAACTCAATTAAAGCTAAAAAAAAAAAAAACGTTTTCATCATTCATCAAAGCTTGACAATACACTTATGTGAGAGTAATGTTAAATGTTTTCATATTGTTTGCTTTTGAATAAAAGAACTAGTGTATAAATAGAATGAATCGTAAAAGACTTAGAATAACAAATGCAATTGTAGGCAGAGACATGGCAAGTGATCTTAAAATCCCCAACTTAAACTATATTAAAAAGCCAGTGTGATGAAAACAGCACAGGACTGACAAAGAAAGAGACCTGAGGATCAGCAAGGCAAGTGGAGTGAGGCACCACTAAGCTAAATCCCCAGCCCTAAATTTTTACTATTGTCCATCTCATTAAGCAGCAGATGTTGATAAACTGGAATTAGGGGCAGAGCCCTGACTTATGAAGATAGGGAAAACTGTGAACCATGAATGAAAAATGAGCACAAAGCTCACATGTATAGTCACTTTAGCTCATTGGTTTGGTGGTCTGCCTTGAAAGTACAAGGACCTCAGTTCAATCCCCAGTACAAAAAAAAAATGATAAAGACTTATATACTAAACTGTAATATATTTGGGTTTGATTGACATAAAAAAAATATAGAGGAAAAGTGTGGGATGATATACTTTGAGTACTTCTGTCTCTAATGAGAAGAGAATGAGCCTATAGCTCAAGTAGAAAAAGAAGTCTGGAGAGATTTTGTAAAACTTTAAGATAAATTTATAAACACACATGAAATGTTGATGTCAAGCTGTGCTGTTGACCTTATATCACCACTTGATGTAACCTCTTAGAATTACCAGCATGGAAATACTGAAGTGTAAACAAGATCCCATCACTTCACTCCTGAATCTGCTATTTCTTAGTGTATCTGTATTAGGAGAAAGTATTCCAGAAAGTTTGTACAGCTATGTCCAATAAAATTGAGAAAGATTTCAAGAAAGATGCTGAACAGGAAATGTGGAGGAATGTGCAATGGAGATAGAATGAAAAGTCTAGTTTAATAACATGTAAATTAAAATAAATTTCATGAGAGAATGATCCTGTAAAAAAAAAAGATACTGCAAAGTAAGCATAGACGCTTCAACAGCTGTTGTATTCAATGAACTTTTTCTTTAATTTTAAATTGAATTTACTGGTACATTCTAGGTAGACAGTACAGTTGCATTCATTACTGGGATCTTCTACCTTTACATGCCAGGTCTTGGTTCTCATCTTTTCCCCTTGTCCCCACCCTCCGTTCAGCCGCTCCTCCCTTCCACACCTTCAGACACTTTAATTCCATTTTTACATTTTCTCATATTTTTTCCATTTCCCTTGTTCCCCTTTCCCTAATCTTCTCACTGTCCCTACACCCTCGATCCTTTTCTTCCTATTTCACATTGCCAATTGTCCCCTTAGGATCTTGAGTACTATTTTAGTTTTTCACACTAGAGAAATTGTTTGGTATTTGCATATGTGTGACTTATTTATTTCACTTGGGAGTATATCCTCAAAATGTACCCATTTAGCTATGAATGAATCCACTTTCTCATTCTTTATAGCTGAGTAGTATTCAATTTTATAGAAAAACCACATCTTCTTTATCCAGTTTCCAACTGATAGGCAGATGGTCTGTTTCCAAGTTTTAGCTATTACAAACTGTGCTGCTATAAACATGGGTGTGTATATCACTGTGGTTTGATTCTTTTAATTTTTTAGAAAGACACCCAACAGAGAGTTGGCTGGGTCAAATGGAACCTCTAATCCTAGTTCTTTAAGGTATCTCCATATCGACTTCCAGAGTGGTTGCACCAGTCTGCACTCCCACCAACAAAGGAAAGTGGTTCCTTTCTCCCCACAACTGTGCTAACATTTGTTGTTGTGTGATTTCTTGATAGCAGCTATTCTTTGTGGGGTGAGGTGAAATCTCAGTGTTGTTTTCAGCTGCATCTCTCGAATGACCAGTGATTTGGAGCAATTTTTCAAATATTTTCTTGCTGCTTTTATTTCCTTGTCTGAGAAATATCTGTTCATTTCAGATGCCCATTTTAGAATTGGGTCTTTATATTGGGGAGGGGCTGGTTGTGTTGAGTTCTTTATATATTTTAGATAATAGTCCTTTGTCTGAGGAGCAGCTGGTAAAAAGTTTTTCCCACATTGTAGGTTGTCTCTTATTTCTGTTGATGGTTTCATTTGCAGTGCAGAAGTTTTTTTAATAAGATAAGATCCCAGTTGTTGATTCTTTCTCCTAGTTCCCTTGCTACTGAGGATTTGTTCCTAATGTCTTTCCCTTTGCCAATGCCTTCAAGAGTTCTGCCTAATTTATCTTCCAGCAAGTTTAGTGTTTTTGTTTTTATATTTAGATCTTTATTCCACTTGGATTTTAATTTAGTGTATGGTGAAAGATAAGGGTCTAGTTTTAATATTTTCCAGGTTGAGATCCAGTTTTTCCAACACATTTATTAAAGAGGCTCTTTCCTCCAATAGGAACTGTCAGCTCCTTTGTCAAAAATGAGGTAGCTGAGTACATCTGGAGTTGTTTTTGTAACTTCCAATCTGTTCCACTGATACTCAGGTCTGTTTCTTTTCCAGTGCCATGCTTTTTTTAACACAGTGGCTTTGTAGTACAGTTTCAAATTGGCAATTGTTATACCCTCTGCCATTTGTCTGTTGCCTAGTATGGCTTTTGTTATTCTAGGTCTCTTGTGGTTCCAAATGAATTTTTGGATTCTTCTTTCTAATTCTGTGAAGTATGGTGTTGGGATTTCAATTGGTATTGCATTAAATCTGTATAGAAGTTTTGGTAGTATGGCCATTTTCACTATATTGATTCTTCCTACCCAGGAGCAGGGGATATCTTTCCATTTTTTAATATCCTCTTCAATTTCTTTCTTCAGAGTGCTGTAGTTTTCAGTGCAGAGGTATTTTGCTTCCTTTGTTAGATTGATTCCCAGATAATTCATTTTTTGGGGTGCTATTATGAAAGGGATTGTTTTCCTAATTTCTTTCTCAGTGATTATGTTATTTGTGTACAAGAAGGCTATTGATTTTGAAGTGTGTATTTGAGGATCTTTAAAGACTAAATCAATACATATGTCTGATCAGTAACCTCACTTGTGTAAAATACTTGCTTTCTGAGAATACTGGCAGTGTTGATTTCCATATCTGCCTGTCCTTCTTTGCTGAAATTACCTTATTATGATAGTTTAGCCAAAAAAGCTTTTAAAACTAGAACCCCAGACCAGGCTCTGCTTCTGTAGAACCAGATAGATTTTTTTTCTTGAGAATGTCAAACATCACATCTCAGATTTAGATAAAGAAAAAAGAAGATACAGGTTTCCATTGAAGCTAAAATGTATGTGGTTATTATGTTACCTCATCATTGGAGAAGAAATATAACAGAGTCAGGCAATCTGGCTCACCAGGAAACTAGTCACTGTGACTTACTCTAGAATCCTAAGTCCAAAGCAAATGACATCATAGAAGAGATTCAGAATCTGACACACAAGGAGTACAGCTTAGAAGCCACCATAGATCTCCTGAGTGAGTCACAGCAGGACTGATGCACATGCTAAAAGCTATTCCTTGGATCAAGGATACAACTCACAGGTTAGAATGACAGATAAACACATCGTTGTGCTTTACTCTGGATGATGTTATTCTCCAGAAAGAGGACAAAATATAAGACAAAGTATGAATGTTAAGACAAAATAATTACAAGGAACAAAACTCCACTAAATAAGTAAGAGGCAATAAATATCAGGGTGTTACCTATGATGGAAAAAATACAGGTAAATTTGATGATATGAACAAGTATACAAAAGAAATGAAAGATTTCAAGGTCTTTGCCAAAGGACAGCTACAGCCCCACTGCAGTGAAAGCAGGCCATCCACAAGCCTAGTGATCCCTAAGAGCAGAACCAGACAGACACAGATGTGGGGATCATGCTCCCTGAACTCCTAAGTGGCAGCAGATGGCCACATAGCAGTTACAGCTGTCATTGTAAGTAGACAGTTTTCCAGGCCAACAAAAAGTAAGACTAACCAGACCTCAGTGAGGTATCCTGTGTGATTATCTGATTTTCAGTTTGGATGTTTATAAGGCTCTGTATTGAAATCCTGTTTGACTTAAAACACCTGTTTGTAAAAGATGGCGTGTAGAGAAAGAAATGCAAGGGTCTGTGGAGAGAAGAGTCACAGTGGATGGGCCAGGATGATGACTAAGTTTCCCAATGTGGTTACTAGCTTCCCAGATAGCAGGAGGCAGCAGATGAAAGGCTGTAGTTCTACATTATCTGTCAGAGCTAAGAGACAGAATTCTGAAATGGCTGATTTATTTCCAGTTTCAATGATGCTAAACAACATGATAGAAAAGAAATGGTAAAAATCTAATAAATATATAACACAATAGCAGCAATATAAAATACGAATTTGGATTCTGCCCTTCCAATGCCAACCAGCAAGGTGAGATCTGGGGAAAGCAGCTTGGCTTGGACATTGCATTTGCCTCCTGCAGCCTGGGCCCAGTGCACGGGTCCAGGTAGCTGCGCCCTCTCTCGTGGGCACTGCCATTGCTACTCCAGTGCCAGGAAGGTAGTTGGATGGATGCTGCTGAGGACCCTCTCCCCACTCAGATCTTCTGATTGTGCCAATCCTTGGACTCACTCTACAGAGACATAGCTGGTTATAAAGGGTAATTTTCTGAGCTCCAAAATTTGAACATCTTTAAAGAAGGGGCAGGGGAAAACTGTGATAGAACTATCTGGAGTTCAACTCTGCAGGAGGCTGGGGAGCTCAAACCGGTCTTTGTGGCCTGAGGTCAGTCTGCTTTGTGGGGCTCTGCCTTCAGCTAGCTGAGATAGGGGATTTTGTTCTGCACATGGCTGCCCATGACGTGCAGAGATATAGTCTGAAAGAGGCCCTTCAAAGGCATTTTTTGTCCTTTTCTTTCTTCTCCTCATTCCAATCTTTGAATTATTTTTTCTGTCCTCTTTTACCAACTCAGTCTCTTGCTCCACCATATTGTCCCTTATCTCCCTTTCTGTTCCTGCTCCTGCCCTGAGATTTCTTCTTCTATCATTATTTTTTTCTTTTTTATTAATGTTCTCTTTTTTTCTATCATTGATCCTCACTCAAGGGTCAGTAGTTTCAAGGGAAAGTGAGCCCCTATTGCTCATAAGTGGATATATTCTTGTCCTTATACTTGCACTCTGTCTATCCCTTTTGAGTTTTATAGTTTCCTAAAGATTGTGTGGTCATTCTGTATCCTCTGGCTTCGCTTGAAATATTCCCCAGTTCTTTTACTTGTTTAACTCTTCTCGTCCTACCTAGGTCTAGGCCCCCATCCTAAATGGTAAATATAAAATATTGAGGAGTTTATTCATTGCAAACATATTTTGGGCTGCTTCTTGATTTTAATTTAATTTGCACTGTTGCGGGGGGTGATGGATTGATGACTACCACAAGTGGCCAATTTGGAGGAGGGGATTGATCCTGTTGCATTGCTGATTGTATCAGTTGGGATAAGGTATAGGGATTGAGTGGAAGAGTTGTTTTCTCCGATACTGGGAAAGGGAGAAGGTCTGTGAGTCACTAGAGAGTTGGGGGCTGAAGCACAGTGATATAAGAAAAATTTAATAACCCAGAGATTGAATCAAGGACAACCCAACAGCAAAAATAAAAATGAGAAAACACTTAAGCAAGACACAAAGACAGACTTCCAGTTCACCAATGGCAAAGAGTAGGGCAAATGAGGATGAAAAGTCTGATAGTGAACCACCAGGACACTCAGAACTCACAGCACAGGAAGTAACAAAACAGATCAATCAGGCTGTAGAAAATTCAAAACAGAAATAATTTCCCAGATAATCATAGAGATGGTGAGCAAATTGAAAGTCATGATTGGAGACTGTAGAACAGAAACTGACAAAAAAAATAGATAAGCTCAGGACCATAATAGAAGGCATGAAGGCCCAGCATAGGAAAGAAATGGAAACAATGAATGCCCTACATAGGAAAGTCATGGAATCCATTAAACAGATTCAAACAGATATCAAGAAGATTAAAAACTCTATTGAAAGTGTACACAACAGAATAAAAGAATGCAAAGATAGAATCTCAGATATAGAAGCTAGGATCACAATGACCATGAAAAGAGAGCTCTCTTAAAAACAGTAGGGGATCATGAGAAATCGATCCAACAGCTCCTAGATGATGCAAAGAAAAATAACATAAAACTGATAGGAATCCATGAAGTATCAGGAGAAAATGCAAATAATTTAAAAAAAGATGTTCACACAATTAATGACAGAAAACTTCCCAAACAGCGGGGAAGAATTTGACATTCAGATAAGTGAGGAATATAGGACTCCAACTAGCCATGATTAAAAAAAAAAATCTACACCTAGACATATAATGATCAAGATCCCACAGACCCAACAGAAGAACAAAATACTGCAAGCAGTAAGAGAAAAGAAACAAATCACATGTAAAAGAAAGCATATCAGAATCACAGAAGACTTTTCAAAGCAAATCCTTAGGTCAAGGACAGCCTGGAGTGAGGTATTTCAAGTCCTAAAGAAAACAACCTCCAACCTAGACTGATGTATCATGCAAAATTCTCTTTCAAAATGGATTGGGAAATAAGATACTTCTAAGACAAAGAACACCTGAGAAACTTCATGACTACCAAACCAGCTCTACAAGGAATTCTAAACAATATCCTAGAATAAGACCATGCAGATCTCAACACCATAAGGCCCAACAGAATAAGTTTCTAGCCAAGGCAAGAAACTAAAAGGAGAGGGCAAAAATTAAAAAGAGTCAACAAAAGGATAATAACATGACAATAAGAAGTCAGTACATACAAGTTATAACCATCAAGGTTAATGGACTCAATACACTGATCAAGAAAAATAGACTGCAGACTAGATTAAGAAGCAAAATCCAATAACATGTTGTATACAAGAAACACACCTAGTACAAAAAGAAGGGCATACACTGAAAGTGAAAGGGTGGAACACAATTTTTCATGCTCAAGGAGCCCAGAAAAAAGCAGCGTTAGCAATCTTATTCACACACAAAGTAAATTTCAAACCAAAACTGATTAAAAGAGACAAAGAAGGCCACTACATTCTTGTTAATGGAACAATCCAAAAGGAAGAAACGACAATCATAAACATATATGCAACAAATTCTAATGCACCAACTATATAAAAGAAATATTAAGAAATATGAAAACCCAAACAAGCACTAATACAACTGCAGTGGGGGATCTAAATACACCACTTTCACAAATAGACAGATTATCTAGTACAAAAGTCTACAATGAAATACTAGAATTAAACCAAGCTTTTGAAAGCATGGACTTAATAGAAGTTGATAGAGTATTCCACACCACAAAATCAGAATATACATTCTTTTCAGATACACATGAGTCGTTCTCCAAGATAGATCAAATACTAGCTCATAGAACAGGTTTGAATGAATGCAAAGGAATACAAGTTACTCCCTATACATTATCAGATCATAGTAAATCAAGCTGGAGATCAACATCACAAGAAACCATAGTAACTTCACAAAAACACTGAAATGGAACAACATTCCCCTGAACAATCAATGGATCACAGAGGAAATTAAGGAAGAAATCAGACAACTTTTACAAATAAATGAATATGCCAACAATTTACAGGAATCTATGGGACACAATGAAAGCAGTTCTACGTGGAAAATTCATAGCACTGAAAGCCCATACTAGGAAAACAGTGTGAGATGAAATAAACAACCTAATAATGAATCTTAGACTCCTAGAAAAATAAGAGCAAGAAAAACCCAAAGATCGAACAAGAGAGGAAATTTTAAATATTAGAGCAGAAATCAATGCAACGGAAACTAAGAAAACAATACAAAAAATAAATGAATTGAAGAGTTGGTTTTTTGAAAGAATGATAAAATTGATAAACCCTTAGCTAACCTTATGGAAAAAAGGAAAGAAAAGGCTCAGATCCATGCAATCAGGAATGCAAAAGGCGAAGTCACAACAGATACAAAAGAAATCCAGATGATTATTAATACCTACTATGAGAATGTGTGCTCTAATAAAATGGAAAACACAGAAGAAATGGACAGATTTCTAGATACTTATGAATTACCAAAGTTGAATGAAGAAGATAAAACTATTTTAAACACCCCATTTAAAATCAATGAAATTGAAAAAGTAATTAAAATTTTACCAACAAAGAAAAGCCCAGGTCCTGATGTATTCACTGCTGAAATTTACAAGACATTTAGAGAAGAGCTACTGCCATTACTCTTCAAACTTTTTTATGAAATTGATAGGGAAGCAATACTTCCAAACTCATTCCTGGAAGCAAGTATCACTTTGATTCGCAAACCAGAGAAAGATGCAACTGAAAAAGAGAACTACTGGCCAACCACGTCAATGAATATAGATGCAAAAATCCTTAGTAAGATACAAGCAAACAGAATATAGAGTTTCATCAAGAAGATCATATATCCTGACCAAGTCGGATTTATTCCAGGGATGCAAGGATGTTTCAACTACATAAATCAATAAATGTAATTCACTATATTAACAGAGACAAGGACAAAAACATATGATCCTCTCGATAGATGCAGAAAAAATAGTTGACAAAGTTCAACACCCACTCATGATAAAAACCCTGCAAAAATTGGAAGAGATGGTCTATATCTCAACTCAATAAAGGCTATCTGTGAAAAACCAACAGCCAGCATCATATTATTTGCTTGTTGGTTTTTTGTTTGTTTGCTTCTTTTTTGTGAAAAGGTCTCACTATGTAGTTGAGAATGAACTGGAACTCATTATGTAGCGTGGATTGGTCTCGAACTCACAGTGATCCTGCTGCCACAGTCTCCCGAGTGCTGGGATTACAGGCTTGCACCACCATACCTGGCTCAACATCATATTAAATGGTCAAAAACTGAAAACCTTCACGTTAAAATCAGGAACAAGACAAGGATGCCCACTGTCACCACTCCTTTTTGATATAGTTCTGGAAACATTAGCCATAGCAATTAGATGAGAAAGAAATTAAAGCAATAAAGATAGGAAAGGAAGAAGTTAAACTGTCATTATTTGCTGATGATATGATACTTTATATTGAAGACCAAAAAAACTCCAACAAAAGACTTCTCAACTTAATTGACACTTTTAGCAGAGTATCTGGATACAAGGTCAACACCCAAAAATCACTAGCCATCTTGTACACAAATAACAGAGTACTGAGAGAGAAATTAGGGAAAAAATTCCTTTAACAATATCATCCAAAACAATGAAGTATCTAGGAATCAATCTAAAAAAATAAGCAAAAGACCTCTACACTGAAAACTATAGCACTCTACAAAAAGAGATCGTACAGGATATAAGAAAATGGAAAGATATCCCCTACTCCTGGTTAGGAATAATCAACATAGTAAAAATGGCCATACTACCAAAACAGCTATACAGATGCAATGCAATGCCAATTAAAATTCCAGCACTATGTTTCATGGAACTAGAAAGAAGAATCCAAAAATTCATTTTGAACCATAAGGGACCTAAAATAGCAAAAGCCATCCTAGGCAACAGAGACATGGCAGCAGGTATGACAATTCCCGATTTGAAACTATACTATAAAGCCACTGTGATAAAAACAGCATGATTCTGGCAAAGAAACAGATCTGAGGATCAGTGGAAGAGACTGAAAGACACAAAAACAAATCCAGATGTACTGAGCTACCTCATCTTTGACAAGGGAGCTGTCCATCTCCACTGCAGGAAGGATGGCCTCTTTAATAAATGGTATTGGAAAAACTGGATATCAACCTGCCAAAGATTACAACTAGATCCTTGTCTTTCACCATGCACTAAATTAAAATCCATGTGGATTAAAGATTTAACTATTAAAACACAAACACTAAGATAAGTCAGGCAGAACTCTTGAAGATATTGACATAGGAAAAGACTTTATGAACAAATCCTCAGTAGCATGGGAACTAAAAGAAAGAATCAACAACTGGGATCTCATCTTATCAAAAATCTTCTGTACTGCAAAAGAAACCATCAACAGAACTAAGATACAACTTACAATGTGGGAAAAAAATTTTACCACCCACTTCTCCTTCAAAGGACTATTATCTAAAATGTATAAAGAACTCAAACCAATCAGCCCCCCACATATAAAGACCCAATTTAAAAATGGGCATCTGAAATGAACAGACATTTCTCAAACAAAGAATTAAAAGCAGCAAGTAAATATATGAAAAAATGTTCAACATCACTGTTCGTTTGAGATGCAGAAGAAAATCACACTGAGATTCCATGTCACCCCACAAAAAATGATTCCTACTGAGACATCACACAATAGCAAATGTTGGCAGGACTGTGTCAGGAAAGGAACTCTCCTTCTTTGTTGGTTGGAATTCAGATTCGTGCAACCACTATGGAAATCAATATGGAGATACCCCAAAGAGCTGGGTCTAGAGGTTCCATATCACCCAGCCATCCTTCTGCTGGGTATCTTTCCAAAAGAATTAAAAAATTCATACCAGAGTTGTACACGGACACCCATGTTTATAGCAGCACAGTCTTTAATAGCTAAAACTTGGAGGCAGCCCATTTTCCCATCAGTTCGAAACTGGATAAAGAAGATGTGGTTTTTCTATAAAATGAAATACTACTCAGCCATAAAGGATTAGAAGTTAGATTCATTCATAGGAAAGTGGATACATATTGAGTATATACTCCTAAGTGAAATTAATAAGTCACCTTTGTAAATACAGAATAGTTTCTCTGGTGTGAATAAACTATAATAGTACATAAGATCCTAATGAGATAATTGACATATGAAATAGGAAGAAAATGTCTAAAGGTGTAAGGGAAGTGGGAAGGGTAGGGGAAAGTTAATAAGGGAAAGGAAAAAATAGGAAAAATGCAAAAATGGAAATAAAATGTTTGTAAATGGAGAAGGGAGAAAGGGGTGAAGGAATGACAGGGACAAGGGGAAAAATGAGAACAAAGACGTGTCATGTAAAGGTACAGGATCCCAATAATGAATGTAACTGTACTGTACACCTAAAATGTACCAATGATCTCCACAAAAGAAAAAATGAAATTTTAAAAGTCTGTATCTCCTAGAAAAGAGGAGTTAATTTTTATTAATCCTTTTTTCATATAGGCCTCTGTATTTTACTTTTCTTTCATTTAGTTTTTGTTTCACTTGCTTTTTAATCTTATGTAATTTTTTGCTTTTTATCTCATTAAGGGATGAATTTTCCTTAGAATTGGAAATAATGTTTTCAAAATAGTTACCTAGCTTTTCCTAGAATTAATTGCTAATCAGATTGCTCATGCTCCCCAGGGACAGTATTAAGAGCTGCAACTCTAAAGGTACACATTTTTAGTCACTTGTCAGATCCACCTGCATGGCTGCATTCCACATCCTACAGCTCACTTAATGCCTACTGGATGGCACACTTTAAAAGCAAGGCGAATTTGGGGGATTTCTTTAAACAAGAAAATATAACAATTGTAAATGAAATTAATCACAAATACAGAGACATTTACAAATGCTAAATTCTGTACTGTCCAGTGGATTTGCAGTGATGACTCAAGAGGATCAGTTCAGCAGTCTGATTATGAGATCATTGACATAGCATTTCCCCAACTGTATGTAGATTTTTCCATGTCATGTGCTGAGAGGTCCATCTTTCTAAAAGATAAACTATACCATAAGTAAATTGAAAAGGCATTCAGGTGATACTGTGACTTCCCAAAATAAGAGATCATTGCTTCACAACACAGCATTGTTCCTTAAATCTGGGATCTGGACTAGTTCATGGCCTGTTAGGAATCAGGTGACACAGCAAGAGGAGAGCAGCAGGCAGGAGATGCAAGATTTGTTTGCATTTGTAGCCATTAAGCATGGCTTACATTACTGTCTGAGTTCTTCCTCCTTTAGGATAAGCAGTTTCCTTAGGTTCTCACAGGAACTCAAACTGTAACCAAAACTTTGCATGCAAAGAATCTAAATACCATGCTTCATGAGAAAATCTAAAGACTGAAATCTACAGTGGATCTCAGGAGCTGATGCTAACACTGGAAAATGCATGCAAATAGTGATTAAAGTTAGCAGAGATATCTGCCCAAAGACCATAATAAATCAATTGCTTGCCAACTCATACCACAACACTATCAATGAATGAGAAGTGGCAATTAAGCTGTACTTTGTAGCCCAGGTTACAGTAGCAAGTGAGGTGATGTGTTTCAATTGATGTATTTCAATATATCTTCTGGCAGGTTTTAGGCCAGAATCAGACCCTAATTTTAGGCTGCTTCAGACCTGTCCATCATTTTTTATTAGATTATGCATAACAATGAGTCATACAATTATTTCATTCTATACTACATTGTAATAATAATAGAAATAAAGAGCATATTCTGTGGAAAAAATGTCTTCTGTGAAATTGGTCTCCAGTACCAAAAAGGATGGGGACTGATACTCTAAAAGGTAAATTTGATTAGTTTATTCTCACATTTTTTTGCTTCAATTTATGGATAGAAAGAAAGAAATTAGGTCTGATGCTTTATTTGATTCCTGTATTGTGTAACCATTATGAAAAATTGTGGATATTCAACAAAGATAGTAGGAATTAGAAGAGAGAGAAGAAAAATTGAGGAAGAAGCAGCAGAGAAATATTTGCATATTTACATTTTTTACAATGGGAATTCTTACTTGTTCTTTACTTTAAAGCACAGTTAGAAGCATTTTAGAAATAGTAACATCATGGAAAATATATGCTAACCATGGAATGCTGGTCCCCATTCCCAAAATGCATACAACAGACATCCATAGTGGTATCAATAATTTTCATTTATATCATGGTCAGAAGACACTGGTACTCAGTCAGAAACAATTGTTTCATTAGGTGTCTCGGAAAGTAGGAAAGAGTGAAAAGAATGACTGAAGAAATTAAAAATAAATAAATAAATAAATAAATAAATAAATAAATAAATAAATAAATAAATAAATAAATGTCCTGGAATTCCTTCTCCTGTAACTGACAGATGATCCAGAACTGTAGCCATGCACCTTCCACCTGTAACTGTTTATCTACCTGGTCACTGTCCTGGGAAACCTGCTCATCATCCTGGCCATCATCTCTAACTTCCACCTCCACACACCCATGTACTTCTTCCTCTCTAATCAGTCCTCGACCAACATCTGTAAAAATAGTAGCATGATCCCAAAGATTCTAGTGAACATCCAAACATAGAATCAGAGAATTAGTTACACAGGCTGCTTCTCTCAGCTTTGTTTTGTATTAGTTTTTGGTTGTTTAGAAAATTGTCTCTTTATGGTCATGGCCTATGACTGCTATGTGGTCATTTGTCAGCCCCTGAGATACACAGTCATCATGCACCTCTTCCTCTGTGTCCTGCTGGTTCTACTCTCCCTGCTTGTGAGCACTGTACATGGTCTACTCCACAGTCTGGCAGCACCTCCACTGTCCTTCTGCACAAATATGGAAATCCCACACTTCTGTGAACTTGCTCAGATCATCAAGCTGGCCTCTTCTGATACCTTTATCAATGCAATGCTGATATATTCAGCAGGAAATATATTCCTCCTGTTTGAGTTATTTTTTCTTATGTAAAAATTATCTCCTGTATTTGAGAATGTCATCAGTTGGAGGAAGGGATAAGGCTTTTTCCAGCCTGTGGGTCCCACCTCTTTGACTTTTCCTTTTTCTATGGGACAGGTTTTGGTGTGTACTTGAGTCGTGCATTTAGTAACTCTTCCAATAAGAATGCAGTGGCTTCTGCAATGTACATTGTGATCCATCAAATGATGAATCATTTTATCTAGTTTAAGGAAAAAGGAAATGAAGACAGCTCTGAGGCATCTCAGTACTTGGAAGCCTCTTATATGCTGTGGTTATGGGCTTTGACCTAGCCTTTCTAGAATAGCACAAAATGAGAATACAGGATTGACAGAAGCCTCGATCTGTGTCACTAAGATCTTCCAATAATGCTCACATAATATTATGTCTAACCACGTTTTAACTTGCACTTTGTGCCTCTCTTTGATTCTTCAATTCTTTGATTTTGACAAATGATTTCAACCTTTAAACTCAATTGTGTTCCTCTGACTCATTTGAAAAAAACCATGATTGAGACCTCAGTTGTAAATATTCTTCATGCATCAGTTTCACAGAGGTAATGTTGGAGTAGATGAACTGAATGAAAGCTGCACTGATATCCAGAGATGAGCTTCTGTGTGGTCCCATAGACAGAGCCATGATTGTTTTCTTCCACACGATTTCAATGAACTGGACTGTTATGTGCAATTAAGTAATTACCAACCTTTTCTTCAGGCAACTGCATCTTGCTGAATTCATATTATTATCATCCATATTGGTATCTTTCTGAGTCATATAAGGTCACATGTCAATGATTTGAGGTGGTTTTGAAGTTTTTTTTTTTGAACCTCATTACTACTTATAAGAAAAAGAAACCTTTACACAAATATGCTTTGATTATAAGAATGGTTATTGTTCACTATTAAGTATTTAAAAACACAGTGCCTATTGTCCAGAATTAGGTCATCATGGAGCCCTCCATGAGGTGGCCTTATTCTAGGACAGCTCTCCATCATCAGGTTTTATAGCTTGAATCTTAAATCCTTGTCCTTAAATCCTCATGAGTTAAAGGTTTGGTCTGCAGCATTTGGTGCCTGAAAAAATTGTTGTGCCTTGATGACATGGTGCTAACTAGGAGGAAATTAGTGCACTTGAGACATGACCTTAAAGAACGAAGTGGAAATCAACATCATTCCCTCTGGCTTCATTGATATAATGAATTGAAGATCTTCAGTCTAACACTTGCTCCTCATGAAAATGTCCTTGTTCTCCACAAGCCTAAAAATAATGAAGCCATATGACCATAGACTGAGAACTCTAATTTAGAGACTAAGTAAAGCTTTCTGGTTTTTAATTGATTGATTTAGAAATGTTGTTACAGTAATGGTAAGATGACCAGCACATCATGTAGCTGCAGAATATGGCAATGTCAGACTCAACCTGATTCTGGAGATACGACACTGAGTGCCCTTTCCTTAGTCCATTAGTAATACACCTCTTTTAAGGAAACCTGCAGATGCTTCTCTTATGAGTTGGATGGTTCACCTATAAATGATGGTTCTATGTCATTCTCCATTTCATTGTTGTAACTGGGAAACTACATGAGACATGGGTGCATGCTACGCATGTCAAGAAAGATGGACTGTTCTGGATCATTTGTTTCACTACTAAATGAAATTTCATATATTAAATGACAAATTTATGGAATAAAATTGGTTTAATATAGCCAAATTTGATTTCACTATAGTACATGGACTTATTTGCAGGTGTCTAATGCATTCTCATCATTTTATGTCTATATAATATTTTAATCTAATAATTTTTTAACCTTCATAAAGATTCAAGGTCATGGAAATACTTGAAGCCATAGGCACAGACTCTTATGGCTTCTGTCTAGCTGTCCCCCCAAAGCCTCATGCAGGAGTAGGTTGGAATTTTTTCTTGGGTACTGTTATGCCCAAATCAAGAAGTCCCCAAAGACCACCAAGGAGTCAGGTCTGATGCAATTACAAGAGGAGTTTATTGCAAGCTTGAGCCTGGACCCTCAGGTGTCATTGTCACAGCGGCTTTAGACTGAGAGCCCAGATTTATTTTTGAAGCAGGTTTATATAGGGTTAAGGAAACTTCTTGCTTATATAGTTTTTATTTTTAGCTCTCACTTATCATTGGATATTAGAGGGATACTGGGAGGGCTTTTACATTTTATTGGATATATGAGGGGTACTGGGAGGGCACTTACTGGAAAATTACCTAATACCTACATTCACAGAATCAATTCCTCTTTTTAAAGAACATCTGATTAAACAAATTCTATAATTAACAAAGAGTACATATGTGAGCAATGACTAATGCCTATATTATCAATGGCTACCTATATAAGCTATGACTAGTATCTATATTGTCTAAATCAATTTTATCAATCCTCCTTTTTAAAAATTGATTATTTTAAGCAGGAAGAATTTATCTTTAGATCATAAAAAGAGCAACAGAAACAGGGTGTAGATGCCCTAAGACAGTTTATCCTAAAAAGAGGAACAGAAACACAGGGAAACTGTCATACAGAATGGAATTTTTGCAGCTCTGTTCTCGGCAAGGGGCACAGAGAGAGCCCACCTTGACCTGAACACTTGGTCCTTATATTCCCCCCTTCTCAAGGACCCTAAGGACCCAATCATGGGGAATTTGGGCATCGTCCTCATTAAGCTACTTCCTGCTGAAAGGAGGCAACTTGGAACCTAGAGGGAAGGGGATCTTTCTGCAGGTATGGGTCCTTGTTTGGGGAGGAGAGGATAGGGGGAAAGACATTCAACTTTTTTACCCTGTTTTAACAAGGGAACCTCAACCTCAGTCCATAGAGTCTCATATTTGGAATGCCAGGTTTTAAGCTTTAATTCTAAAACAGCAACTTTAGCAGTCAGCTTGGTATTTTTCTTTCAGTAGCTTTTGTTTGTTTGTTTGTTTTGTTTTTCTTGGATCCCTGTGGTTTGGTCTTATGCCTGCGGTGCCAGTCCCAATTCTGTTGGGCATCCTTTTTAATTTTAGCTTTTTGTCTGGCATTAACAAATAATTGGCGAACTGCTAGCTCCTGGAGAGGCATTGGAGAAACAAGAAGAGAATATCTGTTAGGAGGACAACAATGCCAAAGACTAGGTTTATCTCTTAGATATCTAGATTTTAATTCTTGTAGAAAAGAGCTAAAAATTGGTGAGACCCTTGGTTTTAGAGCATGGCATTCTAAAGAATCAAGAAACACAATAACTCAATATAATTGGTAATGATCAAGTGACTCCTGAAGCACTTGGTGTGCTGACTC
The DNA here is from genome assembly GCF_012274545.1 of Fukomys damarensis. Lineage (NCBI taxonomy): Eukaryota > Metazoa > Chordata > Mammalia > Rodentia > Bathyergidae > Fukomys > Fukomys damarensis. The sequence continues at coordinate 1,874,207 of NW_022900942.1, read as the reverse complement.
CTGGAAATGAGTATGTGAACCCCTTGGCACTGTGGGGTTATGACAAAACAAATAAACAAGTTGATGGCCAGTTGTGGGGGAAACCAGATATATCTTATGTTACCGAGTGTCCAATCAGGCTTGAAGGACATTTAGTTCTGTTCTTTTATATGGTTTGGACAATATCCTGGTAGCAAAGCAACATCTTTTATAAGAGTGGGTTGAGGGCCTTTTATATATTGGACCCATATTGCACAATAGGGACATGATTTTTGAGGATAGATCTGATGGAGCAGGTCCTTGGCTTGTGGATGGAGTTCTGATCCTCCTGTTATTTTAAAGAAGTGATCACCTAAGGTGTGCACTCCGAAGGGGAGTTCAATCATTTCGATCGGCCTCCTGGAGGACAGAATCTGGTGTTTTTCAATAGTTTTATAGCTTTAAGAGAAAGAAAATTAAAGAAGAGGGGAGCATTATATTTTTTTCTGGACACTTGAAAATTCTTCATCTTCAGGGGGAGGCTGATATTATTGTCTTAATATCATTATTTGTACAGAACTTGCTTTTTGCCTAGTAAAAGCAATCAACTTATTAATTATATAAGATCCTATTACAAGCAAAATTAAACCTAAAATTAGAGATCTGGAAAGGACTGAAAACAAATAAGTTAGCCAGGGGGATGTGAACCAACTCTCATGTCACCCATGGTTTTGTGTTTTTTCCTTTTTTTTTTATTTTTTTAGTCCTTTATTATTTTTAGCCATAGAATCTCTGACTATTTTTGAATGATCAATATCTAGGGGTGGTGTCTGTGACTGAAAAGACCCCTCTTTCTTTGATTGTATTGTAGTTCTTGGATTGTACAACATACCAATCTTTCCCCCCCCCTTTGTTTTGTAGTGGCATTTAAACTGGAATCTGTAGGTTGGAAAACAGATTTAGATCGAGAGACCAAGACTGAGTTTGGACCAATGACTGAGGGGGGACCATTAGTAACTTTAAGCTGTTCTTCAAATTGTCTAATAGTAAAAAGGATTCCTTGGTCATAGCCTGATTGATATAACTGTAATCCCAATATTGTCCAGCTTTTCAGCTAGGAAATTGTTTTCCTAGTGCAGTGAAAGACACCTGGATGGGGATTGCACAGGAAAGAGGAGCATCTCCCATAGAGGGGATTAGAAGCTAGTTGGGCCTGAGGTACCCTAGTGACTACTATTAAATCTTCTTTAATGGAGGGTCCAATAGATTGTTCCAGTGGATTTGCATCTCCATTGTTGGAAATAAAAATGCTCAGCTTCCCCATACTTTTTATCTGTTGTCGGGACTTTCTGCCTCCCAGGCAAACATAGAAGGATGTGTTGCGAAGCTCTGTCCTATCCATTAGGTGGCCACTTCCTGGTCCTCCTCTCCTCGGGGGAATGGTGCATCTCTTTCCTGTGTCACCACATTCAGGCTTTTTCTGGGAATCAAGATCCCAATTGCCGACATCATAGGTCCCTGTGGCTAACCCATATAAATCAAATTTGATATCTAGCCACCAGGTCCCCCGGTGGGCCCCACGGGAAGTAGTATTTATAATTCTTCCTGTGGAGGCATTAACAGCCATCAAGGTGATATTTCAGGGTTTAAGGGGATTGATAGAATGGCTCTTTGCAACCACTTGGAAAATAAACATCATTAATAGACCAAGCATTCTTAAGCCCGAAAACTATTGCAAAAGATCCAATAATCAAATAAATATAGCAATTTTAAACCTAGAAAATCTAATATTGGTTGATGGAGTCGTTGCTCTTAGCCCTGTTTATCCCATATCAGGGAGGACTATTTTAATTGAGAAAACTAAGATTTAACAATTTTTAGCTTCAGTGGGTATCAGACGGTTATCGGGATCCTTGATTGATCTAAATGCAATTTCATATATTAAATGACAAATTAGGGAATGAAATTGGTTTAACATGGCAAAATTTAATTTCACTATAGTACAAATACTTATTTGCAGGTGTGTAATACATTCTCAACATTTTATGTCTATATAATATTGCAATCTAATAATTGCTTAACCTTCATAAAGATTCAAGGTCATGGAAAATACTTGAAGCCATAGGCACAGACTCTTATGCCTTCTGTCTAGCTGTTCCCCCAAAGCCTAACTCAGGAGTAAATTGGATGTTTTTCTGAGATACTGAGTATAGAGTGTGTACCACTGGGATTGAGTGAGCAATTATTAGACCATGTGAGTGATTGGTTTGGCACCAACCTAAGCCTGGAGGTCTGGATGAGATAAAGGTGGCAGAAAAATGTTAAGGCCCATTGTTGTTATACTACCTTATGCCTGAGGTATACTGTTTCTCCTCTGCCAAGCCACCCTGCCTTGGAACCAGTTGATTATGGACTGAAACCCCTATGAACTGCAAGCCAAACTAATACTTTCTGCTTTAACTTGGGTGTTTAGAATTTTGTCTCAATAAGGAGAGAAGAAGAACTCACACAGAGACAATTTCTTCCTAGATAAGACCTCAGAAGCACAAGAAATAATAACAAGAATTGACACAGCTGCTTGCCTGCCTGTGATTACCCAGCGGGTGCGCGACCTCCCAGACTGCGCAACAACAGAACCAGGAAGGACCCAAGGAACCCGGAGGGGGTTTCTTCAGCTGCCTGCCTGCCTGTGATCACCTGGTGGGTGCGCGACCTCCCAGACTGTGTGACAACAGACCCAGTAAGGAACGTAGCTGCACGGGCGCCCTTGAAACACCCCCACGACCTTCTCCCCCCACCGTTCTCAAAGCCCCTGATTGGGCCAGTCCTTAGACCAACTCTGCAGAGGCATAGGTTCTCATGAAGGGTAGTTTTGTGAGCTCTCAACTTTGAACATCTTTAAGGAAAGGGCAGGGAAAACCTGTAATAGAACTGAGTGGAGTTCAACCCTGAGGGTTTGGAAACTCAAGTTAGGCCTTGTGGACTGAGTTCAGTCTCAGTCGTGGGGAACTGCCATTGGCTAGCTGAGACCAGGGGATTTGGTTCTGCATATGGCGCTGTACATGTGTTATAATATGAGAACAGAGACAGTATGAAAGAGGCCCTTCAAATTCTTTTTTTTCTCTTTTTTCTTTTCCTCATTCCACCCTAAAATTTCTCTCTTTTTTCTTCCTCTCTCCAACTCAGTCGCTTTCTCCACCATGTTATCCCACATCTCCCTTCTTATTCCAGCTCCTGCCCTAACTCAGACTTCTTCTTTTATTATTTTTTCTTTTTAGGAGGGGTTTCTCTTTATGTTCCTTTCTCCAGTCATTTTACCTCACTCATGGCTCTGTACCTTCAAGGGAAGGCAAGCTCCTGTTATTGTTAAGGGGATATATTCTTGTCCTTATTCCTGCACTCTCTCTATCCCCTCTGAAGTTAATAACTTTGTAAAGATAGTAAGGTAATTCTACATCCTCTGGATTCACTTCACATCTGCTCCAATTCTTTCACTTATCTAATCCTATCATTCTAATTCTAACACCCCATCCTAAATGGTAAAGATGCTATATTGAAAAGCATATTCACTGCAAACATATTATTGGCTGCTTGTTGAAATTAATTTAATTCACATGAGTTAAAGTTGATACATTAATGACTACCACAAGTAGTCTGTTTGCAAGCTGTGCCTGATCCTATTGGGCTGCTTAATGTATCAATTGGGATAAAGGATTGTGATTGATTTAAAGAGTTGTTTTCTCTGATATTATGAAAATGAGGATGTCTATGAGTCATTAGAAACTCAAAAGCTAAAACACAACTATATTAGGAAGATTAAAGTAATACCCAGAAATTAAAGAAGGACAACCCAACAATAAAAATAATAATGAGAAACACTTAAGCAAGACACAACAACAGATTTCCAGTTCACCAATGTCAAACAGTAGGACAAATGAGGATGAAAAGTCTGATAGTGAACCAACAGGACTCCCTGGACCCATAGCACAGGAGGTAACAAAATTGATCAATCAGGCTCTAGAAAAATTCAAATCAGAAATAATTTCCCAGCTAGCCAGAGAGATGATGAGCAAAATAGAAGTCATGATTCGAGACTCTAGAGCAGAAACTGAGAAAAAAATAGATGAGCTCAAGACTATGATAGAAGCCATGAAGACTCAGCATAAGAAAGAAATGGAAACAATGAATGCCCAACAGAGGAAAGAAATGGAATCCATAAAACAGATTCAAACAGATATCCAGGAGATTAAAAACTCTATTGAAAGTGTACGAAACAGAATAAAAGATTGCGAAGATAGAATTTCAGATATAGAAGATAGGATAGCAGTCAGTGACCGTGAAAAAAGAGGTCTATTAAAAACAGTAAGGGATCATGAGAAATCAATCCAACAACTCCTAGACGATACAAAGAAAAATAACATAAGACTGATAGGAATTCATGAAAAAACAGGAGAAAATGCAAATGACGTAAAAAAGCTCTTCACAGAATTAATGACAGAAAACTTCCCAAACAGAAGGGAATTAGACATACAGATAAGTGAGGCATATAGAACCCCCACTAGCCACGGTCAAAAAAACTCTACACCTAGACGTATAAAAATCAAGATCCCAGAAATCCAACAGAGAAACAAAATACTACAATCAGTAAGAGAAAAAAAACAAATCACATGCAAAGGAAAGCCCATTAGAATCACAGCAGACTTTTCAACACAAACCCTTAGGTCAAGGAGAGCCTGGAGTGAGGTATTCCAAGTCCCAAAAGAAAAGAACCTCCAACCTAGACTAATATATCCTGCAAAACTCTATTTCAAATTATATGGGGAAATAAGAAACTTCCATGACAAAGAGCACCTGAGAAATTTCATGAACACCAAACCAGCACTGCAAGGAATTCTAAACAATATCCTAGAAAAGGACAACGAAATTCACAATAACATGAGGCCCAACAGACCAAATCAAATAGGCAAGGCAAGAAACTAAAAGGAGATGGGAGAAAAAGTAAAAAGAGTCAACAAATGGACAAAAACATGACAAGAATAAGTCAAAATATATCAGTTGTAACCATCAATGTTAATGGCCTCAATTCACCAATCAAAAGAAATAGATTGGCAGAATGGATTAAGAAGCAAAATCCAACAATATGTTGTATACAAGAAACACACCTAGTGCAAAAGGAAGTCCATAGACTTAAAGTGAAAGGATGGAAAACAATTCTCCATGAGTCAGGAGCCCAGAAAAAAGAAGGGGTAGCAATCTTATTCTCAGATAAAGTAAATTTCAAACCAAAACTCATTAAGAGAGACAAAGAAGGACACTACATCCTTGTAAAGGGAA
>NW_022900942.1:1732153-1868359 GCF_012274545.1 Fukomys damarensis | reverse complement strand
ATCCCCTGTATATTATCAGATCATAGTGCAATCAAACTGGACATCAATAGCACAAGAAACTATAGAAACTTCACAAGCACATGGAAACTGAACAACACTCTCCTAAACAATCAATGGATTACAGAGGAAATTAAAGAAGAAATTAGACAGTTTTTACAAATAAATGAGAATGCCAATACAACATACAGGAATCTTTAGGACGCAATGAAAGCAGTTCTACGTGGAAAATTCATAACATTGAATGCCCAAACTAGGAAAACAGAGCGGGCTCAAATAAACAACTTAACGATGAAACTTAGACTCCTAGAAAAACAAGAGCAAGAAAAACCCAAAGCTAGAACTAGAGAGGAAATTATAAAGATCCGAGCAGAAATCAATGCAATTGAAACTAAGAAAACAATACGAAAAATAAATGAAACAAAGAGCTGGTTTTTTGAAAGAATAAATAAAATTGAAAAACCCTTAGCTAATCTTATCAAAAAAAGGAAAGATAAGGCTCAGATCCATGCAGTCAGGAATGAAAAAGGTGAAGTCAAAACAGATCCAAAAGAAATCCAGAAGGTCATGAATACCTACTTTCAGAACCTGTACTCCAATAAAATGGAAAACGCAGAAGAAATGGACAGATTTTTAGATACTTACGAATTACCAAAGTTGAACAAAGAAGATAAAAACATTTTTAAAACCCCAATTACAGTCAGTGAAATTGAAAATGTAATTAAAAATTTAACAACAAAGAAAAGCCCAGGCCATGATGGATTCACTGCTGAATTTTACAATACATTTAGAGAAGAACTACTGCCATTACTCTTCCAACTTTTCAATGAAATCGAAAGGGAAGCTATACTTCCAAATTCATTCCTGGAAGCATGTATCACTTTGATTCTCAAACCAGGGAACGATGCAAGTAAAAAGGAGAACTACAGAGCAATCTCCTTAATAAATGTAGATGCAAAAATCCTTAATAAGATATTAGCGAACAAAATACAGAGGATTATTAAGAAGATCATCCATCCTGACCAAGTCAGATTTATTCCAGAGAGGCAAGGGTGGTTCTACATATGAAAGTCAATAAATGTAATACATTATATTAACAAAGTCAAGGGCAAAATCCATATGATCCTCTCAATAATGCAGAAAGAGCATTTGACAAAATTCAAAACACATTATTGATAAAAACTCTGCAAAAAATTGGAATAGATGGTCTATACCTCAATTTAATAAAGGCTATCTATGAAAAACCATCAGCCAACATCATATTAAATGGACAAAAACAACTGAAAACCTTCATGTTAAAATGAGGAACAAAACAAGGATGTCCATTATCACCACTCCTCCTCAGTATAGTTCTGGAAACATTAGCCACAGCAATTAAACAAGAGAAAGAAATTAAAGCAATAAAGATAGGAAAGAAAGAGGTTAAACTGTCATTATTTGCTGAGGATATGATACTCTACATTGAAGACCCAAAAAACTCCATGAAAAGACTTCTAGACTTAATTGACAGATTCAGTAGAGTATCTGGATATAAGATGAATACCCAAAAATCAATAGCCTTCTTATGCACAAATAACAGACTCACAGAGAGAGAAATAAGGGAAAAAATTCCTTTCAAAATAGCATCTAAAACAATGAAGTATCTAGGAATCAATCTAACAAAAGAAGCAAAAGATCTCTACACTGAAATTTACAGCACTCTGAAAAAAGAAATTGAAGAGGATATAATAAAATGGAAAGATATCCCCTGCTCCTGGGGAGGAAGAGTCAACATAGTGAAAATGGCCATATTACCAAAACTTCTATATACATTCAATGCAATGCCAATTGAAATCCCAACACTGTATTTCACAGAATTAGAAAAAAGAGTCCAAAAATTCATTTGGAACCATAAGACACCTAGAATAGCAAAAGCCATCTTAAGCAACAGACACATGACAGCGGGTATAATAATTCCCAATTTGAAACTATACTACAAAGCCACTGTGATAAAAACAGCATGGTACTGGCAAAGAAATAGGCCTGAGGATCAGTGGAACAGACTGGAAGACGCAAAAACAAATGCAGATGTACTCAGCTACTTCATCTTTGACAAAGCAACTGATCATCATCAGTGGAGGAAAGATAGCCTCTTTAATAAATGGTGTTGGAAAAACTGGATGTCAACCTGCCACAGATTAAAATTAGACCCTTATTTTTCGCCATGCACTAAATTAAAATCCATATGGATTAAAGATCTAAATATTAAAACAGAAACATTAAACTTGCTGGAAGGTAAGTTAGGCAGAACTCTGGAAGACATTGGTATAGGAAAACACTTTATGAACAAATCCTCAGTAGCATGGGAACTAGCAGATAGAATCAACAACTGGGATCTCATCTTACTGAAAAGCTTCTGTACTTCAAAAGAAACCATCAGCAGAACTAAGAGACAATCTACAATGTGGGAAAAAATGTTTACCAGCTCTTCCTCAGACAAAGAACTATTATCAAGGATATATAAAGAACTCAAAACAATCAGCCCTCCCAAATATAAAGACCCGATTCAAAAATGGGCATCCAAAATGAACAGACATTTCTCAGACAAAGAAGTAAAAGCAGCAAGTAAATATATGAAAAAATGTTCCACATCACTGATCATTTGAGAGATGCAGATGAAAACAACACTGAGATTCCACCTTACACACACCACAAACAATGGCTGCTATCAAGAAATCACACAATAACAAATGTTGGCGGGGTTGTGGGGAGAAAGGAACCCTTCTCCATTGTTGGCAGGAGTGCAGACTGGTGCAACCACTATGGAAATCAATATGGAGATACCTCAAAGAGCTTGTACTGGAGGTTCCATTTGACCCAGCCATTCCTCTCCTAGGTATCTTTCCAAAAGAACTAAAAGAATCATATCACAGAGAAGTATGCACACCCATGTTTATAAAGGCACAGTTTGTAATAGCTAAATCTTGGAAACAGCCCATTTGCCCATCCCTTGGAAACTGGATAAAGAAGATGTGGTTTTTCTATAAAATGGAATATTACTCAGCCATAAAGAATGAGAAAATAGATTCATTCATAGGAAAATGGATACATATTGAAGATATACTCCTAAGTGAAATACATAAGTCACACATGTGTAGATACTGAATAGTTTCCCTGGTGTGAATAATCTGCAATAATACATAAGATCCTAATAAGATTACTGACATTTTGAAATGGGAGGAAAGGAGCTAAAGGTGTAGCGAAGGTGGCATGGGTAGGGGAAGGGTCATAAGGGAAAAGAAAAAAATGTGAGATAATGAAAAATGGAAATAAAGTGTTTGTAGATGGGGAGAGCAGGAGAGGGTGAAGGGAGGTCAGGAACAAGTGAAAAAGTGAGAACCAAGACCTGTCATGTAGAGGTACAAGATCCCAGTAATGAATGTAACTGTACTGTCTACCTAGAATCTACAAATAATTCAATTTAAATAAAAATCAAACAAAACAAAACCATAAATTCAAAATACCTGAAATCATACAAAAGGCTGGAGATGTAGCTCAGTGTGAAGGTTGTTTTTTTAATCAACTTCAATAGAAAGAAAAACTGTAAACATCACCTACTTTCATTTGTATACCTGGAAAATATCTGGAGATCTTGCTTTTCATTCAGGAATCTGCACTATTTCATGAACTAATTTATGAATGATGTCTAAGATCCTCATTGTGCTGCAGAGTGGGGCATGACAAGACTTAGTCAGAAAGGAAGGATTTGAAAAATTTTTTCTCTTTAATTGACACATCAACAGCACCCACAGGTAAGGGATCTGGTATGATAATTTAGCACTTGTATACAGTGTGTAATCATCTGATTAAGGTAATTAATAATTCCATCTTCTCTGTATATGTGTGTGTGCATGTGTAAAATTATACACGCAGTTATACTAGCTGGCCTTAGATGATCAGAAAAAAGAATCACAACAGCTATCTGTAGGATCGCACGTAGAAAATTTCAAAACTTTCATTTGTGGGTTATTGAGACAGAGAATCCCGCATCTTGGAAGTTGGCTATTCACAAATGAGTGGATTAACTGCAATTCTGGCAGCTAAATGGCAAAAATCAAGATGGCCAATGAGAAGGGTATAAACATATTCCTATTTGATATTGCTGCTACTTTGTTATATATTTATTAGCTTTTTACCATTTCTTTTCTATCATGTTGTTGATCATCACTGAAACTGAACATTTCAGAATTCTATCTCTTTGCTCTGACAAATAATGTAAACCTGCAGCCTTTCATCTTCAGCCTCCTGCTATCCGGGAAGCTGGTAACCATACTTAGAAACATAGTCATCATCCTGGCCATGCACTGTGACTGTTCTCTCCACAGAGACTTGTATTTCTTTCTCTACACTCTTTCTTTTACAAACAGGTGTTTCAAGTCAAACACAGTTCAAAGCAGAACCTCAGGAACATCCAAACTCAAAATCAGATAATTAATCACACAGACTGCCTCTCTGAAGTCTGGTTTGTCTTACTGCTTGGTGGTCTGGAAAACTGTCTCCTTACAGTGACAGCTGTAACTGCTATGTGGCCATCTGGTGTCACTTAGGAGTGCAGTGAGCATGATCCCCATGTCTATGTCTGCCCAGTTCTGCTCTTATGGATCATTAGCCTTGTGGATGACCTGCTCAGACTGTGGTGGTGCTGTAGCTGTCCTTCTGCACAGACCTGCAAATCCTCCATGTCGTCTGTATACTTGCTCATGTCATCAAATTTGCCTGTACTGATTTCCTCATACACCATGATATATATTGCCTCTTACTTATTTACTGAAGTTTTGATCCTTGGAATTATTTTGTCTTACATTCATACTTTGTCTTATATTTTGTCCTCTTTCTGGAGAATAACATCATCCAGTGAAAAGCACAGAGATGTTTTCACCCGTCATTCTTACCTGTGAGTGTGTCCCTGATGCAAGGGATAGATTTTAGCATGTATATCGTCCTGCTGTGACCCATTCAGGGGATCTTTGGTGGCTTCAAAGCTGTACTCCCTGTCTCTAAGATTCTGAATCCCTTCTATGATGTCATTTGCTGTGGACTTAGGGTTCTACATTAAGTCACAGTGACTGGTTTCCTGGTGAACCAGATTGCCTGACTCTGTTATATTTCTTCTCCAATGATGAGGTAACATAATAACCACATACATTTTAACTTTGCCGGAAACCTGTATCTTCTTTTTTCTTTATCTAAATCTGAGACGTGATGTTTGACATTCTCAAGGAAAAAAAAATTATATATATATATATATCTGGTTCTACAGAAGCTGAGCCTGATCTTGGGTTCTAGTTTCAAAAGCTTTTTCATACTAAACTATCATAACAAGATAATTTCAGTGAAGAAGGACAGGAAGATATGGAAAGCAACATGGCCAGTATTATCAGAAAGCAAGTACTTTATACAAGTGAGGCCACTTATTAGCCAGTTGTATTGATTCAGCATGTAGAGATCCTTGATTACAACAGCTGTTGAAGAAGCCAGGCTTACATTGCTCAGTGTCTTTTTTTATTTAACAGTATCATTCTCTCATGAAATTTATTTTTATTTACATGTTATTAAACTTGCCTTTTCATTCTACCTCCAGAGCATGTTCCTTTAAGTGCTTCACTCTTTTTGTTGACACAGCCCTGGTCCAGCACTTCATAGGCACTCAAGAAATATTTACTTAGTTGAATATCTATTATGCCTTTGCTCTGTTGCCTTTTAAATTTTTATTGTTATATGTTTGTGAAATACAGGGATTGCATTCAGCTTTGGAACTGAAACACATAGTGCATCTTCATCCTTCTCCTACCTCCTCCCCAACCTACCTCTCCCTCTTGCCAGCTCTTTTTCCCATCTCTGGAGAGTAGACCTCCACATTTCCTGTTCAGCGTCCTTCTTGAAATCTTTCTCAACTTTCTTTCCACGTAGCTGTACAAACTGCCTGGAAACATTTCTCCTAAAATTCGCTTTCAGATACATTAAGAAATAGCAGATTCAGGAGTGAAGTGATGGGAATCCTGTTTACACGTCAGTTTTTCCATGCTGGTAATTCTAAGAGGTTACATCAAGTGGTCATATAAGGTCAACAGCACAGCTTGACATCAACATTTCATGTGTATGTATACATTTATCTTAAAACTTTACAAAATCTCTCTGCACTTCTTTTTCTCGAGCTACAGGCTCATTCTCTTCTCAATTGAGGCAGAAGTACTCATAATATATCATCCCATACTTTTCCTCTCATGTTTTTCTGATGTCAATCAAACCCAAATATATTATAGTTTAGTATATAAGTGACTATACATTTGAGCTTTGTGCTCATTTTCCATTCATGGTTCATAGTTATCTATATCTTCACAAGTCAGGGCTCTGCTCCTAATTTCAATTTAGTGACATCTACTGCTTAATAGATAATAGTAAAAATTCAGGGCTGGAGATGGTGCCTCCCTCCACCTGTCTTACTGATTCTTAGGTTTGTTTCTTTGCCAGTACCATATTGTTTTCCTCACAATGGCTTTTTAATATAGTTTCAAGTTGGGGATTTTGAGATCACTTTCTATGTCTCTGTTGCTTAGAATTGCTTTTATTATTCTAAGTCTAATATGATTCATTCTATTTATACACTAGTCCTTTTATTCAAAAGAAATCAATATGAAAGCATTTAATGTTCCTCTGATATAAATGTATTGTCAAGCTCTGAACAATGATGAAAACATTTTGATACTAGGGGAAAAAAAGTAAAGGATTGGTAGATCACAAATAAAGAATCATAGTTTATTTCTGAATCCCACTTTCAACCCTATTTATTTCTGTAACATATGGCAAAGTTTTTTCAGGTATTCATCATTGACATCTAAATTTATTTATGATTGATAAACCTGTACTGTAAGGGTAAAATGCTATGCAGTTGTTCTTAGAACTGATGATAAAATATTTAATTTCATGCTTTTAAAATAAAATATTCCATAATCTGGAATTTTAATTTTAATTTTTCTTATTTATTTTAATTTTTTCACTTATTTATTTTACCTGTGTATATACATAGTCTTGTTTTGCAGAAGATTGATTGACTTCAAGTGTCCTGGATCTTACCTCTGTTCTGAAACACATGAGTAATTAGAAATAAAATCCTCTTTAAACACCAATTGGTTCACAATATGTGGGCATAATGGCTGTGGCTTCTACACCTTGGTGCTTTGTTGTGTGCAGCTCATGTCCCACCTGTGAATGTCCTACAACTAGAGCCAAAGTAAAATGGCTCTCATTTTTTTGTCAATTTTAGGAATGCATAGCTCTTGTATCTTCATATAGTAGCAGCTACTACATTCAGTTATTCCAAGAACATAGCAAAGATTTGCATCGGCATAAAAATAGTAAAATGTACAAAAATAGAACTAGGTGACACGGTGAATGACTCTAGGCACATTTGAGCACTTTTCATCATTTCATGTTGCTGTGCCTCTTTCAATTTTATCCACCAATAAACTTGCTATTTATAGAAAACAAGAGGGCTTTATATAAAAATGAAAATATGAAGTGACTCAATACTTAAACTCCAAACTTCCTTTAGATCCACACATATAGTGGAGATGGCTGAGTCTCCTTATTTCCATTATGCTCTAAGAGCAGGGGGAGGTGTACAAATTCACACTCTTTGTACATTTAGTAGCAGGTCAGTGATACATATCTAAAATGTTAACTTCCTCACTCTCACTACAATTTCTAGAGCTCTCTACTTGGCCTAACTGAAATTATTTTATGTAATGTAAAATTTCATGGTTAATTATCATTCAAGGATTATTATCAGCAGACTTTAGGGGTAGTTTTGAAAGTTTAAGAGTGACATGATGTATTTAATAGCATTGAATTTTATTGAGAAACGTAAGTGAATCATTGTCAAAGTCAATATATATCTATAATTGTGTTCAGATACACATTCTTCATGCTCACATTGACTGTTAAATTTCACTTGCGTGATATAACAAATTTTGAAAAATTTTATAACAATAAACTGACTAATTTATATCACAGATGTGTATTTGGTAAGGCTCCGCATCCATGAAAGCATTTCATGTGTGAGGAATGAGTGACAAAATCCTTTCAATGAGAGATAAGTTGGTTGACATTTAAATTTGGACTTTGGAATCTCATGGTGCTAGTCCTTCAGTAAGGAAATTTAATCCTGAAATTAGGAAATTTAGGATTAGATATAAAATGCAATAGTTTCAACAGTTCACTACAGGATACAAATAAAACTCATTATGCAAAACCACTCCTGCAAGATAAACTGCTGGGACTGGATGGCTTTAATAAAAGTAAACATATATATAATTTTAAAATTCAATTTCACTAACATTTTATTATTTTTAAGTCAGTGATAGCTGAAGTATGTACTTCTGCCACATTTAAGGTTAGTGGTGTCATGTGTGGCTCCTGATCATGGAACGAAAGATCTCACATCAACAGGACAAGCACCATTGTTCTGCTGTCTAAGCAGCCAACCAGGATTGTAAACTCAGCCCAGTGAAAAATTAGAAGGATGAAATTTAAGGAAAGGAAGACAATTTGTAAAGAGGAAAAGGAAGGGAGAGGAAAAAAGATAGATATGTACTCTAAAAAGCAAGAATCAGGGTAGGGGGATCCTAAAAGTTGGAGGACTCAGAATCCTTTTACTCAGCTGCTTGTGAGTTTCCCACAATGTTCCTCCTGGAATTTTTCATATCTGGATTGGATTCTGCCATCTCTGCCTAATGTCATTTCCTTTGTGGCCTATATGCAGTTTATTTTTCTTCTTTTTTTCTTTCTTTTTTGCTCTGTCTTTTTACTTGTCCTTGACCTACTACTTTAAAAGGCTTTATTTTTGGATAGACAGCTAGTTGGCAAGGGTTTATCTTGTTCATGGTTAGCTTAGAGATAATAAGTAGGCATGTGGATATCTCTCATACCCAGTAATGACGCTAGGGTGTACATTATAGTCATATGCATACATATAGGCATATGTATATATGTGTGTATTTGTGTGGGTGTGTATGTTTGCGTTCAGATCTCTCACACATATGTAGGTGTGAGAGGTGAGAACACATATCTAAAAGTTAGCCACTCCTCGTTTTTCATATATTTTGTTGGAGGTGGGGCCAGTTTATAATTGTTCCCCTGGCTTTCTATCTGTGTCCTGCCAGTAAGCTCCTTTTCTGATCACTTGGTCCGAGTCCCAAGGCCATTTTGTAACTTTCTTTATCCATTTTTTTTCCTCTCTTCACCAATCATCATCCTTGACATGCTTCCTAGTGGAAATTTTCTAGTAAAGTTATTATTTATTTATTTCTCATTGAATTTTTGATACATTTTAGGTATAGAGAACAGTTATATTCATCTTTGGGTCTTGTACCTTTACATGACAGGTCTTGGTTCTCGTGTTTCCCAATACCCCCGCCCTCCCTTCAAGCACTCCTCCCTTCCCTATTTACAAAATATATGATTTTTTTTATTTTCCATTTTTTCCTTTCCCCTACCCTTCCCACTTCACCTAAAGTTTGTTTTTTTAATTCTTCTAGTCAAGAGTAGTCAGAATACCTAAGGAGGCCCCTATTTTATTTTCTCATCTACCAACACTTGCCTCTCCAGTGGTGTCATATTAGTGTTGATATTTAACTAATAGTTATTCATTAAGATTTGGAGTCCAAGAAGGCTAAGGAGAACACTTATATGGAAATAATTTTACAAGAATAAATATTCAGGTCAGCACTTATACCCACAAAGGAGAGAAGTCAGTAAGCACAAAAATGACAAAAATGCTTTTGAGAAATAACTTTCACATTGCAATATTTCTGATGATGAATTATTGATTTTCTTTATGACCACATAATGCAAGCCAAACTCTGTTTAGAAATATTGGAAGTGAAGAATATCTGTACAATTTTCTTAATAAAAATAAGACTTATTTTGATCTAGTCCTGGCATTCAAATTTATTTTAGTGAGAAAATTTTTTTTTCTAGGTAAGGAAGGATATGTCATTCTCTTCATAGTTGAGAAATATAGGATAACTTTCAGTGTGACTATGGACTTCTGATCTCTGATATTCTTAGACTTCTCAATTGTTTACATGAGTATCCTGAAGTACATGTGTAAAACAGTTGATCACTAACTCACAAGCCAGTCTGGAAATATTTCTCAGGAGATGGAGTTTGTCAAAACATAGAGATTGCTGAAGGTGTGTGGACCTGAAGGGTGTACCTGTTAAAATTGAGAACTTGGATTACAAATGTTCATGGCATTTGGTACCTGCACATTTGTTATTCTGTGTAACCATCTTTTCTTTCTCGCAGGCATCCAAGCTATGTAAATATATAACATTCAACATTTGTTTCACAGCTTCATCTCTTGGAAATCTAAGGTACTGTGTACCTGCAGCCTGTCCTCTTGGGACTTTTTCTGACCACGTACCTGGTCACTGTACTCAAGAACCTTTTACTACTTGCTGTCATCTCTAGCTCTCACCTCCACATCTCAGTGATTTTCTACTCTTCCACCTCTCCTGGCCTAATTTTCATCTCCACCATGGTCACAAACATGACTATATACATCCAACCTCACATCAGTGATCCCCCATGTAGATGGCCTCTCTCTTTCTCTCTCTCTCTCTCTCTCTCTCTCTCTGTGTGTGTGTGTGTGTGTGTGTGTGTGTGTGTGTGTGTGTGTTTCTCATGTTTGTGGTATGGATGTCATGCTCCTGACTGTGATAGACTAAAGTCAGTTTGTGGCCCTCTGAACCTCACCAAGGTTCTGGAACTTCAGAAATACTTGCCTTTGTGCATTTGTAGTTTTGATTGTTATATTTACACAGCGCTTGGTTTTTCACTGCCTAATTTTATTCTCTTTTAGTTTACCTATTCAAAGATGTGAAAAATTGTTAATTTCTTATGTAATGTTTCCCATTTCCTTAATCTTGCCTATTTTGACAATTTGTCCAGAAACAGTAAAATATATCTCTAGTTCCATGTTATTGCCCAAACTCAAGCTAATGGATCACTTTATCAGATTACAGTTTGTTTTCCCACAATGAAAATCACCATGATGAAATTAAGAATAAAATCTTCTCTCTTTTTTTTTGGGGGGTACCAGGAATTCAACTTTGGCCCTTGCACTCATGAGGCAGGTGCTAGAACCACTGAACTAAATCCCCAACCCAAATCTTCTTTTCTCATGAATGCCTACTGTCAGTTGTTTGCTTATCACATGGAACAGGTTCGGGAGTACATGATGGATCAGCTGTATTAAAATTTCCCAGAAACAGGGTGCCAGCTTCTATAATGTACTGTGGTCATGCCTGTTCTGAATATCTTTGTTTACAGCCTGAATAATAGAGGCAGTATAAGTACCTCAGATAATTCCACAGATGAAAATTCTAGATTGGGTACCTGTGACATCCATTTAAATATAGTTTGACAAAAGCAAAGCAACCTAATATTTAGAATTATCATTTCTCACTCTCTGGGCATGTTAGTATTGTGATTTTGAAAGCAATTCCTTGTAATTGTTCATAATATACTGCTGGGTGGATGAGAGAGAGATTTAAAGTCAGGTATTAATATTCAGATTGGAAAATGAAATGTTCTTGAAGCTGTAGATTATTGAGTGCTTCAGGAAAATATGAAGGTAATAAAAGTCACTGATGTGCATACAATGTGTTATGTGAATTTTACTTCAAAAATGTAATTAACACAGATAGTGATTTAAATGTTATGCACAAACAGATGTGATTAGGACACAAAACCTTTTCTGAATATAGTGAGAACTCAAGACATCTTGTCAATATTTTTTATTTATTATCTCCTTCATCATTAGATTACAAATTCCTTAGAGGTTGGAATGGCACAGGACAGTTTGGCTAATTACGAGTGCTGTGCATTGAGACTCAAATGTCATATTACTGTCAGTAATTTTCTTGTGCCTTCCATCCTTCAGTTTGTTTATTCCAGTCCAGTGAGCTCCATGGCTATATCTCACTGCCTATAGTGGTCTGATAAAGTTCCTACATGAATTTGTATCACTTTTAATCTTGAGGACAGAGCCTGAGGTTCCATTGGGCAGCAGACATAAGAGAATCTTTGGATCTGCTCTAATTTACTATGACTGAGCAGAGAAACAGCACCACCCAGTAAGTGCCGAGGTAACTCGTACATTTGGAAAGGATGCTTGAAATAGGTTTTCCTTGCTGTAAGGACAAAAATGACAGTTTTGGTAGTCAGATGGGAAAGAATAAATATCAAAATACCAGTCATTAAAATAGAAATTTTATGTTCTTACTGGTAGTGGGGAAGGAAGTATTATTATTTTAAATTTGCTTTCTACAAATTCTGTTTTCCATTGGTGTCTCACTCATAATAGCAGAAACGGGTTCCTTCTGCAGTTTTCTAGACACTCCAAAAGGATGACAAATGCAATGCTAAGGGTGTAGAAGAGGAGGACTGTAACCATACCATCCTGAACTGATTTGGAGGGCTTCCTGCATTCCAGGCACAGAGGCTGCATTGTATGTAGTTTGTTTCATTTCTTGTGTTTTGTTTCCCTATCATTACAAGTCACATTATCATTGCCAATAGAAATGGAAGACCCTGTAATGTTAACAGAATCTGAGTAGGTTTTTGGGTAAAACTGATTACAGACAGAGAGCACTGAATACCAGTCCCTGTAGATTGTCCCTTTAACAACCCAATCTAGTATTTCACATTGCTGGCACTTCAGGAAAAGATGCCTGTGCTCTTTCTTTTGGGGTTTTCTGTTAGTGTTACGGAATGAAGCAGTAAGTGACACACAGAGAAGGAGCAGAATGGAAGTAAAATAACATTTATTAAGCGATAAGGATTGATCACACATAAGCCGTACCTGGATCCATGATACATTGGGTTACAACTCCTCCTTTTGTAGGGTTTCACAGCATTGACTTCATTTGGGTGGTTTCATTTCATTCTCATAGTTCAAATCTTGGTCACAGAATAGTTAATCTTCTCAATCCAGACGTATCAGTTCTTCACAGTTGGGGAGTTTACTTTTAAGATTTGCTTACTTATCTATTCTTGTCCACAGGAAAGGGGATGTTCAGGGTCAGGGGAGCAAAAGTTACCAATGGGTTCTTTCATCTTGATGCTTTTACTACCATGTGGTTCCAGTCTCTTAGGATCTCAAGACCTTGATGTGCCCTGTTATCTCAGGGTAAGACCAAACACCACATTCAGCGATTAGTACTTTCAGTGCCTATTCGTTCTGAGCTAAACAAAGCAAACTGCTGTTAGAGACAGCAGAAGCCATTTTACATTGTAACACTTTATAGGTTTGTGTTATTTATAAAAATTTTCCGTCATTAGCACACAGAACAGAGCAGGGTGTGGCACCAGGACTGAAGTAGGTCAGAAGCAAAGACTAAAAAAGAGCATACACTTGCTAGTACAGCACATATTTCACTCCTGCTACCAGTGCACTATACTCTATCATCTTTCCACATGCTTTTTGTGCATGCGGTTATTTCATACAATATCTCTTAGGGACATAAAAGGTCTGGGTCAAATTTCCACTTCTCGAGAAGAGGGTTAAATAGTGTATCTCATGTTCTTGTGGTTAAAACTGCATTACATCTGCCTAAACATTTCTGTTGCTTAGGAAACAGTGAAATTTGCAGTTCATTGGAAAGAATGTGTGAGATTAATTTTTGATCTTTTCAATTCCACTTATTAAGTCTGTGATACAGGAGAGGTCATCAGTATCTCTGGGACAGAACATTGTCATTTGAGTTGCTTTGCAGTTGGCACAACTGCCCTGTGTATGGGTTAAAAAGTAACAAAGAGCTTGGACTGGAGGTGCCATTTGACCCAGCCATCCCCCTGTTGGGTATCTTTCCAAGAGAACTAAAAGAATCATATCACAGAGAAGTATGCACACCCATGTTTATAGCGGCACAGTTTGTAATAGCTAAATCTTGGAAACAACCTATTTGCCCATCCGTTGGAAACTGGATAAAGAAGTTGTGGTTTTTCTATAAAATGGAATATTACTCAGCCATAAAGAGCGAGAGAATAGATTCATTCATAGGAAAATGGATACATATTGAAGATATACTCCTAAGTGAAATAAATAAGTCCCACATGTGTAAATACCAAATAGTTTCCCTGGTGTGAATATTCTGCAACAATGCATAAGATTCTAATAAGATTACTGACATTTAGAAATGGGAGGAAAGGAGCTAAAGGTGTAGGGAAGGTGTGATACATAGGGGAAGAACAAAAAGGGAAAAGAAAAAAATGTGAGAGAATGAAAAGATGAAAATAAAGTGTTTGTAGATGGGGAGGGGAGGAGGGGGTGAAGGGAGGGCAGAGGTAAGGGGAAAAAATGAGAATCAAGACTTGCCATGTAAAGGTACATGATCCCAACAATGAATGTAACTGTACTGTATCCCTAAATGTACCAATAAACTCAATAAAAAAAAAGTAACAATTGCTCCACATGGGGTTAATATATGTAATATCAAATTAGGGAAAATAGAATGTAGGTTTAAAAATTGTTGATTACAAGATCTTAGTATTATTCAATAACTCTATGATCTGAGCTTACCATTTTCCTACTTTTGCAATGGACATTCTATTTTTGTTTGTAATTATATGCATCTATTTGGAGAGAAATAATGTATTATTCCTTACATCTGACTCTCCACAGTATATACTTTGTTCAAGAGGCATCCTTGATTTAAAGAAAATGTCTTTCAAATACTGAATGGACCCTCTCTTGTTTACAAGAGACACAATAACTGTCATAGACCAGCACGCCTTTGACCTACTTGGTATATTCTCTCCACACATGCATTCCTTTTCATGACTGCTCCATAGAGGTACAGAAACATAAAACAGCTCATGTGTGTGTCATGTGTGTGTCCTTAATTAAGTACATGTATATCTACCATTTGAGGGAATGCAGAGATATTCATCACAAAAAAAAAACACACAGCACAAAAAATTGTGCAGGTCAAGCTGTGTCTAAGGCTGAGACAAATGTTAGAGCGTCACACCATTCCATGTTTCAGGGCCACTTGAATACTTTTTACCATATCATTTCTTGTGCATAGTGATGTTTCTTTATTTTAGAAACAAAAACAGTGACTGAATTCTGAAGTTCTGAACTTCTTATCATTGTCACATCTGTGGAGATGGGTGTAATTCTTTTGATTTTCCTTAAGTAGCATCAGCACAGAGCGGGGGATAGATTCACCCATATTCTACCTCTTGAAACAGGTCAGTAATATGGAAATAAATGTTCATTTCTGACTCCCATCCCAGAGCAATCTTCTCCACCATAGACTAATGGAAACATAATATTCTATATGATGATAATATTTCCTTTATTTTAATAAATACATCATTGTACCACATACTCTAGAAATATTCCTATAAAGTATCTTCACAGTAAAAGGTTGTAAGTGATAATGCAGGGTATTGTTTTGCAAAATAAATATAATTGAAGAATTGTGAAATTTGATATATATTAAGCTTTAGAAATCAGAATTATGCCTAGTGAATAATTTATACAGATTTTTAATAAGTGACTGGGAAGTTTTCACAATGAATTTAGAAATTAAAAGAGGTCATTCTCCAAGGTAAGGCTTGGCATCAATTAAAATATTTACATTAGATCTGTGTTCCTCTCAGGAAAATTTACAAATAGTTGCTCATGGAACCTATTCCATTTCAGATTCAACAGGTATCACTGTTGTAAACTTCTTTAATGAGTTTTAGGTATTTTGTGGTAAGGTTTTGGAAACTTTGATAGGAAAATGATGTACTTAAGAAATCTATGATAGTAAAAGCTCATGGGAACAATTGTTCAAGAGAATGAAATCATGTACAGATACAAAAAAATGCCAACATTTAGATCACTTTCTGGATCTCTATAAATTATTAGTTTTGATGTTCACCTTTTAAAATTTTCGTGTTAATAGATGGTGGTTATTATTTGCTATCATATTAGATAATAACATTGAAGCATTTTCTGAATGCCAGGAAATATTCTATGACAGTGGTTCTCAATGGTGTTTTACAAAATATCAAAAAAAATTTCAATGCATGTATTATCATTACATTACTTTTGGTCTGAGATCTGAGTATCTAGACTTTAAAAAAGTCTCCAAGCAAATCTATACATTAATTATACAGAACCAGTGTTTATTTAATTTAAAAGAAAATAATTAGTACAACCATATAAGGTAGATAATCATTTTATCCATGAGATGCCATTGCATTGTGTGTAGAGGTATTTGCATTACTTTAAGTACATTTTTCTTTTGCTGGTATAATTGCAATTATGTATAAATTATTTAACTTCCTTTTCTGTTTGGCATGTTTTCCAATAATTTATACTGTGGCCTAAAAAAAGACAACATACCTAAGAAATTTCTTCCATGTGGCAGAAAGAGGAGACTGGTAGTACAGCAATCAGTCCTCTACTGTAAGAGGATCAGGAAAACAGTAAATTATATTACCATGCTAGTGTAGAATTCAGAAATGATGAAAAGACAGTGTCTTACAAACCACATATTTTATTGACACTGTAAAGTGCTGCTTAAAATAATTCTCTACAACCTTAAAGATGTCACAGGTAATTATAAATTATCATTTATAATTATTTGAATCATCAATAGTTGAAAGTGCACCAATATCACATTTGTGGTCTGGATATTCTTATATCATTTAAGCTTGACTGAAGTATTATTGTAGAAAATGTAAGTGCACTTAAACTGAGGATAGAAATTATGGTAAAATTTACCTAAAAGGTTTCATTGCCTGCCTTATAAGCAAAAGGACCTGAGTTCTATCCACAGTGTCCCCCCAAAAAAGAAATCATTGTAAATTTTTAATGTGGAACAAAGTTTGAAAGAGTAATTACATTCTTCAAAGGGAAAAACTGGAAATCCAAGATTAATGAAAAACTCCTCAGAGACAACTGGATCTCAGCATAATATGTTCCAATTATGATACATCAGTTTTAATTTAATATTCAGATAATAAAATTCTAGATCTTAATACTTACCTCTACCCCAAATCAAGGTACTTGGTATTATTTTATGAAAAAAGGTATATTGAGTGCTTCTTAATTTCACTGCAATAGAATATTTTTTTCTTTTAGGGGAATGGCTCTACTTTCTTTTATTTTTCTTAAAAGAGTTGGATGTATTTCACTGGAATTGTGATGTTCTGAAGTATAAAGCACCGTTATTTAGAAGAATGCTTCTACAGTAAGTGTGTACAGATGGAGAAGGATAACAAAAATGTCAATCATGAAAATGTCTTGAGGAATTGGCTTTTCCATAATTGAGTAGTGTTGGTAAAGGCTTTGGACTTCAATTATTAGTACTTTATCTGTGAATATTTCAAAAGAAAATGTGTATTACCATTTGTCTGTTTTACTTTTCTAATGACATTTATTTTTGAAAAGTTGCTCAAAAAACATGAAAACACAGAATCTCACAAATTTCTCTGAATTCCATCTCCTGGGCTTCTCAGAAGACCCAAACCTGCAGCTCATCGTCTTTGGACTGTTTCTGTCCATGTACCTGGTCACAGTGCTCGGGAACCTGCTCATCATCCTGGCTGTCATCTCTGACTCTCACCTCCACACCCCCATGTACTTCTTCCTCTCCAACCTGTCCTTCACTGACATCTGCTTCATCTCCACCACAGTCCCAAAGATGATTGTGGACATCCTAACTCAGAACAGAGTCATCTCCTATGAGGACTGCCTGACACAGATGTCTTTCTATGTTTTATTTGGATGTATGGATTACATGCTCCTGACTGTGATGGGTTATGACCGGTTTGTGGCAATCTGTTACCCGCTACATTACCCCACCATTATGAACCCTTCCTCCTCTGCCTCCTTACTCTTGGTGTCTTTCTTAGTTAGTGTTTTGGACTCACAGACACACAACATGATTGCCTTACAATTTACCTGCTTCAAGGATGTGGAAATTGCTAATTTCTTCTGTGAGCCTTCTCAAATCTTTAACCATAACTGTTCAGATCCCTTTACCAATACTATATTAATGTATTTATTTATTTTTCTATTTGCTTTCTTTCCTATCTCATGGAATCTTTACTCTTACTATAAAATTATTTCTTCCATTCTGAAAGTTCCATCATCAGGTGGAAGGCATAAAGCCTTCTCTACCTGTTGGTCTCACCTGTCAGTTGTTTGCTTATTTTATGGAACAGGCATTGGAGTGTATTTGGGTTCAGCTGTGTTACAATCTCCGGGGAAGGGTATGGTGGCCTCACTGATGTACACTGTGGTCACTCCTATGTTGAATCCCTTTATCTACAGCCTGCGGAACAGGGACATGCATAGTGCCCTGAAGAGACTCTACAGAATAACAGTCTGAGATAAAAATGTTGCCATCCATTGGGAATGTGACAGATGAGAGAAGGAGTGAAGGAAAGGAAAAGTAAGGATCGATATGTTGTACATGAACTTTATTCTCTCCTATACTCTGGTCAAAAGAAAAGGTGGGTGAGAACTGAATAAATTAAAATGTTAGCTCCACATGTTACATATTACAGTAATAGTAATAAAAAGTGAGAAAAGGAATATAAAGCAAAAATGAACACCTAGGCCTCTAAATTTGGATTCTCAGTTACACTATATTTGAGGTTTGATGGTTTTAACTCCTCATCATATTTCATAGTAGAAAGTAGGTTAAGAGTCGGGAGCTGCAGAAACTTTATTTTTAAAAATTAATATACATATTTATTTTTGGAAAATGTAAAATTTATAGAGATGGAGGAGAGTGTTTGTTGTAGAAAAATGTCAACACAATTAATGCCAGAAAATTGCACATCAAAGTGGTTAAAATAATATCTTATGGTAATGTATATTTCCCTAATAAACATTGTAAACAATAAGTGACTTTTTTAAAAAGGGAAAAAATTAGCAGAGTGATTAATGTGCCTGATGCTCACCCCCAATACCAGAACAACCTAAATCCTTTTGTGGTTCCTTCTTCTTCCACTCTTATTCAGAAATCCCTAGAGAATGAGATAATATGAATCAATTGGGGTTATTATCCACTCTGTACATGGGATTTCAAGTTTGTACAATAATCAATAATCAGTCTGTAGCTGCAGCCTTTCATGCTTTATAGTTATAGATCCAGGTTTCTCAAGTCTATGTCCCTCCGCTCTGTGGTTGTCTGCATTAGGACACCCACATCTGCAAATGCACTGATATAATCCTGAAGGGAGAGATTGCATTGTCACTGTGCCTCAGGAAAGTGAGGGGTGTTGGACTGCAGTTTGTGCTCTTTACTCAACAGAGAGACAGTTTGAGCTGAAATACGTGGAGAGTGAGGATGGAGGGAGGTTGGACTATGGGATCTACTGTTTCCTCAGCATCAAGGCAATCATGAATCCTTAAGTAACCCAAGGATGAAGATATGCAAAGTTTCAACTGCAAGGATGGTGAAGTTTATATACGTGGATTTTGAAAAGATGGGAATAACAAACTCACTAACTGATGTTCTTTCCTCAGGGAATGCTGTGTATCACATAAAGAATTTCATTTCATATATGTATTTCACAGAGGGCTTTACAGCCACTTGTGAATGTAAAGTACTATATGGAACTTGAGTTGTTACATTGTAGACAATGTAGTTAAGGTATAGGCACATTTTTATCCTTAGTATGTTTATAGGCACATTTTAGGTATTCAATACATTTTACATTCATCATCAGGATCTTGTACCTTTAAGTGACTTATCTTGATTCTTATGTTTTCTTTATAGGTAAGATTTTTTTAAAAAAATCTGCGAATGCACAAAGTTATACTGACCTCTATATACTGATATTAAAAAGTGCCCTCACTTTAAATACTGAATACTTTCTCTGGTGTGAAAATCTAAACGTGTAAATAAGATCCAAATAATATAATTGACAATGTGAAACAGAAAGAAAAGGGCTAAAAGTGTAGCAGGAAGTGGGAAGGATAGGAGAAAGGAAATAAGGGAAAAGAAAAAAAATATCAGAAAATGAAAAAATGGGTATAAAGTTTTTGTAAATAGGGAAGAGAGGAGGGGGTAAAGCGGGCAGGGATAAGGAGAAAAAATGAGAACCAAGACCTGTCATGTAAAGGTACAAGATCCCAGTGATGAATGTAACTGTGATATATTCATAAAAAGTACCAAGAAACTCAATTAGAAAAAAATATATATATATATACCTTCAGAATCCATGGCAACATCTTATTTTGGGGATAAATGTATGCAGTAGAATGGAGTCATGCAGAGATACAGAGCTCAACTTTCATAGTTGGTCATTTAAATCACTCTAAAATATTGGCTCTACAACACATCTTACTACATTTTTTAAATTTATTTTTGTATCTTTTTTCAGCTTTGAGTTTATTGGTACATTGTAGGGATACAGTACAGTTACATTAATTGTTGGTATCTTGTACCTTTACATGACAGGTCTTGGTTCTCATTTTTCCCCTTGTCCCTGCCCTCCCTTCACCCTCTCCTCCCTTCCACATCTACAAACACTTTATTTCCATCTTTTCATTATCTCACATTTTTTTCTTTTCCCTTATTACACTTCCCCTAGCCATCCCACCTTCCCTTCACCTTTAGCCCCTTTCTTCCCATTTCACAATGTCAGTAATCTTATTATGATCTTAGGTATTATTGCAGTTTACTCATATCAGAGAAACTCTTCCGTATCTACACATGACTCCTAAGTGAAATAAATAAGTCTACATTTTTATTTTTAAGATATATTAGTAGTAGCCATGTTCATAGGTCATTCTGTTTCATTTCTAAAATTCAGGAAGTATTTGAAGACTCTGTCCAATGTGCAATAGGAAACTATCACTATTAATTTAACAAGTAGATATTCTGAAAAAAAAGGCTTTGTTCAAGGTTAGGCTACCTTGATATGTAAAAGAAAACACAAGAAAATATATTCATAAACAAGACTATTAGTAGTCTATGGTATTAGAAATATTTTAAACCATTTTACTTTAACACTGTTTGCTAGGTGATTGCTATCTATTTTATAGACACTGCTTAATTTTTTTACATTTTTTGATAGATTTCTCTGCATTTTTCTCAAGTATTCATAGTGCAAAATGATCAAATAATAAACCAAGCTTGACTTCAAGTGGCCTGGATTGGACAATTGCAATCTGTATAAAAGAAAGAATGGATGTAAAAAAATCTACTAAACAACATAAGAATAGTGGGACTAACTTGCACTTTGGAATATAACCTGGAACTAAAGATTTGAGTCATACATAAGTGAGTTTTATAATCAGAAAAAAAACTAAAAGCAGATCTCAATGACTAATGACAATGCACCGTATGCCAATAAACTCAATGGGAAAAAAGTAAATAAATAAATAAAATAAAAGCAGTTATCCATCCCAGGTCACTCGGTAAACAATAAAGATGTGTTCCCTATTGGATACTTTATTGAGCTAGAATGGAATTGATACAAAAAAAACTTGTGTAAAATAAAAAATAACTTCAAATGTATTTCAAAACACAGCATTATTTTTCATCACTGTCAGTGCAATGTACACCACAGCCACATTTATGGTCAATAATGCTTTTGGTTATGTGGACTTAGCTTAAATTTATTAAAAATAAAAGTCCACTAAAGTTAGATGAAATAATTTTCAAAATGCAAACAAAATTTGATGGAGGACTTCATTCATAAGAGAAAGAAATCAGAAAGACACAAGAAGTTGAAAACTCTGGACAGAAGACCAGTTCATAATGTTTTCTGACATCAAATTTAATTGATAATTTTAAATTAAATAACCATTAAGTAATGATATTAAATGAATAATTAATTAAGTAACTATAATAAGATAACCATGTATTAGCATCCATTATTAAGGCATTCTAAGTGCTAGGATCTCAATTATGGTTTTCATATATGCTGAATTTTTCATCTATCCAGTAAGAAACAGAGAAATTAATAAGATACTTTAAGGACAGATGCCTAGTCCCTGAAATGAATGCAAATTTTGTGTACTACAAAAATGTGCTATTAACAAATAAATGTTAGATACACGAAAAGTGGTGCACTGAGGTGGCTCTAAAGATCAGTCTACTGTCAAGACTGCCTTCCAGTAGGGATGTAGGATATAAAAGACTGAAAAGGAACCATATAGAACTCTATACTTGTCCTTCATTTTCCTTCTTTCTTTCTTTTCTTTTTTTTTTTCACCAGGGATTGAACTTGGGTCCTAATTCTTTGCACCTTGCCTTCTTGTGCATAGTATGTTTGCATATTGGTACCTTCATTCTTCATCATGGCTCATAGTAGAATGAGTGTAGAAGGTTTTAAAATATGTAAAAAGTACTAGTCAGAAGATGAAAAATTTCTGGAGTTGGGTGATAGTATTGATCATTACACAGTGATGTGCCTGTCATTACTGTCCCTGAATTCTGCAGTTAAAATGGTTTAATTGGCCATGCTTTGTTTTTTACATGTTACCAAAGTAAAGTGAAAAAATTGGATGGTTCTTAGAAAAAAGAGGTGGATATTGTGCACAAGATTCTTTTTGAATGCAGGAAAGGTCCAACATGTCTATGGACACTTATTTTCCTTCTTTTTTCACTACAATTAGGAAGTCCTTAGAGATATGGATAGAATGGAACAATTTGTCTAAATTAGCTCTGTGCAATGAAACACCAAACGCAGGTTATGATGAACAGGCTGCTTTCTAAGCTCTCTCAATGGTTTATGAATATCACTTTGAGGACAAGGATGAGGATAAGAACAATGTATACATTATGATCTGTGTTGGAACTCTTTCGAAATTTCAGACTTTATTTATATGTTTCATATAATTTGTTTCTTTTCCTCTATACACTCTTCCACTTGTTTTAAACAATTCTAATATTACCTTAGAGAAAATACAAGAACATGACATTTGAATTAACTTGCATCAGCCATTAAATAGAAATGAAGGAACCTGTTTTTCATTTGTTTGTTTGTTTGTTTAACTGATACGTTGGATTCCATATACAATGCATGTCGCCTGCAAATGTGGGCAGAATATTCTTTTGAAATAACGATGATTTATTTTATTGCTCTGTTGTTCAAGCAAAGATATCTTGCTCCCTTGTGCTCTTGCTGTAGGGCCTCCTGGAAGATCATGGAATAGATTATTTTGTAACACCTGCTATATCCACTATATGAAAAAGAGGGTTAGATCACAGGCACACTAGAAAAAAAAAGAAAGCAGACACTTGACAGTTCAGGACAGTTCTGACTTTGGTCTCCAAGACAAGATATCCTTGCCACCATCTACATCTTCTGTCATTGTTTTTATCAGTCTACACAACTTCAAAAAGATTACCTAAAGTAATGTTTACATTACATCCCTATTAATTAGCTAGTGAATCTAAAACTACACTTTGAGTATTCTTGTGTGGATACATTTGTGTCCCTTTCTCACAAAACTTGAGATGGTTTGTTATCAGTGCAATATGTAGTAAAAACCTGAGGCAAAAACACTGAAAATTTAGTTTTCAATCTATTTCCACTCCCCCATGGATTAGCTTTTGGGGAATTTGGAGTTTTTCTAGGCATTTTTTGTCTTCACTTCTCACGTTTCTATCTTTTATGTATTTTGTTCTGAGGCTTATGGGTTGATTGTAGTGGAAAGCTTCATCATTACTATAAGTAAGTTTTTAATTAAAGTATATAGTCACTGATGCCCTTTGGGCATAGTGAGCTATTAGCCTTTGCTTCTCTCTGAGCATGGGAGTTCTCAGTATTGATTATGCTCAAAGCAGGTTGTAAGCAGTTCAGGCTATAAAGACTGAAAGCCATAAATGGCTTGTTGTGAAAAGTGAGTCTGGCCAAAGCTTATGTGCAGAGGTCAGAGTAACTTGAGCCCAAATTCCATTCCAACAACTAAAACCTTCTTACTAGAAGGACAGTGTTCTAATTACAGCCATACATTTTGTATATTCTATTCCTCATTTGGGAATGTTCTGTCTTGTACTTTATGGCCTTGCTTGCATTTGTTTCCATAGAAAGCTCAAAACTGTTCATCCTCACACATAGTTCCACCCTCACACATAGCCCCACCCTTACACCATTTGATCACTAATAAAAAATCAGTGGCTTGGACTAACCAGTGCCTTTGCTAATGAAGCAGCACTAATAGTCCTGGCTACCTGGTTTCTTTGTCTCTTAGTTCTTTCTTATTTTTCCTTCAGCCTTGTTGAAGCATACACTGAGAAGGATATGAGCGCCTACTGCAGAGTGTTCTGGTAATGCTTCAGGGCTCTACAGTATCTGAGGATCCACACACCTCCAAATATTTTGGAGTGAAGGCTGCAGCACATTTACCTGAGTACTCAGTTTTCTGTGAATTTACCACATTATTGTAAATTACACCGAGGTAATCCAAATGTTGGCATCCAGGGAAAACCAATGAATAGTATCAACGATGTCACCTTGATAATAGTAATAAAATCAGTAGGAACAATAGTGTTGAAGACAAAATTGATATTGACAAACCATAAGAACTAAAAATGTAGCATCCTTAAACATAGAAAGAAGAGATAAAGTTTTACAAACACTAAACAAATATTGACCAACAGTAAATATCTACTCAGTGAAACTACTTAACCTCCTCTAACAATAGCTCAGTATTTATCAGTAATAAGATTTACCTGGCTATCTAAATATATACAAAGCTTAATAATTATAGTAGTAATGGTAGTTGGTGGGGAACTAGAAAAAAAAGTAAAATTTGAAAAATTAATCAATGGAAAGTAAGGAGGAGGTAGAAGTGGGACAGAGAAAAAGGAAGTTAATAGTATTAAAACAATCATGTGAAATAATAAAAATTGTAAAAGAAGACAGAATAATAGAAAAATACAGAGAATAAAAGATGAGAAACAAAATATTTAAAAGGGAAAAGAAAATAAAAAGAAAGAGAAAAAAGAAAACACCAAATCCTAAAAAAATTTTAAAAGAGAAGGTCCCCCCCGTTGGTACTGGGGATCAAACTTGGGTCCTTGTGCTTGTGAGGCAGGCAACAGAATGATTGAGCTAAATACCCAATCTCACAAAATAATTTTTAAAATTTGAAAAAAATTAAAATTGTGTAAAAATAGAATACTGTTCTGTGTTTTGGAATGAGTGATTTATTTCTTGGATCTGAAGTGTTTGAATTTGGTCACTCACAACTTATATTTTTGCCTAATTTTAGGGCTTATAGGTTTGTGGGTTACCCTTTTATAAGGTTCCCCTTTCTGTTCACCTGAGACTTCGGTAACCATCCAAGCCAAAGTATGTCTTTGATTATATTTGTAGTTAAGGAAAATCAATCAGCTTTCTGGTCTTTGCTGTATATAGGCCCAGGTTAGAGGTTCAAGAAGACTGTTGGACTAATGACCTTAATGCCTGATTTCTCCCTTCAGAGGGAAGGACATGTTTCCTTTCCAGCCTGAGTTTAAACTTCTCAGATGGTCTGTGTCTACCCCTCTACCCTCTCCACGGTGGTCACCCATATGTGTCTCCATTCCAGTAACTTTTTTAAGGTGACATTGTAATCCCAGGCAAAGTCCACACTTTCTCTTGAGAGCTGCAGGCACCCCACACTTACCTTCTCTGCCTGGAGGTTGCTCTTATCTAGGATCTAGTTGGTTGGTAATTACATACCTCTGCTGGCCCATACGGAGTTAACCAAAATGTAGAGCCAGCTTGAAAATGGCAACATTTGTGCTACAGGCTGAGGTCTGCTGTACTGCTCCTCATGGGCGGCAGCCTGCTGTATTGTTCTCTTGGTATTCTCAGTTTGTGTTTAATTTCTGGGATTTTGACTATGAATTATAATAGATAGGTTCTTTGGGGGATGAAATATTTAAGTCTTTATATTTACCTGGATTCTTATTTCTTTTCAAAGATTTGGAAAATTTTTTATGCAATACTGGTGAAATTTTAAATATTTCTAGTGTTATTTTCTAATCTTCCTTTAAGTCTTACAATTTTGAGATTTTTTTTGAGTCATCAAGCAGCTGTTGGATTCATCTTCTATACTATCCTTGTCCTTGAGTCCAAATAATCTCTCCTCAATTTAGAGTAGAATGCACTGTCACTTTTGTAGATATCTCTTCATTTGGTGTGTGTCTCTGTCAGAGATGATGTTGGATCTTTTGTGTGTTGGTATTTATGCACCTATTCAACCTCCTCAGAGCAATTGGGACAGCCCGCATCACTGTGTTACTACGAGAGAAAAACTAGCAGTTATACCAGCATCTACATAACCAATGAGACATTAGTCACATAATTTTAAACTTATTTAAAAATTTTTGTTCTTTTTTCTAAGCCAGGAAGAAAACAAAAGATTACTTATGCTCGGGATTGTGAATAAGAGAATTGAAAAGTACAAGAACATAAGGAAATAGCTCAGAAAAAGGGAAAGAAGAAGAAAGGAAATGATACCGAGTGAAAGAGATAAAAGAAGTACAATTTTGACTGTATTATTCACATATCTGCAGCAGAGAAATGGTAGAAAGTATTTTACAGATACCAGGAACAATAAATAAAAGGAAGAAAAATATGATTTGAGTTTGTCACAAAGTGTAAGAATGAGGGAGTCAAGCAATGTCTATCAAGAAAGCTTATGGGTGAATGCTCTATGCACAAATTTTTTGAGGGTTAATTTGACATGAACATCAATCGTACTATAAAAAAGTAAAGCAATAATTAATTCCTTTCTACATTTCATATACAAACACCTTGCATACATATTCTAATATTGAAAGAAAAGAAAAACAGAAAAAAATAAAAATAATAAAATTATATATTGTGCTGGTAGTATCTTTGTTACACAATATGAGAGAGAGAGAGAGAGAGAGAGAGGAGAGAGGGATTTGAATTGGTGACAATGGAAAGTACAGAGGTATGGAGAAAGGAGTTTAAATGGAGCATGTTGGAAAGTTCAGGGACATTGTGCCTGATTTATGAATCAGAAAATTAATTTAGCTCACCCTCAAAACAATCCTTCCCTGGGAGAACTTAGTGTGTCTAGGTAAGTAACTATAGAAATGACGGCATGAACTCTTAGTTCTACACTACTACTAGGACAATGCTGACCCCCTAACTCCTACTAAAAACAATACAAGATGAAATATAAAATGCATTGTAAGGTCTGTGTTCTTGAAAGGCAAAAGAAGGAGATAGGGTTGGGGATTTGTATGTGTCAAAGAGAGAGATAATTAAAAAAAACAGAAGTGAGAGTTGAAACAAAATATTGTAAAGGGTACAGGAAAATTGATACCAATTGATTATTATAAAACTAATAACTAATTTAGTTAAACTTATGCAACAACCTTTGAGAATGGAAAAACTAGTGCATATCTTTAGGAGCCTTAGCTTAGATTCTTATGGTCTTTCTAGCATAGAACATCCCCTCAATTATTTCAAAAAGCAATTTCAGATGATAGCAGAAAAAAGCCACCTACAAGAAAAACCCACATAAAATCATTTCAGTCCCAGTTAAACTGTATTCAAAATTTGACCAAAGTGCTCTACTCTTTCAATTAAAAAGTGAAAGATCCCATGTAGCAGCTCTTGTAGGGTGCTGAGCACCTGACCTCTGTGGTTAGGAACAGGAGGTTGTGTGTGTCCACCAGTGATGGACATGGTTGCCCTCCAAGTACTGGTTCTCTTGACTACTAGGAAGTGAAAAACCTCAGGAGTGTTGCTGGACTACTGAGACTGCAGTCTAGCACCCAATTTTCTTCTCTAGAGGGGCTTCCTTGATCTCTGTTATATTCCTCCTGCAAATCCCTGCAATGGCTTACATATTTTGTTTTTCTAGCACTGTGAGTGAGTATGCTGTACCAAACCTTCTGACCACATTGCTGCTGTCTGGCTTTTGACCTGCACCAACTTCTATGTCTGTGACATACAAAGAATCTCTATCTAGCCTATGAATTGAGTGACATTTAGGGCTTCGCAGAAGAAGGGGACCCTTCTGGTTGATATTCAGTATGTGTGTGGGCTGATGGGAGGGAGTTCACATTGACACAGAACTCAGCAGCTTTAAGTAAATAATGATGGTGTTCCTGCATGGGAGTTGGGCACTCTTCCTGGTCATTTTTACTTTGGGGAGGATCCAGAATGTGCACTCCTTCAGATTATGTGAATGAGATGAATGAAGATGGACCACAATGTGTTTATGAGCCTACCTTTCATTTCTATGGCAAACATAATCAGCATTCACCATATTTGGATCACATATCATAAAGACACTTATGAAATAACATTAACTGAAATTTTATAGAAAATAACTCAAGTAAGAAATGTTTTTTTTCTTTTTATTGAGTTTATTGGTGCATTCTAGGTGTACAGTACATTTACATTCATTACTGGGATCTTGTACCTTTACATGACAACTCGTGGTTCTCATTGTTTTCCCCTTGTCCATGCCCTCCCTTTAGCCTCTCCTCCCTTCCAGATTTAAAAACAATTTATTTCCTTTTTCTCACTTTCTCATGTGTTTTTCTTTACCCTTATTCCCTTTCCTCTACCCTTCCCACTTTCCCTACACCTTTAGCCCTTTTCTTCCTATTTCACATGTTAATTATCTCATTGGATCTTGTGTACTATTATAGTTTTTCACACCAGAGAAGTTTTTACACATGTGTGACTTATTTATTTCACTTAGGAGTATATCCTCAAAATGTATCCATTTCCTATGAATGACTCTCATTCTTTATGGCTGAGTAGTATTCCATTTTGTAGAAAAACACATCTTTTTTATCCAGTTTCTAATTTACAAAACTTTAATTATGAAGGAAATGTTACTAAGTGTTTACATTTTCAAAATGTTTGATATTTTGTTGAAAATAATATTATTGCACAATTTATACATGCCAGGATGTAGCAAAGCAATATTTTTGAACCCTTTTTTAAGAAAAGCACATCAAAAATAGATATGGAAATATTGTATTGAAATTGCTTTCAAGTTGATTCAGGTAATGTGTTCATTTGAAAATATACAGACAAAAATATTGATGGGATAATCCCCTTCGTGGTCCCCATGCTGTCTTTCTTAGGCAGAAGTTATATTTCTCTAAATAAATTCTCCTAATCTTAACCTCTGTTACTTCTAGAGTTCATTATTTGATTTTAGAGAAAAGAAACTCTCACATCAGATATCAAGAAGGTTTGGGATTTGTATCTGTCTCCCTTAAATCTTTTTTTGAAATCTTCCTCCAAGATTATTGGTTGGAGATGAGTTTTATTTCACAGGATCTAGCTGTTTTTGTTTCATAGATTGTAAGTTTTTGTATTATAGGCGCTGGCCATTTGTTTCATGGATTCTGGTTTCCATTTCATTAATTCTGGCCTTTGTTTTGGTTTTTGTTTCAAAAGTGTCTTAATTTTCAATTGCATGTTTTAAATTGTTTTGAAAATTGCTTATCTCTTATAATGCATTTCCTTTCTTAAAATTAAATTATATTCTTTTTTGCATATGTTGCTTTGGGAATTTGTTGCCTAAAAATGCTGTCTGAGAGGGCTGTTGTAAAGTCATCTCAGGTGAAGAGACTTCAGGCTTCTATCTGTTCCTTATAGAATCTTAAACAAATGGTGGTTACTCTACAAACTAGTAATTGCCTTTAGGGCAGCTGCCACTCTCAAAGAAAAGGAGAGGTTTCTTCAGTTACCATCTGGTAAATCCCCACTCCCACTGAAGCCAATGGCAGATGGAACATTGACCAGATAGGTAACTGGGTTCATTTTGGAGACCAATCCCTGATTGCCTGGAACTAGTGGAACCTGAGGTGAGAATTGAGAGGTGAAAGCCAGGAAAAATTACCAGCGGGTACTCAAAGGTTCCTCTGAAGAAACTAGCTCCAAACAGCCTATCTGGGTAGTGAGCAGAAAATCTCCATATCTCATCCCTATTTGGCTTCCGCAGTGAAGTGAAAGGTAGACTCTATCAGTGATCATCAGATATCCTCCATCTCAGAGTGATCTGAAATGATCCATCAAAGCCCTTTCTTAAGCTTCCATTAAGGGTCAACATAGAGGTTTGGTTTGATATTTCTAATAATAAGAGAGATCTCCAGTTAAATATACAAATCTTTGATAGAGCAAAATCTCCTCTAATATTGTCTCACCCTTGGCATAGTCTTCATTAATCACATGTGTAGAGGAGAAAAATTCCTTTGCTGACAGGTTAAGGACTTCACAACTTCCACTATTCTGGATGTTTAAATGGTTAGAACATTATTTGAATGTTTTCTCTCTGCTAATGAGTCAAAACCTCCCCTAAAATTTTTCTCCAACTTTTTTGGAGTTCTTTGGAGAATGAATCCCTTGTAGTCAGACCATTCCTCCTACCAGAAATCAGGATAAGGTAGCATGCAACAACTTATTTGCTTTACACTAGGTAAAATAACTTGCATTTGTGTTTTTACATGCTCACTAGAATGTGGGACTATTTCATTAAGTCTTTATGTTCCTTCATATCTTTGTAGGAAGTTGATAAATTTGCCTTTGCAAACATGTAAATTACGGCTGCTCGGCAGACCTGTGAGTTCACATATCCAGTGATTTTAGATAGAACTTAAAGAAATAGCTTCATCTTGCTACTAATAAAGTTTGCCTAAATAAATGAGGAGATAGACAATAGAAATGTTTCAGCAATTTCTCCACCCTAGGGACCAGGGCCGAATCTCTGACCTCCCATCTATAGCAGTGAAGCCTTTTGCAGGAAAAAGTAACCTAATTTGACTGTTTACTGAATTTCCTCTTTATTTCAAGGAAATAGCAAGCAATAGTTTAAATATCTTGGTTTACTAGCATGGTTTCTTTCTCTGAACATGATTTTACTTCTTTAAGAGAACCTATGGGAATAATGACATGAGTTTCTGGGAAGATAAGATCACATGCTGGTAAAGGGTAGATAGTCCAGTATAGTTTTATTTTCTGAATCTCTATCCAGAAGATAGCTACCTGCCCTGAGGAGGTAGAACCTTGGGGATGCCCTGTGAAGAAAAAGAATTGAACAGAGACATAGGACACCTTCTCTCTCTGTCTCGCTCTCTCTCTCTCTCTCTCTCTCTCTGTTTTGTTTAATCTTTCTCCTTTGAAGTGTATTAAAGATTGCTTTAGTATTTTTCCACAGCTGCATGTGGTGTGTCTATGTCCTTATGCTAAAACAAAATAGAGAAAAGTATTGACTATGATGATATCTCATGATTAAAATTAGACTGAGTGTGTTACTGGAGCAAACTGAAAATGTTTTTCCCCATATGAGAATGACGTTTCTTTTTTATCAGGACCTGGGCCTTTCTTTGTTGGTAAATTTTCAATTATTTTTTCAGTTTTGTTGATTGACATGGCACTGTTTAGAATTTTTACGTCTTCCTTATTCAACTTTGGTAATTCTTATATATCTAAGAGTCTGTCTATTTGTGATGTTTATTCCATCTTCCTGGCATATAGGTTCATTCTAAAAGTAGGCATTGATGTTTCTCTGGATTTCTACTGAGTCCATTTTAATTCCACCCCTTTCATTTGTAACTGCATGCAATTGTGTCTTTCCTTTTGTTGATAAGTTTGTCTATGAGTTTGTCAATTTTGCTTATTCTTTTGAAGAATTCTTTGCTTCATTGATTCTTAGGTGTTGTCTCTTAGTCTCCATTGCATTGATTTTTCTTCTGATGTTTATAATCCCCTCTCCCCGCTTGCATGAGGTTTGGTTTTCTCCTGCTCCTTTTTTTTTTTTTTTTTTTACTAGAAGTCATGTTCAGCATCAACTTGTTTATTTTAGCTCTC
Organism: Fukomys damarensis; assembly: GCF_012274545.1. Classification (NCBI taxonomy): domain Eukaryota; kingdom Metazoa; phylum Chordata; class Mammalia; order Rodentia; family Bathyergidae; genus Fukomys; species Fukomys damarensis. The sequence continues at coordinate 1,836,484 of NW_022900942.1, read as the reverse complement.
TCTGCTTGTCTAATATAAGTGTTCACTGCTGTGTTTTACCCTAGTAAGACTCCTTTCATAATGTCACATGGATCCCAATATGTTGTACTAGGATTGCCATTTAATTTTGAAGCCATCTGATTTTCTTTTTTTTTTTTCTTTTTTCTTTTTTTTTTTTTGGATACTAGGAATTGAACTCGGGTCTTTGCACTTGCAAGGCAGGCCACCAAACCGCTGAGCTAAATCATCAGCCCCTTTTTCTTTATTTTTCCATGTAACCCATTGGTTATTCAGAATTGTTTTGTTCAGTTTTCATGCACATTAAATTCTTTCTGTTTATTTTGCTCTTGATCTCCAATTTCATCATACTATGCTGTGATAAAATATTGGGGAATAATTTCAATTACTTTACACTTACTTAAGCATGTTCTATGAAAAATTATGGGGTATATTTTGCAGAACATCTCATGTGTAGCTGAAAAGAGTGTGTATTTCTTATGTTGTGGAGTGGAACTCTCTCTAAACATCTGTTAAGGCCATTTAATCAAGAGTTAGGCTGAGTTCTAGTATTTTCTTGTTTATGTTCTTTCAAGATGATCTACCTACTTGTGACAGTGTGTTACTGAGGTCTCCTACTATCATTGCATTATTGCTTTTTTTATTTTTCATGTCTGTATTTCTTTTATTAGTATTTAATACATATATATTTATGATTGTCATCTCTTCCTCTTGGATTGTTCCTTTTCAAGGATGAACTGACTTTCTTTGTGTCTTGATTAATGTTGGTTTGAAATCCTTTTTATCTGAATATAAGATAGCTATTTCTGCTTTGTTGGGGTTCCTCTCACATGGGTTGTTGTTTTCCATCCTTTGAAGTTTATGAGTTTCTGTGTAAATTAACTGGTGTGTTTCTTTTATGCAGCATATGGTTGGATCTTGCTTCTTGGTGCATTCTACCAGTCTAATTCTTTCCATTGGTGAATTGAGAACATTGGCATTGGTGGTTATAACTGATTTGTTTTGACTTTTCCTTATCATGGCATTTTCTTGTTTTGAGGTTCTCCCACATTGCACTTAATTTCATGTTGTGCCTGAAAGATTCATTCTGCTGGGTTGCATGAGCTTTTGACCCACATTGACTTTTACTAAGATATTCTTTAAAACTTTTTTGAGTGCCAGTTCCATATTCAGGAAGTTTGTTTGTTATGTGTTCTGAGCACCCATGTGCAGCTCTGGCCCATATGGCCTTCTCCCTGCAGTGTGATATAAAATAAGCCATAATGACATATCACTTGCCTTCTTTTAAGAAGAAGTAACAAATACCAGCTAAGATGTGTGTGGAATAAAATTCATTCTTTTCCACTGTTGGTGGGGGTGCATACTGGTGCAACTTGTGTGAAAATGTGGCAACTCCTCAAAATTCTAAAATGAGAGGTTTCATTTGATCCAGCTATTCTCCTTCTTGGTATTTTCCTCAAAGAATTAAAATCATCATACTACAGTGCTATATGTAGATCCATATTTATAGCTGCACATTTTGTAATAGCTAAAAATTGAAAACAACCCTAATGTCCATCAACCAATAAATGTATAGATAGGATTTCTGTTTTAGTCACCCAAAAAGAATGAGAAACTACAGCAATTTAAAGCTAAATGGATGCCCATTGAGGTCAAGCTCTTAAGTGAATTAAATAGCAATCATATAGGTGCAAATATTGAATATTTTCTCTAGTGTGAGAAACTGAAAGTGTACATAAGGATCAGAATATATCATAGATAATAGGAAATAGGAACACAAATCCCAAAGGGGAAGTTGGAGGAGTAGTGTAAAGGAAAGGAATAAATATGGGAATAGGGAGAAATTGAAGCAAAGTTTTTGTAAATATGGAGGAGTAGAAGGGAGGGCAGGGGAATGGGGAAAAATAAGAACCAGATATCATTTTAATATCTAAATACCCAATTAATCATACACCTAAAATGTACCAATAAACTTAATTGATTACATTATTTTGAACAACTTGGTGATCATGTGCAACATTTTATTAAGAGAAATGACCAATAAACACAATGAGGGAAAAATAAAGAGAAATGAGCCACATATTGAAAGATAAACAATATAGGGGATAACATATGGAATATAAAATATTGAAACTCATAAAAATAGAGTGAAAATGGTGTATAATAGCACCTGTCAGTCATTGGAATTGGATACATCTTGATTAAAAGATCTACAGTTTCAGCTAGAGAGGAGGAAAATTTTAAGAGGGCTAATGTACATCATTATTTGATTAGTGTAGTTTACAACAATAAATGTATTTGAAATAGAAAAATAACACACATGAGGAAATATTTGAAAACATGTCTGACAAGGGTCGTGAATTTAAAATTTATAAAGAAATCTTTTACATCAGAAGAAAAATAACATAGTACACTATTGTAAAATGAGCAAAAATTTGATGACATTTCTGCATATAAATCAATGAAATGTTCAGCAAGCACCTGTGAAAAATGTTTAACCATGAATAAACTCAAAGAAAAAAATCATAATTTGTTACTACTTTACATCTGTATCAACTTGATTGGCTCAAGAGCCTCCAGAGGGATTGGAGGATCACATTTCTGAATGTCTCTGATGGGGTCACAGAGACATAGCTTTGAGCACTAGATATGTGTTTTCTCCCTTTTGGACATTTATCCCTTGAGACATGAACAGAGCAGGTGTGGTCCAACATGCCCATCCACCATAACTCTTCCCTTAAGTCAGGCAAACATGGACAGAAATTCCCCAAAAATGAGCCAAACTAAATGTGTTTTCTTTTAAGTTGTGAGTGTGGGTGTCAGGAAAGCTGACTGCTACATATCCTATAGAAAACTTTAATCTGATTAAATAGAAAATTAAAAGCATTAGTGGAAAGCTATTAGAAACTTTATACATTGCAATGTAAAAAGTGTTTTGTTATTCTTGAAGATATTAAACATAAAATGACCTTATAATCCAGAAGTTAGGTCCATTTTCACATACATTAGTAATTATAAAGAAGTATACTCATTTGATGATTAAAAACTAGCGAAGGTTGTTAAAAACACTTGTTATGTCACTTTGTCATTGTGAGAATGTCATAGTGTGTGATTACACAAACAAATTTGACTAGGACATCACTGAGAAAAACAAACTTTTATGATAGGGGTGCTTAATCTGTGGTATACATGCCACAGTGGGCTGCTTGTATCACTGAAAACTCTCTAAAGTTTGCCATCATTGTTTCAGGATGATCACAGCATATACTGTTTGTCATTGACTGAACCACCATTATATTGAAGAGAAGCAAATACAAATGTATTTGTATGACTATAAATGAATAAATTTGCATGCATATCTGTCACACCACTGTTCATAGTATTCAAAAAATTGAACTCACCTGCATGTTCAGAAATTAACAAATAGATAAACAGCCTGTGGGTATACAAATTACAATATTATTCATCCTTTAAAAGAAATGCAGCAAGTAAGCATTATCAAATAAAAGAGTCCAAATGAAGGAGGAGAAGAAGGAAAGAAGGAGTAAGGAAGGTAAGCAAGAAAAATATTAAATGATGATACAAGGGAAGGAAGGAAAATGAAAATAAGGAAATAAGGAAAGATGAGAAAAAGGGGGAGTCACAAAGTATTTCAGAATTCTCAAGGCACTATATCGTTATGAATAAAATTTGTAAACTTGAGTTCAAAGGTAGATTCCTGCTTTATTTTTAAAATATAATCATTGTTTTTTTTTAAAAAAGGAGGGCAGCAAACAAAAGAGTGTGTCTTCAGTGTGATTCCAATTAGGGTCCATACAGGTCTGAGCCTTTTCTGTTCAGAATTTAGGTGAATTTAAGAAATAGTTCAAAGAAAGAATTTCAAGATATATTAGTGCCAGGGATCAAACTGGGGACCTTGCTCTTGCAAGGCAGGTGGCAGAACCCCTGAGTTAAATCCCAGGCCCTCAAGATGACATATTCATACATACAAAGAGTGAAGAATAGTCTTGAATGTCTTCCAGAAAAAATAAACACATGAATAAAGGCAAATAAGTTTAAGAACTTTGGTATTCATCCAATGATTTGATAATACAGGGTCCGCACGTGATGTGTTTCCATCATGTCAAAACTCTCAGACATGTCCATTAGTTACCAAATATGAAACGTCATAGATCATGTGTAAAGAAAAAATAAGTACTGAGGAAGTTGTTTAAGGGAAACCAATACAAATAAAAAACTCAACAACAGAATAATTGGTGCTTTGGAAATACAAGAAATTAAATGTAAAATATACTCCAGAAAAGATTGGCATGCAATATATAAAAATACACAGCATTCCTAAATTCACACAATGAATGCTTGGTTGGTAAGTAAACAGAAACTCAAAATGAGAGGCTACTCTGTTGAGAAGTCTTCCCAGGGACCCCTTCACATCCTTGCTCCTCAGGCTGTAAATGAAGGGATTCAACATGGAGCCACCACAGTGCACATCACAGAGGCAACAGAGCTTTCACTGGAAGAATGAGTAACAGTTGAACTGAGGTAAACGCCAATTGCTGTTCCATAGAATAAGGAGACCATACAGAGGTGAGACCCACAGGTGGAAAATGATCTATACCTGCTTGTACAGGAGGACATCCTCAGTAAGGAGGAGACAATCTGAGAATTAGAGAAGAGAATCCCAGTGGTGGGACACACAGCTGACAGGATAAATGACACATACATCATGATGATATTAACATGGACAAGGATATCTAAAGTGGCCACCTTTATAATCATAGCCAGTTCACAGTAGAAATGTGAGATTTCAGTTCCAATAGAGAAGGTCAGTTGCATCAGCAGGAGAATATGAAGTACAGCCAAGCAGAAAATGATTATCCATGACAGTAGAACTAGTTGGACACGTAACCACGGGGTCATGATGATCATATATTTCAGGGGATGACAGATGGCCACAAATCAGTCATAGGCCATCACTGTTAGTAGGAAATTATCCATCCCCATAAAAATCATAAAAAATACACCTGAATGAGGCACTCTGTGTAGGTAATACCTTTATCGTGTGCCTGGATGTTCAACAGCATCTTTGGGATGGTGGTGGAGGTGAAACAGATGTCCCCAAAGACAGGTTGGAGAGGAAGAAGTACATTGGGTATGGAGGTGGGAGTCAGAGCTGATGGCCAGGATGATGAGCAGATTCCAGAACACCATGACCAGGTACATGGACAGGAACAGCCCAAAGAGAAAGGGTTGCAGTACAGGATCATCTGTGAGGCCCAGCAGATGAAATTGTGATGCGTTTGTATGGTTTTCTCCTCTCATGTCACTGGTTTGTCTTCCAGAGCAGGAAGAAATAGCAACATTCAATGAACAAAACCTGAACTGCTACTGAGCCAGTGACAATGGTTCTTGCAGCCAAGTTGTGGCTCATTTCATTCATAAATTCATATAATCATTTACACTTCCTGTAATATCACTGAAACTTCTTCTTTATAATGTTTCAATTTTCCCATTTAAATTTGTGGATGTATTCCACATTTTTGTTTGCTGTCATCTTTCTACAAAAATTGGAGATTTTATGCACATCCTTTGATGATTTCCATAGTTTTTAACACCTCTACTATAATGACTACAAAATATTTTAACATCTTTAATCAACTTTTTTGTCTGAGTTAGCATTTATACTGATGCTGCAGCTCACTTGTGTTGCCTTCATTTTTTTCTTTCTAAAAATGAAACTATAACTAGCACACTGCTTTATTGAAAACTCACTCGTTCAAGGTAAAAGTCTGAATAAATGACAGTTATTAAAACTACTGGTTACATTATGATTACTTATTAAAACTTGTTGCATTAGTATTAAAACCTAATATATTATTAATTTTCTCCTGTTCATCATAATTTCTTTGGTTATGTCTCTCCCAATGTACAACTGGACAGTGTCTCCAGCAAGATAAGAACTAACCGGAAAACGAACACTGGTCATTTTTATTGTGATGCCCAGAGGCAGGAAGAATGAACCTCACTATTTTCTTGCTCATTGGCTGTTCCCTACTGCTGATAAGGCAGGGTGGTTGAGGTTCTCCTTTTTGATTACTAGTTTCCAAGAATGGTTGTTTTACACTTAGGTCTCATTTGGGAGAAACAGAAACTATAGAGGTGTGATGTAAAAAAATTGGCTATTCAGTAAAAGTTCCTTGACATAATGCAGGAAATTCAAACATTTTTGATATTTAGCAGAGAAATTAAACTCAACTGCAAATACATCTCCTCTATAGTAGGAGCATTATATGTTCACTTCACATTAGGACAAAGGCAAAATCGAATGCCTTCATGTAAGTGTATTATAGTTTTTGTAATAAAATGATCCATTCCTGAACATGAACTTATGAACTTCTGTTTTTAGCTCCTCAATGAAAATGTTTCAGTTAACTCTCATTTACCTATTCCCCCTCAGTCTATTGGGCTGATACAAATGGGATTCTGATCACTGTAAACAAACCAGGCATCTCACCCCTCTTGGCTGCCATACTGCTTTTCTCATGAAAGATGATTAATGTGACTATTTTTTCACAGAATACATCTCCAGGAAATTCTCCCAAGTAGAAAACTGTATGTCCATTTCATAGATAAAAGTAGAGAAAATTAGAAAAATCAGAAAAAAATGTACTTATGTTGCCACGCCCTGGAGTCAGGATGTATTGTGTTGCACTAATATCTGTAACAGTCAAAGTATGCATTGATAGATTTGACAAAAATACACCAAAATTATACAAATAAAACTATCTCTGAAGATTATGATTGTAAAGATTTGCAATGAAGTTTTACCTTCTGCTTGACATAAAGTGTCAGTATTATAAATTATTAGAGAATTAATGAATTCAAGATAAAAAAGCATCATCCAGCATATGTATTCTGTCATGTTGAATAGGAGAGTCTTTCTTAAGGCAGAAATTTTGATTAGAGAGAGATGGGATATGTCATTGCCAATCAGAAGAGGAAAGAAGTAGTAGTCAATGTTCTTGGAACAGAAGTTGTGATTTCCTTATGAGACACTGAGTTATGTATTGGAAGGAGAATATTCTGTTATTTGTGGCACTTATAGTGTGACTGTTTTGATCAACATTGCCTTGACAGGGACTTAGAGGGAATCTGTTCCATTTGTTCTGGACCAGTACCTATGTTTAATATATATTAAAACAAAAATATTTGATACAATACAACAATAAATATTCAAGTTGATCATAAGCCTAAACACAAATAAAAAACTGAGTACCAAAGTTAGAAAAATCCAGCCACAGCTATGTTAAGAGTAACAAATAGTGAGTGAGGATTAACAATTATAGGAATGGAAGGAAACTTTAACACAAGGAAAATGGTTAACATGATTTATCATTAACTATATTAATGAGTAAAAAACCCAATCATAACTACAATATGAAATCAAGCTTCACTAAATTTAACAGGCATTAATGTAATTACTATGCAGTGTGAAGATGGTGAGTAAACAAATTCAAAACACTTTTGCTAGCTCATTAGATGATGGTTATTCTCCAAACAGGGCCTAAAGGAAATATTACAGGAGAACACTAGAATATTTGTTTAATTCAATGAAAACACCAAGATAATCTCTGAAACTATAATAATTCAATATTTTCTACAATAACATGCAATGAATAAAGGCTCTAAGTAAGTAGAATCTGCCTGGGAAAATAGAGAAAAAAACTCCACCTTGAACAAAATAAATAGAAAATACCTCATTCACAATAGGTTTTCTTTTGTTTGTTTCTTTTTGGTTTTTTATTTGTTGTTTTTTTTTGTTTTTGTTGTTATTTTTGGTCTCAGGGTTTGAACTCGGGTCCTTGAGCTTGCAAGGCAGGCCTCTGAACCACTGAGCTAAATTCAGCCCATCACAATAGGTTTTCAATGGTTTATGAATAAATAATAGAATGAAGGAAATCTAACAGGAGGGCACAACTTATAATAAAGAGCAAATAAGAGTTGAGGGCTCTCCAAAAAAAATAACTATTATTGGAAAAAGTCTCTAGCATCCAGAAAGAGAAAAGGAAGCAGAATAGGTAAAAATGCCAGGCAACAATAGAAATTAAATTTCATTCAAAATACAGAGACTTCACCATCACATGCTAAAGGAATATTATGAATTTCCCAGAAATCCTGATACTCACCTTGTGTCCTCATTCTTACAACACCTGGCCTCCATAGCACACATGATTCCCTCCAGTGGTTTTTCTCCGTGATCTGTCCCTAGGAGGTCTCTTTATTTCTTGATGAATGCTCAGATCAGAGAATTTCTGAGGAGGAGCACAGGAGTGAGCTTATAGTTTGTAGAATCTCAGGGTTTGAATTCTCAGAGTTCCTAATTAAGTAAATTGGTCTATTATCTTTTCATTCTCTAAATAATTCAGCTCCTTTGGGATACAAAAAAAAGTGCAGAATGGAATAATTTATTTTAAATTTTGCATCTATGCAAGTAGCATGGAGTGAGATGAGCCTATTTCTTCAAAGTAGATACTTTTTTCTTTAATTTGATTTCAGTGTCACAAAGCTTACTTTAAACAAGTATAATTTCTCCAATGAAGCAATCCCAGAAAAAACTTTACTGTAATAAATGGCCTTGACACTTAGGAGGATTTATGGATTATTTAGTACCCACACTTCTATGACTTCATTCTTTATAATATCTTTATTTTACTTATTTTTATTAATTTATTTTATATTCTTATTACTACATGTTTGTTATACATAATAAAATTCATCATGGAGTGTTAGTACATGAGCACAACACATCTTAATTCTTTTTACATTCCCTTCCCTCTCTCCGTCTCTTAAAATAAATGAGAAAAAATAAAAGAAAGACAACAGTAGTTGCTATTTTATATCTCAATATCCCCCTCAAAGTTTCATTAGCTCAAAACTGAGTTTTTTGAAATGTGATTGGATTATGGAGGCAGCATGGCATACTTGCTCTCAGGTAGTCAGCTTTGCTGGGAAGAGGTGGGGTCACTGTAGTCTCGAAGGCAGATTTTCTGTCAGTCTCCTGCTTGAACTCACTAAAATTTTCCTCTGCTTAGGTACTTCTACCATTTTGGTTCTGCCTTGAAGCCAGCTGACTAGACTAAAACCACTCCAAACTGAGAACCAAAATAGACCTTTCATGCCCAGATTCCATCAGTAAGTGCACCCAGGTCCCAGCCAGAAGCATGCCTGGTCATCAGCACTATGGGTATGCAGGGTCCAACCTGAAACTCACCTGGAAAAAAGTTGCACAGGTACACAGGCTGCAGGGACAGACCTGCTCACATTCCGTAGATAAATACACACAGACCACAGGCAGAAGCTCAACCAGACAACATACCATGGTGTGTAGTCCCCATTAAGGGCCCCGCCCACATACCAGGAATTTGGATGCACAGGATGCAGGCAAAGGCCCAATCTTACCACAGCTATGCAGGCAGGCAGACAGATTCCAGCTGGAGGTCTGCTCAGATACCTTTTCTATGTGCACTCAGGCCCAAACCAGAAGCCCATCCAGACAATAACCTAGCACTGGGATAGAGAAGGCAATCATTCTGAACCCAGGAATTGTCCCAGAGGTGAGCAGCAGAGAGAAGGCCTCTCTGAGGCTTGTTGAGAATTGAAGAACACTGGAAGAGCACAGTCATGGCAATAAAGTTGCAGCAGACTGAATCAGTTGAAATTAGGAGACACATAAACAAGAAACAAAAACAGACTTCCATCTCACCAAGGGCAACATCAAGGGGCAATGTGATAGAAGAATTTGAAACTGAGCCATTTGGATTCCCTGAACTGGCAACAAAAGAGGATCTGAAAAAGTAAATTGAGAAATAATTTATCACATATAAACCAAAGCCCAACAGAATTGTAGCACACTTCTCACCAAAAGCCCTCAAGTCAGCACAACTGATAAAACAACCTCCAACCCAGATTGATATACCTTGCAAATTTTTCTTTGAAATTTGATGAAGGAATAAGATACTTTCATGAGAAAGAACTCCAGAGGAAATTAATTAATACAAACCAGTACTCCAAAATTTTACTCAATGTCCAAGGTAAACACAATGAGAGTCAGAGCTTCACAAAGCCCAAAATAATGAATTCATCTGGAAATACTAGAAATTAAATGCAAAGGAGGAGAATCCAATAAGAAGAAAATGTCATGACAAGGGTAAATCAATGCATATCAGTTATAATAATAGATGTTAATGTTCTCAATTTAGCATGAAAAGAGATACACTGGCAGAATGTGTCAAGAAGCAAGATCAACAATATGCTATATGCCAGAAACACACTTATTTCCAAAAGAAACTCGTAGACTGAAATTTAAAGTGGAAAACAATACTCCATGCAAAGGAATCCTCACACAAAAATGGTCCAGCTGTCCTATTTGCAGATGAAATGGAATTTCAATCCAACACTAATTAAGGAGACCAAGAAATCCACTACACCCTTTTAAAGGGAGCAATCAAAGAGGAAGAGATGACAATCATAAATATATATGCACCAATACTAGGGCACCCAACCATACAGAGGAACTATGAATATGAAAAATACAATAAGCACCAATACATTAGTAGTGGGGGACCTCAATACCGCACTTCTACAAATAGATAAAATAACTAGACAAAAACAACAATGAAATAATAGAATTCAACCAAACTCTTGAACAAATGGAATTAGCAGATGTTTACAGAGTTCTCGACCCCAAAAAATCAAAATACACATTATTTTCAGCTGCACACGGGTCATTCTCCAAAACTGACCACATACTTCCCCATACTATATGTTTAAGTAAATATAAAGGAAGTGAATTACCCCCTGTATATTATCAGATCATAGTGTGATGAAAGTGGATATCAATAGCAAACGAAACCACAAGAACTTCACAAACACAGGAAGTTGAACAACACACTCTTGAACAACAAATTAGTCACAGAGGAAATTAAAGAAGAAATTAGACAGTTTATGCAATTAAATGACAATGCCAGTACAACATGTCAGGATCATGGTACACAATTAAAAGAGTCTTAAGAGTAAACTTCATAGCAGTGAATACTCCCATTAGGAAAACAGAGTGAGCTCAAATAAACAACCTAATGCTGATATTTACACCTCACACTTCCAGAAGAGAAAGAGACAAACAAAAGCCCATACAGTGGAGGAAATTATAATGATCAGAACAAACATAAATGCAATGGAAATTAAGAGAATGATACAAAAAAATCAATGAAGCAGAGTTGGCCTTTTGAAAGAATAAACAAAATTGACAATTCCTTAGTTAACTTTCTCAAAAAAGGAAGAAAAGCCCCAAATCTATGCAATTAGAATGAAAATGGTGAAATTACCACAGACACAAGAGAAATCCAGAGGATCACAAGTACCTACTTTGAGAAGCTATACACCATAGAGATTGAAGACTTTGAAGAAATGCACAGATTTCTAGATATGTAAGAATTACCAAAGGTGAACTAAGATGACCTCAAAATTCTAAACAACCCAATATCAATCAACAAAATTGAAAATGTTATTAAAAACTTACCAACTGAGGAATTAATATTGAATTACTATGAGAAGATAAAAATAATGGAAAGTCTTTGTAGATAGGGAGGGAGGAGTTAAAGGCAAGGCAGTAGAATTGGAAAAAATAAGAACCAAGCTTGATTATGCAAAGATAAAAATTCCAACAATGAATGTTATTATAGTGTATACATTGAATATACCTATAAAATTAATTCTGAAAAATTGAATGAACATCTAAAATTCCAAAAATCATAATATCAATTAACAAAATTGAAATCATAATTAAAAATTTGCCAACATAGAAAAGCCTGGGTCATGATGGCTTCACTGATCAATTCTATATGAATTTTCATGAAGAACTCTTGCATTACTGTCTAAACCGTTCAATGAATTTGGAAGTGAAGCAATACTCCCAAATTCATTTCTAAAAGCAAGCATCACCTTCATCCCAAAAGAATACAAAGACCAAACCAAAAAAGAGAACTATAGGCCAAATTCCCTAATCAATACAGACACAAAAATCTTCAATAAAATACTGGCAAACATTATGTAGATAATCATCAAGAAGATCATACATCCTGACCAAGTAAGATTCATGCCAGCGATGCAGGGATAGTTCAACATACACAAATTAATAAACGTAACACACTATATTAATGGAGCCAAGGGGAAAAATGTACGATGATCTCAACAGATGCACAACAAAGCATTTGACAAAATCCAGCAGCAGTTTGTCATAAAACCCTACTGAAAATAGGAACAGATCGTCTTTATCTCAACCTGATAAGTTATCTCTGAAAAAGCAACAGCCAACACCTTATTAAATAAAACAAAATACAATCCTTCAGGCTACAATCAGGAACAAGACAAGGATGTCAACTGTCATCACTCCATTTCAATATGTTTCTGAAAACATAAGTCACAGCAATTAGACAACAGAAGGGGATAAAAGGAATGGAGATAGGAAGCAAAGGAGTTAAATTGTCATTATTTGCAGATGACATTATACTTACATACAAGAAGCTATGAAGTCCATAGAAAATCTTCTAGACTTAATAACCATGTTCACTAGATTAACTGGCTACTAGGTCAAAACACAAAAATCAATAGCCTTCCTTTATACAAACAATGGATTCACTGAGGCAGGAATTGTGGAAGCAACTGCTTTCACAATAACATCCAAAAAATTGAAATACCTAGGAATCAAACTAAAGAAGGAAAGAAATACCTGTACTCTGAAAATAACAGCTCTCTGAAAAATGAAATTGAACAGGATTTCAAGAAACAGAAAGGCATCTGTTGCTTCCTGGTGGAAAAAGCAATATAATGAAAAAGACCATATTTGAAAAACTGCTATATAGATTCAATGCAATGCCAATTGAAATTTGAACAGGACTACTTCTCAGAACTAGAGAAAACACTGCAAAATTTACTTGGAAGGAAAGGATACATAGAATAGCAAAAACAATTCCAGGCAACACAGACATAGCAAGGTGTCTAGTGGGGAAAATGTAAGTATGTTTTCAATAAAATATATAAAATATCAAGTACTGGCAAGGGTGTGAATATAATAGAAATGTTATGCGCTATAATGTGAAATGTGTTTGGCCATTCAAGATGTTAAACATAAAATGACCTCATAATTCAGTAGTTCATGCCCCTCCTAAACATATTACTTTTTTCTAGATATATTAATAATTTGAAACAAGAATATGCATTTGTTGCTTAACAACCAGGTTAGGTACTGAGAAAAATGTTGCTGGTGATTTTTGACATTTTGTAAATGTCCTAGGAAATGGTTACACAAAACAAAATGACTAGTACTTCATTAAATAATATAATGTCAGTGGGCCACTTGTGCACATTCAATTAGTCATTGACTAAAGCATCATTTGGTAATATATGAGTGTACTACAAAAAGAAGTGTGAATGGCTGTGCATTATGGAATTATTCAGATCATTGAAATGTCCAACAGTAGATGAATGGATAAACAAGAAATAAGGGAAAAGATAAAATATGAGAAAAAGAAAACATGGAAACAAATATTTATAAATAGGCAAGGAGGGATGAAGTGAGGGGAGGGGTAGAGGGAAAATTGAGAACCAAAATCTGTCATGTAAATGTACAAAATCCCATCCCAAAGATAAATGTAACTGTACTGTATACTTAAAAGTACTAATAAATTCAATGAAAAAATTTTTGTGCACACAGATCATAGAATATTATTTATCCCTACAAAATGGAACAATTTTACATTAGAAGTTTACCAAATAAAAGTTTGCAAAAGAAACAAGAAGAGAAAGAAAGAGAGAATAAGGATCTAAACATGGCAGTAATAGGAGAAACATCAAAGGGAGGAAGGAAAATCAAGGGCAAATAGCAAAATAAGGAAGGACACAATGAAGGGAAAAAAAGGAGAGAAGAAAAAGATAATATTCTGTTTTTTTCTAATTAATTAATTTTAGTGTTTTTGTTTGTTTTGAATTGGTTTGTTTTGTTTATGTGTTGAGGATCACACTCAGGAACTTGTGCTTGCAAAGCAAGCACCAGCCCCACTGAGAAAAATCCCCAATCCTAATTAATTTTAGTGGTACATTTAAGGTATACAATGTAGTGACATCCATCACTGGAAATTTGCATGTTTACATAATCCACCTTGGTTCATCTTTTTCCCCATCTCCCTGCCCTCCCTTCAAGCCCTTCCTCCCTCCCTTTCTACAAAGACTTTGATTCCATTTTTTTCTTTTTCTCATGTTAATTCCATTGCTATCTTTCTTTCCCCCTTCCTCTCCCATATCCGCTTCTATTTTGTACCTTTTCTTCCTATTTCTAACCATCTATTATACCTTTTGTTCCTTATTTACACTTTCAGTTTCTGATACTAGAGAACTATTTGGCATTTACACATATGTGTCCTATTTATTTCACTTAAAAGTATCACCTCAAAGTGCATCCATTTAGCTATGAATATCTCTAGTTTCTCTTTTTATGGTTGAGTAGTACTCCACTGTATTTAAAAAAACCAACAAGTTTTCTTTATCCAGTCTCCTGTTAAAGGGCAATTGGGTTTTTTCCAAGTTTTAGCTATCACGAATTGTACTGCTGTGAACATGGGTGCACATATATCATTCTGGTGTGATTCTTTTAATACTTTGGGAAAGATACCCAGCAGGGGAACAGAAGGCACAAATGGGACATCCAATCCTAGTTATTTGAAATAGCTCCATACTGATTTCCACAGTGGATGCACCAGTCTACACTCCCACAAGCAGCGGATTAGGGTTCCTCTTTCCCCACAGGCACACAAGCATTTGTCATTGGTTCATATTAAAAATATGACTATAGTTTTTATCAAAGGTAGGATAGCCAATGAAGTTTGTTCTTCTTTAAAAATAATTTTATTGGTATAGTTAGTGTGTACAACAAAATGAAAAGTCATTGTTGGTAACTTGTACCTTTTTTATCATTGAGTTGATTGGTACATTTTAGGTATCCATTACAGTTACATTCATCATTGGGAACTTGTACCTTTACGTGACAGGTCTTGGTTCTCATTTTTCCCCTAACCCCTGCCCTCCCTTCACCCCCTCCACTCTTCCCTATTTACAAATACTTTGTTTCCATTTTTTCATTTTCTCATATTTTTTTCTTTTTCCTTATTTCCTTTCCCCTATCCTTCTCACTTCCCCTACACCATTAGGCCTTTTCTTCCTATTTCTCATTGTTGATTATACTATTGGTGTGAAAAACTAAAAGTGTAAATTAGTACCTTTACATAATCAATCTTGATTTTTATTTTTTTCCTGTTCCCCTGTCCTCCCTTCAACCCCTCCCTACTTCCCTATGTACAAAGTCTTGTTTCCATTATTTTTTTACTTTCTTATATTAAATCCAATCATTTCATTCCTTTCCCTTACTTCTACCATTTCCCCTTTCACTGTTTCCTTTTTCTTCCTATTTCACATTACCTATTGTATCTTTTAGTCCTTATTTACACTTTCAGTTTCTGATACCATAGAATCTATTTGGTATTTATACAAGTGTGCCCTATTTATGTCACTTAAGGGTATCACCTCCATGTGCATCCTTTAGCTATAAATGTCTCTATTTATAATTTTTATGACTGAGTAGTATTCAGTTTTATTAAAAATAAATCCAATTTTCTTTATCCAGTCTCCCACTGATGGGCAGTTGGGCTGATTCCAAGTTTTAGCAATTACAAATTGTGCTGCTATGAATATGGGTGCACATATATCACTGTGCTATGATTCTTTTAATTCTTTCAGGAGTATATCTAGCAGGGGAATACCTGGGTCAAAGTGGACCTCCAATCCTAGTCCATTGAGATATCTCCATACTGATTTCCAAAGTGGTTGCACCAATCTGAACTACCACAAGAAGTGATAAGGGTTCCTCTTTCTCCACAGCCCTGACAGCATTCATTATTGGTTGATTTCATGATATCAGCCATCCTTTCCGGGGTGAGGTGGAATCTCAGTGCTGTTTTCATCAGCATCTCTGCAATGACCAGTGATGTGGAACATTTTTTCATATGCTTATGTGCTATTTCTACTTGTTTGTCTGAGAAATGTCTGTTCATTTCAGATGCCCATTTTTATTGGGTTTTTAATTTGGGGATGTCTGATTTTTTAAATGTTCTTTATATATTCTATATAGTAGACCTTTGTCTGAGGAACAGATGGTTAAAACTTTCTTTCAAATTCTAGATTAACTCTTCACACTATTGATCATTTTTGTTGCTGTGAAGAAGCTTAATAATAAGAAGACATCCCACTAGTTGATTGTATGGGCTATTTCATGGGCTACTGAGGTTTCGTTCATAAAATATTTTCCTACATCGATGTCCTCAAGAGTTATTAATAATATCTCTTCCAGTCGGTTTAGTGTTTCTGTTTTAATATTTAGATCTCTAATACTTTTTTTTAAATTTTAGTTTAATGCATGGTGAGAGGTAGAGGTCTAGTTTTAATCCTTGGCATGTTGAAACCCAGTTCTTCAAGCACCATTCATTAAAGAATCTTTCTTCCAGTGAGGGTGTTTGACTCTTTTGTCGAAGGTGAGGTGGTTGAGTGTGTCTGGACTTCATTTCTGCATCTTCTAATCTGTTTCACTAGTCCTCAGGTCGGTTTATCAATACCATGCTGTTTTTTTTTCACAGTAGCTTTGTAGTATTGTTTCAAGTTGAGGAATGTGGTACTCCCTACCTTGCCATTATTGCCAAAAATTGCACGTGCTCCTGCAGGTCTCTTCTTGTTCCAAATTAATTTTGGGATTGTTTTCTTGAGGTCTGTGAAATATTCTACTGGGATTTCAATTGGGATTGCACTAAATCTATATAGCAATTTTGAAAATATGATTTTTTTAATTATGTTGACTCTTACTACCCAGGAGCAAGGGTGTCTTTTCATTTTCTGATATCCTTTTTTCAGTGTTGTACTTTTCAGATTAGAGGTCTTTATTTCTTTTGCTAGGTTGATTACTAGGTATTTCAATTTTTGGATGCTATTGTGAAAGGAAGTGATTGCCCCATTTCATGCTCAGTGAATCTTGTTTTGTGAACAGAAAAGCTATTGATTTTGACATGTTAAACTTATATTCAGCTACCTTACTGCATTTGGTTATCAAGTGTAGAAGAATTTTGTTGGAGAGCGGGGCATGGTGGTGCATTCCTGTAATCCCAGCACTCAGAAGGCTAAGGCAGGAGGATCACTGTGAGTTGCAGACCAGCCTGGGATACATAGTGAGTTCCAGGTCAGTCTCAGCTACACAGTGAGATCCTATCTCAAAAAGAAAAATAATTTTGTTGGAGTTCTTATGCTCTTCTGTGTAGAGCAACCTGTCAGTTGTAAATAATGACAGTTTGTCTTCTTTATTTCCTATCTTTGTTCCTTTTATTTCTTTCTCTTGCCTAATTGCTTTGGCAATGTTTCCAAAACTGTCTTGAACAAGAGTGGTGACAGTGCACATTCTTGTCTTGTTCCTGATTTTATCGTGAAGGATTTCAGTTTTTGACCATTTCGTATGACTTTCTCTATAGGTTTGTCATAGATGGCTTTTATTAGATTGAGTTAGAGACTGTCTATTCTGATACTCTGTAGGGATTTTTATCATTAACGTGTGTTGCACTATGTTGACTGTTTCTTCTGCATCTATTGAGATGATCATATGGTTTTATCCTTGGCTCTATTAATATACTGCATTACATTTATTGATGTGCCTATGTTGAACCCTCCTAGCATCCCTGGGATAAATCCACCTGGTCAGGGCATGTGATCTTCTTGATGATCTTCTACATTGTATTTGCCAGTGTCTTATTAATGATTTTTACATTTATGTTCATTAGTAGGATTGGCCTATAGTTTTCTTTTACAGTTGTGTCTTTCTCTGCTTTGGGAACCAAGTTGATTCTTGCTTTCAGAAATGAATGTGAGGGTATCACTTCCCTTTCAATTTCATTGAAGAGTTTAAACAGTAGTAGCTGTAGTGCCTCTCTAAATGTCTTCTAGAATTCAGTATTGAAACCATCACTGCTCAGGTTTTTCTTAGTTGGTAAGTTTTTAATAGCAGTTTCAATTTTATTGATTGATATTGGTTTCCTTAGAATTTTTAAAGTCATCTTCATTCAACTATGGCAGTTCATATGTATCTAGGAATCTGTCCATTTCTTCTATATTATCCATCTTGTTGGTGTAAAAGTTATCAAAGTAGATATGAATGATCACCTGAACTTCTGCTGGATCCATTTTAATTTCACCCTTTTCATTCTTAATTGAATGGACTTGGGTGTTTTCTTTCCTTTTTTATATGAATGGCTAAGGGTTTGTCAAGTTTGTGTATTCTTTTGAAGAACCAAATGTTGGCTTCATTGATTTTTTTGCATTATTCTTTTAGTCTCCATTGAATTAATTTATATGCTGATCTTCTAAGTAATGTGTTATTCTTTAAAAATCTACTCCACTAAAATTTTGTGATACAGTTCCATGGGACTTTTAGAGATTTCATAAACTATTTGTGGTCTACAATGTTATGAAGGAGAAAATAAATTTATTTTATTTTTTCTCATTTTTAAGTATTTTTAAAATTTATCTTAAAACATATCAGATGAAACCATGTGCTTCTACTGTACAAGGTGATGTTTGACAGAAGTATTCAGAAATGGTTAATGTAGAAAATGAACATTTGTATTACCTTGTACAGTTGTCTTTCTTCAAATCACATTTAATAAGCACTCAGAATAGTTCTAAAATACAATATATGTAGTTTACAATAACTATAGTTTCTGGGCTGTACAATTCATTCCTTGAACTCGTTCCTCATATCTAATTTGAAATTTATATTGTATGTCAGTTACTTTTCCAAACACTGCCCCAGCCTTTGACAATCATTATTCAGGTATTAATGAGAAAATTGGCTCTCCAGCTGCCTGCTCGAGCCCACCCGGCGGGTGCACAACCTCCCCGACTGCAAGCCACCAGATCCAGTAAGCACCCAAGGACCTGGAGGAGGTCTCTCCAGCTGCCTGCTAGGGCCCACCCAGCGGATGTTATAAAATTCACACGAGTGAGATCATGTTGTATTACTTTTCTGCACCTGGCTTACTTTATTTATATGTATCATTCTAGTCCATCCATGTTGATGTGTTTTACAGTGCTTATGTACAGTAGGGTGAGTTCAGATAACATTTATCTCCTGTATATATTAGAACGATGCAATGAAGGAGTTCAAACTTTTTATCCTAAAAGAATGGTAAATGTTCAAGGAAAAATATGTTTAAAATTTCCAAACATTACACAATATATACTTGTGTGAAAACATAATATGGTCCAGCCTAGCAAGTACTTCCCATTGACTACTTGTCCTAGCCTTTTTCCTACTGTCAGACAGAGCCCATCTGGTGGCATATTCAGAGGAGAGAGCCTCCTCAGATTAGGGCAGTAAGGAAAGTGCATGTCAGAAGTTGAATGGGTGAGCCCTAGACTAATCACCAAAGAGCAAGACCACCATTCTTTCTACAATCTACAACCAGACACTCAGGATTTGGGGCATGATAAGTATAGCTTGTGACTGTTGTGATCTGAGGAGAGGAAAGATACTGGAATTGAGGCAAGGTGAGCATTTTTCTACTGCCCACCAAAATACAGCCAGAGTTAGAACATGTATAACCATCCCCTCTGCGCAGTCACAAAACATCACAGTGCTTTGAGGCTATGCTGTTTCCCTCACATGGCTGATCAAAACCTGATGAGTTTGGAGTCTATGTGGGCACCACCCATTGGCCCACAAATGCTAATTATTGTATTTTCATTAAACAGTATGAACACAGAGAGGAGAAGAGAGTCACAGACATCTAACATTCTGTAGCACTTTAATTATTCAAGATATAAGAAGGATTATTTCCTGACTCTTTTACCAGAGTTAAATGAAACTAATATCCTCAATGTTAGATGAAAGTTATATATATATATATATATATATTAATAGGTTACAGTTCATATTGACTGACTTTTTAAATGAGATAAGTTAATTGCAAAATTAAGTATATATCAATTGCAAGAAGTCAAAGAACTATATTCTACTCATATTTTCATGGAGATATTAACTCATGTATGTTCTGGAGAGGATCAGAAAAATGTTAAAATGCTTGTTCTCATATAAGCTTACAGAATAAATCATAGATCTCTCTGAGGTAATGCAATTTATCAAAATCATTTAAATCATTTATTAAATCATTTAAGGTAGTTGTATTTACATCACAAAGAAAAATAAATGTACCTGTGTTCATAAAGTAGGACATTTCATGGACATTAAATGCTACACACTACTTAGATGCACTTTAGGTACTCTTCAGGTAAGGCTTTAGAAAAGGCTTTATTGATACAGTAATTAACAGAGATGTGGAAACAATGACAGGAATATCTACTCACAAATTCTTAACAATAGTTGCCCATGGAAAGAAGGTAAGTGGAAGAATAGAATCATGCTGAGATATCAAGGAGCAAAGACTCAGAGTATAATTCAATTCAATGTCAACTGTCTTTTTTGTGTGTGTGTTTGGTTTGGTTTGGTTTGGTTTGGATTTTTGAGACAGTGTCTCACTATGTAGTTGAGACTGACCTGGAACTCACTATGTAGTCCAGGCTGGTCTCGAACTCGAAGCGATCCTCCTGTCTCAGCCACCCGAGTGCTGGGATTACAGGCATAAGCCAACATGCCCAGCCCTCAATGTCAACTATTAAATCTGAGTTAAATATCATAAATTTTACATTATAATATAGTGTGCTTAATATTAATAAAATGTATTAAAATTTTAAATAACCTTGATCTAAATGACTGAAAATCTAAGCCTGCAGTTGTTTTCAACCCTATTGTAAGAAAGAATCACCAAAAAACTTCAAATGCAAATATTTTAATCAAACTGATTTTGGTTTCAGATGAGGATATCTAGACATTTTAATATTTCACTAAGCACATATTGATAAATGGATAGAAAACTTATATGCTATGCAGTAAAATGATTTTTTATTGGTTTCATGAAATAGATGTCTAAAGTAGATAATTATTGTCAACATATTACAGCTGAAGAAACTACCAGATGTGTTATATTATTTTCTGAGCTTTCCTGGTTTGCGTCATTTCCACTTGTTTGATTACGTATTGAAAGTTTTATAAATATGAACAGTCAACATTTAGCATTCAAATAATAGAGGTCAAGCTCCTTTAGAGATCTTATTAATACTCTGAATAGCAGAATACTGGGCCCTGCTTTTGGTACAAATGATGTAAACTAGGATACTTCTTAATTCATTTCAGCATGATTTTTCCTAAAGAAGGAAAGCTATTACTTATTCTCAATTCTTTTTTTTTTTTTTTTTTTTTTTTTTTTTTTTTTTTTTTTTTTTTTGTACCAGGGATCCAACTCTGGTCCTTGCACTTGCAAAGTAGGTGGAAAAACTCAGCTAAATCCCCAGTCCCTTATTCTCAATTTTTATTGAAAGAAGAGCCTGTATTTTATTGCAATCATGAACTTCTTGTCTCCAATATTCTTGGTTTTGTAACTTGCACTGTGGACTGTGTAGAAAGCAGATGAATAAAAAGACTCAAATAATCCAAGATTTATTTTTTAAAAGTTAAGTTTAGTATAATTCAGACATATTAACAAATTTGTATGGAATACAAGAGTAAATTGTTGTTACTATAGGAGAACAAAATGTATGGAGTGCTGAGTACATATTTATTTGTGGACTTTTTCTGCATTTTTCTATTTCACAAGGTGTCCAGACAACATAAATGCACAGAATCTAACAGATGTGAAATAATTCCATTTCATGAAACTCTCAGATTTTCCAGACTTGCAGCCCATCCCTTTTGGCACTTTCTGTCCATGTACCTGGTCACACTGATCAGAAAACTGCTCATCATGCTGGCTGTCATCTCTGACTACAAATTCCACACCCCCATGTACTTCTTCCTCTCCAATCTGTCCTTTGTGAGTATATATTTCACCTCCACCACAGTCCCAAAGATGATTGTGGCCATCCTGACACAGTGCAGAGTCATCTCTTATGTGGGCTGCCTGACACAGATGTCTCTGCTTATTATTTCTGGATGTATGGATGACATGCTTCTGACTGTGATGGCCTATGATTGGTTTGTGGCCATCTGTCACCTCCTGCATTACCCAGTTATTATTAGCCCTCAACTCTGTATCTTCCTAGGTTTTTTTTTCATGTATTTTGCTAGAGCTTTTGGATTTACAGCTGCACACTTTGATTGTCTTGAAGTTCACATTTTCAATGATGTTTTAATTTCCCACTTCTGCTGTGAACCTGCTCAACTCCTTAATATAGATTGTAGTGAAAACGTGTTTTTTTCTATCTTGATAATCCTATTATTATAAAATAATTTCCTCTATCCTGAGAGTTGCATCATAAGGAGGGAAATATAAAGCCTTCTCCACCTGTGGGTGTAACCTGTCTGTTGTCTGCTTATTTTACGGCACAAGCATTGGGATGTACCTTATACATCCATATATATATATATATATATGGTTCTCATTTTCCCCATTATCCCTGCCCTCCCTTCAACCCCTCCTCCCTTATCTGTTTACAAATACTCTATTTCCATTTTTTCATTTTCTCATATTTTTTTCTTTTCTCTTATTTCCTTTCTCCTACCCTTCCCACTTCCCCCACACCTTTAGCCTCTTTCTTGCTATTTCACCTTGTCAATTATATCATAAGGATCATATTACAATTACAGTTTTTCACATCAGAGAAACTATTCTGTGTTTACACATGTGTGACTTATTTAATTCACTTAAGAGTACATCCTCAATAGCCATCCATTTTCCTATGAATGATTCTAATTTCTTATTCTTTATGGCTGAGTAGTATTCTATTTTATAGAAAAACCACATCTTTATACAGTCTCCAACTGTTGGGCAAATGGGCTGTTTCCAAGTTTTAGCTATTAGAAACTGTGCCTCTATGAACATGGGTGTCCACATGTCACTGTGATATGATTCTTTTAATTCTTTTGGAAAGATATCCAGCAGAGGGATGGCTGGGTCAAATGGAACTTCTAATCCTAGTTCTTTGGTGTATCTCCATATTGATTTCCACAATGGTTACACCAGTCTGTGCTCCCACGAACAATGGAGAAGGTTTCTGAAGGACACATTTTAATTGAACTTATAGTCTCAAATTTCTCATGCATTTTCCATCAAATAATATGATTTCATATTTTTATGGCTTAATAACTTCTTCTTTATCTATTCATGTGTTGATGGGCATCTAAACTGTTTCCACAGTTTAGCTATTGTTAAGTATGATGTTTACATATGGATTTACATCATGACAACACTATGACATTTGTAACTCATTTTATTTTATTTATCATTAATAATTTCTTCGAGACTGAATAGAATGTATTGCTCAACATGGGTAGTTTACACATTTTACCAATATTTATTATTCTAATCCTTTCAGACGCCCTTTTCTGAATCATGTCTTTGCATTTTGGGTGTCTGATTTTTTTGAATTCTTTATATATTTTAGAGAGTAGTCCTTTCTCTGAGGAGCAGCCGGTAAGTATTTTTTCCATATTGTAGTTTGTCTTTTAACTCTTTTTGTGACTTATCTTGCACTGAAAAATCTTTTGAATGCAACTGAGATCCAAGATGATTATTCTTTGTGCAAGTTCTCATGCTGCTGAGTATTTGTTCATAAAGTTTTCTCCTACGCCAAGGTCTTTGAGAGTTCTACCTAATTTACTTTCCTGTAAGTTTAGTGTTTTTGTTTTGATATTTAGGTCTGCAATCAACTTGGGTTTTATTTTAGTGCTTGGTGAATCTTAGGGATCTAGTTTTAATGTTTGGCAAGTTGAAAGCCAGTTTTTCCAATACCCTTTGTTAAAGCAGCTATCTTTCCTCCAGTGAGGAAGGTTGGCACCTTTGTCAAGAATAAGGTAGCTGAGAATGCCTGGTGCTGTTTCTGCATGTTCTAATCTATTCCAATGATCCTTGGATCTTTTTCTTTGCCAGTACCATGCTGTTTTTATCACAGTGGTTTTGTAGTATAGTTTCAAACTGGGAATTGTGATACTCCCTGATATGTCTCTGTTGTTTGCTTGGATCCTTCCCTGGTTTTGGAATCAAAATACTACTTGCTTCCAGCAATGAATTTGGAAATACTTTTTTCCTTTCAATTTCATTGAAGAGTTTAAAGTGCAGTAGTGATAGTTCTTCCCTAAATGTATTGTAGTATTCAGCAGTGAAGCCATCAGGACCTGGGCCTTTCATTGCTGGTAATGTTTTAATTACCTTTTCAATTTTGCTGAACATAACTGCAATGTTTAGACTTTTTATATCTTCTGCATTCAACTTATATGTGTTTAGAAATCTGTCAATTTCTTTTGTATTTTCCACTTTATTAGTTTAGGCTTTTGAAGTTGGTGTGGATGATTCTCTGGATTTCTGATGGATCTGTTTTGACTTCTCCGTTTTAATTCCTAAATGCATGAATTTGAGACTTTTCTTTCATTTTTTATTTGTTTATTGTTTTGTTTTGTTTTGTTTGAGACAGGGTCTCACTATGTAGTTCAGACTGCTCTGGAACTCACTGTGTAGCTCAGGCTGGTCTCGAACTTGCAATGATCCTCCTGCCCCAGCCTCCCAAGTGCTGTGATTACAGGTATGCAACTCTATGCTAGGGTTTTCTTTTTTTTTAAATAAGGTCGTCTGGGCATTTATCAATTTTAATTATTCTTTTGAAAAACCAAGTGTTTGATTCATTGATCTTTTGTATTGTTTTCTTACTTTGCATTGCATTAATTTTTGGTCTGATCTTTATAATTTCCTCCCTTATATGAACTTTGGGTTTGTCTTGCTCCTCTTTTTCTAGGACTTAAGGTTAAGCATTAGGTTGTTTATTTGAGCTCACTCTGTTTTCCTTGTATGGGCATTTACTGCTATGCATTTCCCTCAGAGGACTGCTTTCATTTTGTCCCATAAATTCTTATATATTGTATTGGCATTATCACTTTTTTTGTAGAAACTGTCTAATTTCTTCTTTACTTTGCTCTGTGACCCAATGGTTGTTCAGCAGAGTGCTAATTAATTTCCATGTTTTTGTGAAGTTCTTGCAGTTTCTTAAGCTATTGATATGCATTTTAATTGCTTTATAATCTGATAATATACATGGGATAACTTTAATTTCTTTGCATTTAGTTAAGCTTGTTCTATGAACTAGCATGTGATCTATTTTGGAGAATGACACATGCACAGCCAAAAATAATGTATATTCTGATTTTCTATAATGGAACACTCTGTAGGCATCTACCAAGTTCATTTGTTCTATGACTTGGTTTAGTTTTAATATTTTGTTTTTGATTTTTTTGTCTAGATGATCTATTTGTGTCAGTGTCACTACAAGTTGTGCCTACTATTTGTGTCACTACAATTGTATTATTTCTTATTTCATTTTTCACATCCATTAATATTTGTTTTGTATAGTTGGGGACATTAGAATTTGGTGCATATATATTTATGATTGTCATTTTTCCTCTTGTATAGTTCTCTTTATATGGATTTAGCAACCTTCTTTGTCTCTTTTAATTAGTTTTGGTTTAAAATCTATTCTGTCTGCAAATTAGGTTATTACCACCACTTTTTTTCTGGGGTCCTGACACATGAAGAACTGTTTTCCATCCTTTAATTCTCACTCTATGAATTTCTTTGTGGGGTGGGTGAGTTTCTTTTATATAGCATATTGTTGGATTTTCTTTTTAATCCATTCTGCCAGCCTGGTTGTTTTTTTTTTTCTCTCTTTCTCTCTAATTGGTGAATTGAAGCCATTAATATTGATGGTTACAATTGTTATGAATTGGCTTTTCATTGTCATGTTATTTCCTGTTGTTGGTTTGTTTATTTATTTATTTTTGCCTCTCTCCCTTTAATTTCTTGCCTTGCCTGGTATATTTGCTCTGTTGGCACTTATGGAGATGTGGTTTTTATTGCCTTTTCCAGGTTATTGTTTAGAAGTGTTTGAGTGCTGGTTTGATTTTCATGAAATTTCTCAGGTGTTCTTTGCAATGAAAATATCTTATCTCCCCACCAATTTTGAAAGATAGTTTTGCAGGATACATCAGCCTAATTTGGAGGTTATTTTTTTTAGGGTTTGAAATACATCACTCCAGGGTCTCCTTGTTCTGAAGGATTGTGTTGAAAAGTCTTCTGTGATTTTGATGGGCTGCCTTCTGCATGTGATTTGTTTATTTTCTCTAACTGCTTGTAGTATTTTGTTCTTCTGTTGTGTTTCTGGGATCTAGATCATTATATGTCTAGGTGTAGATTTTGTTTTTAATCTTTGCCAGTTGGAGTCCTGTATGCCTCACTTATCTGTATATCAAATCTTCCCCTTTGTTCAGGAAGTTTTCTGTCATTAATTGTGTGAAAAATTTCTTTCTGTCATTTGCACTTTCTCCTGTTGCTTCTTGGATTCCTGTCAGTCTTATATTATTCTTCGTTGCATCATCTAGGAGTTGCTGCATGATTTCTCATGGTCTGTTATTGTTTTTAAGAGATCTCTCTTTTCATGGTCACTGACCAATATTACGCTTTTTATATCTGAAATTCTATCTTCATATTCATTCATCCTGCTGTGAATTCTTTCCATACTGTTTAATCTCTTGGATATCTGAATCTGTTTCATGGATTCCATTTCTTTCCTATGTTGGGCACTCAAGATTTCCATTTCTTTCCTATGCTGGGCATTCATTGGTTCCATCATGGTCCTGAGCTCATCTGTTTTTTTTTATCTGTTTCTGTTCTAGACACTCTAATCATGTCTTTCATTTTTTCTTATGTGTGTTGTTATTTCTGTGTTGTTATCTAGAAAATTATTTCTGTTTTGATTTTTCTAGAACTTCATTTACCTGTTCTTTTTAACTTCCTGTGATATCAGTTCATTGCATCCAGATGGTTGATTGTCAGACTTTTGCACCTCATTTCCCCCAGGGTTTACCATTGGTGGGTGGGAGTCTGTTTTTTTCTTCTTTAAATGCCTTCTCATTTCTATTTTTTTATACTGTGCTTGGATTAATTCCTGTGTTCATATTTCCATCTTCCAAATAAAACAGGACTTTAGGTTTTAAGGCTCTAATGTCTCTCAGGCAAACTCATTTTTATTATACAAGAGAAGACAACTTATTAGATCAATCAAAACACCTTGACCCAAGTGATATAATCAGTAACACAATAGCACCAAGAACAGCTTAGAAAATGACACTTTATGGTAGTTATTAATATATCACCTTTAACTGTGTAATTTAAATCAAAATTGAGGACCAGCCCCAAATATTTATAGTGCCTAATCTGTTCAACATAGCAACTCTACCCTCCAGGATGGGGATTTAGCAGGAGTTGTGGAGGGAGGGATCGATAGATAGGATAGAGAAAGGTTAGAAGTGAGATCAGAGGACACAGAAGATCACACAAATTCTAAAGAGCTATAAAAAGAAAACAGGAAAGGACAGAACAAAATTTACACAAGAACAGAACAAACTAACAGCAATAAGGAGTCTAGAGACTGTAATCAAATTTTTCTTTTTATGTAATCACTTTCTTTTAAAAGTAATGACAGTTGAGAGAAGGGAAAAGAGAAGAAACTGAAAAGCAAGAAAATAAATTCAAATTATGATAGGAAGGGTAACAAAAGGGTAGAATAATGGAAATAATGATTGGAGAGAGTCAGAGAGGGAGAAAGGAAACAAGATAAAAAAATTTAGAAAGAAAAAATAAAGAAAAGAAAAGATAGACTAAAAATATTTTAAATGATTAATGATAAGTGAAACATATTACTTTGAAGATAAAAAATAGAAATAGAGGGCCTCCTTCAGGGTGTGCCTCTGTTGATACAATAGTGTGGGCAGGAATGTGTAGTTCTATGCTAATTACTCTCAGCAAGACAGCAGCTGTCTCTTGAGATTCAGGCTGATTTTTGGCTTTAAGGCCAAGTTGAAATTTCTGTCTTCCTGCTGTGTTGAACTCTTTAAGTTTCTGCTGCAGGTTACAGCTGTGTTTGCCCTGAAGTTAGACCAAGTTTCAATGCTAAGTGCTGGTCCCTCTGACTTACCAACTATGGTGGTATGGTGTGCCTTTATTGCAGAAGCCTCAGAGAGGTCTTCTTTGTCTTGTTTGCAGGGGTGGTGAGGGATACAAACACCTCTGTATTGGCGCCCATGCTGCTGGCCTTCTCTGTGTCTTGGGTTGAAGGGCATGGCTACCAGGGTGTGGGTTCCTCTGTGTCACCAGGTCACAGGGTCATGGCAACAGGCTGCGCTGATTTTGAGGGTTTTAACAAAAAGAAATATAATAATTGTGAACACAGATATCCTCATCCGGATTTCAATATTGCATAACATATATTCATACCTAATTGCTAAATGTTAGCCTATGAATATTTATATTTTAAATGTCTGTTTAAAAAAAGAATTGGCATTGTATATTATTATCCCTGAAAATTGATTCCAGGAATGCAACACAGAATCAAGTCCTCTGAAGAGAAGAGAGCATACACTTTTATTTTTTACTTTCATAACAGAACTTTTGTGTTCATATCTCACCAAAACTTGCCCAGCATTCTGGACATAATGGTACATATTTAATTATTGTTTTACCTGCTTTGGGTCTTGCTTTCCTACCATTCCTTTCTATCCACTTATTTTTGTATTTTCAATGGAAATGTTTAAATATGCCCTTGTGTGTTAGAAATATTTAACATTCTTTTCTATTTTTCCAATCACTCATAATAAATATTTCGCTTTGTGTCTCAGAGAAAACTTAGACTTGGCCTTTTCAGATATACTAGATCAAGGTTTGGTGACACAAAGAGATGGACTAAATGCACTTTTCATACTGAGATAGACATTAGTACTTTGGGGGCCAGGGGTGGACTGTTACATTTTAGATTTAGAGGTCTAACACAGAGGCTCTTATGCTCAGAGGTGAGGTTTGACAGGGAATTAGATAATGCAAGCCCTATACTGAGCATTAGATGAAAGTACTGATGAATTCAGAGTTATATGGGCTGTTAAGATGTGGGGCATGATCGGGGGATCTGGGTCACTGCGGATATGACATAGAAGCCTAAAGAATATTTCCTTCACTGGCTTTTCCTTTCTTTCTCTGTGTCCTGGCTGCTATTCAGTGAGCATATTTTCCTCTGGAATGGCTATATTGTTTCTGTCTTGGATCCAGCTGAAAATAGACTAATAACATGAGTCAAAACAAAAATAAAGGCCTCTTCATTCAATTGAAGGTGTTAGGTATTTTGTTCTAGCAAGAGGACAGTACGGTAAATAATTTTACTTTTCAAAGTAGCTGTCAGAGAGAAAGTTGAATGTAATTAAAATAAAATATGATAAACATGACTTGACAGCTATTTCCACTGCCCTGATCTGATCAACACCCATTATATGCATTTTGAAATATTACATCATATCACATCAATACTTGCAAAATTAGATGCTCATTAAAAATTTAAATATAGCTTTCTTGATATCTGAAATTCACAGTGTCTCAGGTGTCTGCACTGATAATGATGATATGCCTTCTACCATTAGTAATTTGCTCTGCCCCAAATGGAACTTTCTCTGTAGAAATGATGTTTTTAAGATGGTTTCAAAACTGTTCTACTGGTTTATATAATCCCAATTTGTCTGTCTATACTCCTTCAACTATGAAGAAGATGCCTTTACAAATTGGTACAACAAATAGTTTGGTAAGAGGAAAGGACCCAATTGTCCTCGCCATATTCACAGGATTGATTATAACAGGGAGCCTCACTCTTAAGTGCTACAGCTCTCAGGTTAGAACAACAGCAGTTTGTGGCTTTGGGACAGGAGATTAGAATAGATTTAAAAGCAATGCAAGACACAATTCAAACTTTAGAAACTCAGTTAGATTCAGTAGCTAATATAGTATACAAAATGGAAGAGTCCTTGATTTGCTCACTGTACAAAGAAGAGAAACTTGTCTATTTTTAGGAGAAGAGTGTTCCCACTATGCAAATAAGTCTGGCATAGTTAAAGAATCACTGGATATATTAAGAGATCATATTAGACTGCTCTGATAAGAGCTTGATACTGATGACCTGACATTCAGTTTTGGCATTAACTTGCCAGGATGGAGAGCTTAGGTCAGCTACCTCACAAGACCAATTCTTATCATGCTGCTTATCCTTATGGTTCCCTGCATAGTAAGATGGATATCAAAACCCATACATCAAAGGATTGCAGCTGCCCAACACTACCAGATGTTGCTTATGCAGAAGAATGAAAATTGGTATAAATAAAATGAGGGGTAAGGAGTTATTCCCCCCAAAAAACAAAGGGAGGAATGATAGGGAAAACTTTTACAAGAAGCAAAAACCTATAAAGTGTTACAGTGTAAAGTGGCTTCTGCTGTCTCTAACAGCAGTTTGTTTTGTTTAGCTCAAAACTAAAAGGCACTGAAGACACTAATTGCTGAATAAGACATTTGGTCTTAGCTTGAGATAACAGTCAAGGTCTTGAGCTGTGATGACACTGGAGTCACCTGATCATAAAAGTGTCTAAATGAAAGAATCCATTGCTAAACTTTTCTCCCCTGACCCTGAACACCCCCGTTCTATGGGCCAGAATAGATAACTAGGCGAATCTTAAAGGTAAACTCCCCAACTGCAAAGAACTGTTACATCTGGGTTGAAAAGATGAACTATTCTGTGACAGTGATTTGAACTGTGAGAATGAAAGGTAACCACCCAAATGAAGTCAAGGCTACAAGCCCTATAAAAGGAGGAGTTGTAACCCAATGTGTCATTGATCCAGGCACAGCTTAGGTTTGATCACCTCTTATTGATGAGTTAATTTATTATTTACTTCCAAAAATTAATAAAATAAAATGTTAAATATAAATCTTAAAAAGAACTTTCTAAAGAAATGTTTAATATAAATGTAAGAAATTTAATGTCTGCCTCAAAAAATAACAAGAATCTACTTAAAAAATGCTTTAAAATTGATAGCTTAAACCACGTAACTTATAGATAAAAACAGAAGAATATCTCCATTACCTTGCATGGAGCAATGTCACTAACCAGTAGATATGTCACAAAAAAACATAAGAAACAGAAGTAACAAATAGACATTTAATTTTATTCAAAATTTAAAATTCAATGTAAGGAAAGATACAGTGAATATAATGGAACATGTTACAAGCATGAAAACATGGGAAAGAGCAGTGAAGTAATACAGAGCTAAGAAAAAATTTATAAATTCATAAAAAAACTTATTTTTACAAAAATGTCAGGAACACAGAGTGAAGAAAAGACAAAAATCTACAGATGATGTACTAAATAGTAGATATTCACATGCCATAGAACAAAATTAACAACACCATACACAAAAAGCAACTATAAATTACATATAAATCATAAATATAAAAGATGTTGAAAAACAAAGAATAAAATCTCAGCAGAATGATTCTTTTCATGTAATAACATATATAACAAAATAAAAAATGAGTCTTCCTAAAACTATTTTATATGTACATACAAACTTCACCAAATAAACCCTATCACTGTGTGATATTAACATGCAAAATATAAATAATGAAAAGGCATTCTCATAATGAAAGGAATGTTCAGAGCAATGAGAAACTACAGAATGGGGAATATATTTTTAAATTATATACATGATAAGAGATAAACAATTGATTTATCACAAACCCGGGCAACTCCATAGAATACACATAACTAGTTTATAAGCAAAAACAGCTGAATAACAATTCTTACATGATAAACAAATGATCAAAGGAATGTGAACAAATGTGCAAATTTGATAATCCTAAAAGTAATGCAAATTAAAATCTTAATAAAAATACCACGTGATTCTCTTTAGAATGAGTATTATCCAAGAAAAAATGAAAATGACTGTTGGTGGGAATTTGCAGTAAAAATACTTTAGAACACAATTACTGAGAGTAAAAATTGGTGTAATTCTTAAGGAAAACATTATAGCATTTCTTCAATTTAAAAATTTTAGCTACCACGTGATTCAGTGATTTCTATACCGCATGTACATCATAATATCTGAAGTAAGAGTGTCTGGGTATGTGTTCATCTCATTACCATGGTGATGTTCTTCACAATGGCCAAGACATGGAATCAAATGAAGTCTTTATTATTAGATGAGAAGATAAACAATTGTGGTATATGTAGTGAATGGAAAATGTTTCAGACATTTAAAAACAGCAGTCATGTCAGACAGAACAACATAGATGAAACTATACCACATCCCACTGAGTATGAAAGCACCAGTTATATAAAGACAAACATCACATGAGTCTTGAAATGATTTAATAATATGAGTGAGGATTGGCTTTCTCCATTAGAGATTTAAATATACTAAAAACACCCATAATCTAAACAAATTGCCTATTTTTATATATATATATATGAATTAAAACAGGCTTGACAAAATTTTGTAGAGACAATGTTTATACATGTTTTGTTTAAAATTGTTCAAAGGAGAATTTAAAAACACATAACTGTTCTTTATATGTTGGCTTGTTACTCTTTGTTGACCTGTGCTATACACAGGGTGGAATAAAGCAGAGTTTTGTCGTTGGGCTTTCTTCACACAGCCATCATTTT
Source organism: Fukomys damarensis (assembly GCF_012274545.1). Taxonomy (NCBI): domain Eukaryota; kingdom Metazoa; phylum Chordata; class Mammalia; order Rodentia; family Bathyergidae; genus Fukomys; species Fukomys damarensis. The sequence continues at coordinate 1,803,718 of NW_022900942.1, read as the reverse complement.
GCCCAGCATCTGTGCCAAACACAGACCCTCAACCTGGGCAGAGCCAAGAGATTATATACATGTAACAGGTGAATGATGGCACTGTTAGTAAAGAGCCCTCTCTGCAGTGGCCATGGTATGCTGAATGTTTGTGCCTGATACCAGCACGAGCCTGTTAGCCCAGGCCAAGTTAAAGTTAATAACACTGGAATATAGTCACTGTAATGTCATTAACAGTTGACACCATTGTATGTTTTTAAACTTTGTATCCTATATCTCCTTAGCTTCGTATCTTAAATATATTTTGTTATTATATCTTTACAGTATGGTCAGATTTTGTACTTGCTGATATGCAACACTTGCACTTTATTTTTCCTGCAATCTCTAAAATTAGAGCAATACATTGGCAGTAAAGCCACTTTTGCTCTGAAATACAATCCTAGCTTTTTATTAGTGCTTTTTGAGCACATGTATTTTACAATCATCCTGGGGAGTGTGTACATGTATGTAATACAACTTGCTCCCTTTTGAAAAAAGTCACATCTCGATCTATCTCACATCTTTCTTCCTCTATTTCCCCTTTCCCCATATTTCCCTATTTTGTTGATACTATTCATTTTAGCTCATGTTTAAGTGATCTGATATTTACATTCCTTGAGGTTATCAGGTTCCTGCTGTACACGGCATATTGCTGTTCTGCATATTTCTTCTTCTGTTCCTCCTTACCCCTCGTCCTTGTTTTCTTGGACCCTTCCCATTTGCAACAGATTTATCCACTTGTCTCGTTCTTTGTTGATCTCTTTGTTCTTTGTCTTATTCAAAAGAGATAGCATGTAGCATTTTAGCCTATATGTTGACTTATTTCACTCAGCATTATATTTTTGAAGTACATCATTTTACGTTACTCACTGACTGGTGTTCTGATTAGGAATCACAACTGTAACATTTATTTCCATTCATTACACATCTCCAAGGTGTTGCCCCTTAATTTGGACACACTCTCTTCTAGCATATTATTTTAAATAACATGGAAAAAGTATTAACATTTAATGTAAGAATTTAATGAATAAAATGACCAGAAGAAAACACACAGTAAAAGCTCCACGACACCAATCTGTACAAGAAAAATTTGGATATGATTTCTGAAGCACCAGCTACAAAAGTTAAAGTTTATCAATGGGATTTCAGCCAAATAAACTATCAGCACAAAAATATATAATTCAATGGACTAGGAAACAACCTAAAAACTGTATGGTCTTGCAAAACTATACATTGGATAAGAGTTAATGTCCAAATTACATATGGAACTCCAATAACTTGATGCCTAAGAAAAAAAATAACCTAATTTTGAAAAATGGAAAATGGCCAATTGCATATTGATTTAAAACAGACATAAAAATTCCATATGTACAAGAAAAGGAATAAATATCAGTAAATGTAAATATCAGGAAATGCAAATCAAAACTAAAATGGCAAATGGTTGCCACCAAAAGGCCAAAGAAAACTGTAATGATGATAAGAAGAAAGGAAATCTTCGCATATGATGTGTATGAATATGTCAGTACAACCAATGCGTATTAGAATAAAGAAGCTCCTCAGAAAGTTACAATTCATACTACCATATCAGCCAGTGATAGTCCTACTGGAGATATGTTGAAAGAATTTTACACTAACTTGTCAAAATCAGCATTTCCATGTTTATTGCATAACATTTTGTAATAGTGCAGATGAGTTACCAACCCAAGACACTATTATAGATAAAAAAGTAAGCAGAGGAAAACATTGTGGATATACAGAATGGAGCAGTGTTCAGGCATCAGTAAGAAAGAAATACTATCTTTGACAACAGCATTTAGTGGTGGTGAACGTTTTAGAGATGAGTGCCCAAACTCTAACCAAAACCCTACTTGTTTATAACAAAGTACCAACACTTCAATCAAACTTGAATACTGATATATTAATTTAGAAAACAGCAACTCATATAATAAAATCTTTTGTCTAGAAATAAAACAAATAACATGTGTGTCATAGGTTTTCCACCACTGGAAAAAAATGGAGAGCATAATACTAAGTGATAGAACCCAGAAACATAAACAGCTACTGTAAGATGCTCTCACTCATGTGCATAATTTAGCAAAATATTGGTCGCATAGAAAGACAAATGGATTGAAGTTGGGATAGGCAAGGGCAATCTGGATGATGATACTGAGGAACTGTTGGTCAGAAGATATAAAATTTGTGAGGCACGAGAAATATGTGCAAGAGATCTATTGTGCAGTAAATGATAATTCATCTTATTCTTGAAAACTTCTACATGTATAAAAAGTGTTTCAAAACAAAAATGATCATCATATGAGGTAATGTACACATTAATAGTCTGTATTTAAATATTTGCAAAGTATAATGCTTGTAAAAATATGATGTTCACATAAACACATGCACTTCAAGCTGTCAATTTAAAGCTGAATGAATGTGAAAATACAGCCATTACAAAAAACAGTATGAAGGTACATAAAAAATTAAAATATAGAAAAAACACATCTATAAAATGGAGTACTGCTCAGCCACGAAGCATGAGAAACTAGAGTCACTCATAGGAAAATACATGCATATTGAGCCCATATTCCTAAGTGAAATAAGACACTTGTGCAAATACTGAATAGTTTCTCTAGTGTGAAAAACTAAAAGTATAAATAAGATCCAAGTTGTATAACTGACTGTAAAACAGGAAGAAAAGAGAAAAAGGTGTAGGGGAAGGGGAAAGTGTAGAGAAAAGGAAATAAGGGAAAAGAAAAAATATGAGAAAAGGAAAAAAATGGAAACAATATTTTTGTAAAAACATATTTTTGTAAAAGGGTGGAGGGTGTGAAGGGAGGACAGGGGTATGGGGAAAAAATGAGATCCAAGACATGTCATGTAAAGATGCAAGATCCCAATGATAAATGTAACTGCACTGTATAATTAAAAAGTTCCAATAAACTCAATTCAAAAATATATAATTGCTACATAAACTAGCAAAGATACATATTCTGTTGAAAAGATACATATTCTGCAATCTTTGCTCTATCACTATTGACAACAGCAAAAATTTGAAATCAATTTAAGTGTCACTCAAGATGAATGGATAAAGGAAACATGGTATGTATGTGTGTGTCTATATAAGAAGGAAATATTGATATTTAGGACAAAGTGGATGAGCCTGCTGGACATTATATTAAGTAAAATCAGATAGACATGAAAATGTTAGTACTGAAGGACTTCATGCATGTGTGGAATCTTAAAAACTTTATCTCAGAGACATAAAGAACACATTGTACCTAGCAAACAATAGATACTTTGGGGAATGGTTGGAGAAATACTAGACAAGGGATACAAAATGTTATTCAGAATGGATGAAGAAGTTTAAGAGAGGTGTTTTATAGCATGTTGGATATTATAGTCAATGATGATATATTTTATTCTGTAAGAATTCTGGGAGGATAGATGTTAAAGGTTTTCACCTAAAAATACTATACAATATCTCTATCTCTATGTATGTATTACAATTTGAACTGTAAATTGAAAATGTATGTACAAAATATTAAAGTAAATTTTAAAGAAAGGGTTACTTTGTTTCCATAACATTGTAGAGTTGAAAATATACATAAATTCTTCAAAGATTCCAAGGGAGGCACATCATAGGGAAATGGTATTTGGGATATTTTTCTTGTAGAAATTAAACTTTCCTTAGGGGATACAATGTGACTTTTAGAATGAGGAAAGAAGAATGTGTTTTTCTTTGGAGGGAATGAATTCTTCTCCCTTTATCTACATTTACAGCATGAATTTACACTGAAACAAAGTTTACTGAAGATTTTCATCCTCTTATATTCTTTCTACCTTGGGACTGGAATCATGTGGAAGGAAAAAAATGAGGAGCTCTGAGAATTCAACCTTTGCCACATGGAAAATTTAAACATGTCCCAGTTGCCCATCACTTATAATTCTGTGACTCAGCCTCCAAATGAATGCAAGTGGGCTTCCCAGGACGGATTGTGAGAAGAGAGAGCTTCTGTGGCAGCCATGTGAGAGACTTGCTGTGTTGGAGGGAGGGAAGGTGCACAAAAGAGGAAGCAGCATAGTTTGAAGGTTTTCACTCTAGAATGAGAATGGAAAGCCCCACATTACTGTAGTCTCTGAAGGTAGGGGTCCTCTACAATAATTGGAAAAAAACTCATGTTCATTGAGATATTTCTTATTTAGCAATTCTTTTATTTCTTTTATTCTCTAAAATCTCTAACCTGTTTCCAATAATATTCAACCACTGAAAAGTCTTTATCTCTTCCATTTTTTCCTATAAATTGTACTGCAGTTAGATATTTTGTATTCAATTACTTATTGCTTAAATTCTTGAAGGTCAATTATGTATGAGGTATTGTCTAAATATTTATATATTTGATTGGATATTCTTATTATATTTCTGAAGTTTGCTTGAGGATTTTATATAATGCAAGCTCTTGTAAATTCTATATTTTGCAGTTACTATTTTATCTTAGCATCCACAGTATCTGTAACATTGTCATTGTAATGTTTAATAGTTTGTCTAATCTATTCTTTTTCATTTTAACAAACTATTTAAATACTTAGGAAAATATCAATAAGTAAAGTTTCTGGAAATTTATTTGCTATATTTATGAATTCCCCACAAATACTCTCCTGTTAAATGATTTGAAAAAAATCTAGTCTTCATTGGATTATAAACAATCCTTTTGTTTTCCTCATTTACAGAGTGGCTGTACTATAATCATTAATGACTGACACACCTATTAACATTTTTCAGACTTTAGTAATATAGTTGTAATTTATCATCATTGATTTATATGATAGATTAGTTTTAAAGCAATCTTATGTTAAACTGCTTCCATTTCTATAATTGGCATTGGTGGTTCCATATATTTTTTTTCTTTTATGTTTGTGGTACAAAGAATGGAAGCAAGGAATTTCCAGGCAAGCATTTTATGATTAATCCACAATCCAGGTGTTAGACACACATGAAACCATTTTATTTAATTTTGTTACTTTTTTTCATCTATAGTCAAGAATGTGAAATGCTTAAAGACTGCTCATAATATACTTACCATTTTGTCTTTGGTCTTTTTCTCTCTAATAACTCCCATGCTGTATGCAGTAACAATGTTGACCATGTTCGATCATGGTGATTGTAAATATTTACTTTCAGTGCTTACATTTGTCTTGTAATATTTTTACACTTTCATATTTATACCTAGAATGTTCTCAATTCATCAGATATATATTTTACCAAAGAGCTCTTCCAATTTAAACAAAATATATCCCCACTCAAAAGCGTGCACACATAAGAACATACTCCCGCACATGTCCTATATTTGACTTTAATTTTTGTGTATTTTTCCATTATATCTGTGTAGTCCACATATGTTTTGCTCTTTTTGGAAGAATTCACTGCAAAGACAGTCCCTGGAGTATGATACCTTAATGAACTTCCTAAACCAGAAATGCTACATGATGTGCAAAAGAGGCAACCTGTCTCTATGCTTATAAGAATTAAAATGTGTTTTGTCCATGATGAATACAATCATGTGTTTAAAATAAGTGATAATAAAATAAAAATAAAAATATATTAGACTGAAAATTAGAATTGCATTTTTTAAGTCTACCCAGTTTAAAATGGCATTGATAAACAATCGCCATGCAAGATAGGACTACTTTTGTGTGAAGATTAGCAATTCACATTTTGAAGTGCCTACTAGATGCTATAGGAACCCAACTATAAAAATGTTATGAGTAATATTATTTAATTTTACACTTTAACCTTTTAATGACTACTACTCATAATGTAATTTCATTTTAAGGAATTGGATAGCTTTCTCCATGTCACACAAATGATAACTGGATGAACCAATTTATATTCACAGAAGTCTGACTTAATAACAGTTTTAATCTTTCTTTACTTTACTTTCCCTCTCCCCTCCCTTGTTCCCCTTCCTATTTGAACATTTTTTCCTATATCTCAGTATGAATCAACTATGTTTGTCCTTATTTATGCTTTTGGTTTCTCAAACAAGAGAAACAATGCAATGTTGAAACATATGGGTCTAATTTATTCCACTTAAAAGTATATCCTCAAGGTAAAGAAAAGTGGGGAGGGGAATTAAGATATATTATATACAGGTACAATTCCCTGTGATGAATGTGATCAATATGTCTGTCAAACACGTATTAATTAAAAATAAATTTTAACAGCAATACAGTTTTTAAAAAACAACCCAATACTACACTTTGGGAAAGTTATACATTCAAAGTAATTATTATACAGGAGAATTTCAATAATAATTACACCAATGCAATAAGCATTTATTAAGATACTACTGTGTACAGAAGCATTTTGAAATGTCAAAATGAGTCTATGGCCATACCATCCTGAACACACCCGATCTCGTCTGAAATGTCAAAATGAGGTAGTAAGAAGAACCATATTTTTAGGGAGATAAAAAAGGTCCTGAAAAATAACAGTCACATCACTGGGAAGTGCCATTTCAGGGGGAAAAAAAGCTTATTTGTAAATTCATGCATATGAAAAAATGTAAAGAAATCAAAAAATATCTGAGCTATGCTTATTTCTTTGATGAATCATAGCAGAGAATAAATTAGTTATTTCTACCAATTAAATAGTAAAATAAAATCTAGTGAATCTGTGACAAAACAGAGACGTTTCCCCAGAGTTAAAGAAAATAAAATATATCAAGAAGCACATGCCTATAGTCTTAACTATGTGGGAAGACTAAGCCAGGGAGACATTAATAACAAGGCCACCTTGGGCAAATGAACCAGAAACTATTTGAAAACTGAAAACTAAAAATAATGAAAGCTGGAGAAATAGTTCAGCAGTAGAGCACTTGCTTAGCAAACAAAATTTCCTGGATTCAATCCCCCAGACTACAGAAAATTAAAGTAAAGAAAACATGAATAAAAATAAAAAGTTAAACTTGAAAATGGTAACCACTTAGCCATGCAGCAGTCACTGGCAGAACTCAAGAGAGGGTGAAGGGTGTCCATCCGTGGGTGATGTAAAACATTGATAACTACCTAAGGCACCAGTTCACTATTCTTTGAACAGTGCTTTTGTTTTCTACTCTACCAATTACACCAGTGACATGGAAAAAGAAAACAACTCGTGTATGGCAGAATTCCTCCTCCAGGGACTTTCAGATTATCCTGAACTGCAACCTGCCCTCTTTGCCCTCTTCCTGTCCATGTACCTCATCGCAGTAATTGGGAACCTGCTCATCATCCTGGCCACTACCAGTGACTCCCACCTCCACACACCCATGTACTTCTTCCTGTCCAATCTGTCATTTGTGGACATCTGTTTCACTTCCACCATTGTCCCAAAGATGCTGGTAAACATCCACACACAGCATAAAAACATCTCCTACAGGGAATGCCTGACCCAGGTGTACTTTTTTATAATCTTTGCTCTAATGGATAATTTCCTACTGAGCATCATGGCCTATGACCGCTTTGTGGCCATCTGTCATCCCCTGAAATACATGGTCATCATGAGGCCCCACCTCTGTAGTCTCCTGGTGATGATGTCTTGGATCACAATCTTCTGGGATGCCCTGATCCACCTTCTACTAATTACGCATCTGACATTCACCAGAGGAACAGAAATCCCACATTTCTTCTGCAATCTGCCTCCACTCCTGCAAGTGGCCAGCTCAGATACCCAAATCAATAAAATTGTCTTGTACATATCAACTGCCCTACTGGGTGTGTTTCCTGTCACTGGGATCCTCTTGTCTTACTCTCAGATTGTGTCCTCTTTAATGAAGATGCCCTCTTCTACAAGCAAGTCAAAGGCATTTTCTACCTGTGGGTCTCACCTGTGCATGGTCTCCTTGTACTATGGGACAAGCTTTGTGGAATACCTTAGTTTCACGTTCACACATTCTTCTCAAGCAAGCATGATCACTTCTGTGATGTACACTGTGGTGACCCCCATGCTGAACCCCTTCATCTACAGCCTGCGGAACAAGGATGTGAAGGGAGCCCTGAGAAGACTTCTCATCAGAGGAGCCTCTTGTCCTTAATGGACCAATAGCTTTAAAATTCGAGGATATGTTCTATGTCTCTAAGACAAATATTTGGAATTTTAATAACCCGGTTCTTCATCTTTCCTAAAGTCAATGTGTCATTTTTCTATTTTTTGAATACTTGGAATGATATTTGTGTATATGATTTTGCATTTGTTTTTCCTCAGAAGTTCTCTCATTCATTTTTAAAAATTCTTCCTTTTATATGTCTCATAATGTTTTATCTTTGATCTGTTTACTTACAGGTATTTGAGTCTAATTACATGTTTATATTATGTAACATATTCAGTGTTGATATGATGTTTTTGAATGCTGTCTCCTCAATAATTTTAAACATTCTCACTAAAATACTAAAATGAAATGTTAAATATTTCTGTGATGTGTGTGTTAGCCTAATTTGATCTTTGCCAAATGTGTATGTTTACCAAAACATCACATTGTTCTCAATGACTACATGCAGTTTTTTGTTTGTTTGTTTGTTTTTGTACTAGAGATTGAATTTGTGACCTTGCACTTCCAAGGTAGGCAGCAGTACATTCAATTAATTTGTAAAATTATGCTCTTAATATTAATGTTCTTCTCCTTAATTTGAGATTTTTCTTGTGTAACTTAGCATAAATGTAATTGAAATAACTCAATAATCAAGTCAAATTGCTTACCATAAGAGGTTTGTGTTTATTGATTTTAGGTGTAGAGTTTCATTTAATCCTGAAAACCTCTCTTTGAAATATTTTCTCTAACTAGCCCCAGTCCTCAAATGAGGAGACAGACATTAAAATGGATTATTACCCTGCTAACTGAACTGATACGGAGGGCACCTTTTGATCATTGGTATATTACATGTAAAAACAGTGATTGGATTTTCTATATGAAAGCTATTCTTTGAAGGGAGTTTGTTCATTTTATGCATCGTGATATTTCTAGAGCAACACTAATATCATCTATTTTCTTTACCTTATTCATGCAAACCCATCTCTGCTATCTTCTATTCCTTCAGTTTTTCATTATTTTTCCAATTTTCTTCTTTTTTTCTTCCCTTTTCCATTTTCACCTACTTTGCCTCATTCCTTATTTTTGACTCTTTATTTTCTTTTATGACAATAATATTCTACTACATCTGTACACACACTGTATGTTTTTTCATAAATCGATAGGAATTCAGATATTTCCCATATTTCAGCCATTCTAAATAGTGCCACTATGGATTTAAATGCACATTTCTTTATTTGAGCTGGTGTTTTCCATTTTAAAAATCTGTCTGGGAGTGGGAATTCTGGATCATATTGCAATAGCATGCTTGAGTTTTCTAAAAATCACCTATTATTTTCTCAGAGAGTGTCATTATTTATATTTAGCAATTATATCAGATTATAATATTCAGGGTAATAATCTTAGTTTTCCATTTTAATGAGCCACTAGAGATACTTGAAAAACTAGAATTACAAATTCCATTTGATGCAGTTATCCCTCTTCTAGGTATCTGTCCACAAGTGTTAAAATAGTCATATGACAGGATGCATGTGTACCATGTTTAAAGCAGTATAATTTATGATAGTTAGATCTTGGAAAGACAATATATGTTCATGAACAACAAATGGATTGATAAAAGAAATGTGGTATATATACACAATGTAATACTACATACTACTCTGCCGAAGAGAAAGATAACCTTGAGTCACTCATAGGGAAATTGATATAACTAAGAACACAAAGTAAATTGAAATAATCAGACACACAAGTTCAAATACCACATGGTTTCCTTTTAAATGAGACACAAAATATTTATGGAGAAAGAGAGAGAGAATAGGATAAATAGGAAATAGGGGTAGGGGTAAGTACAAATAATTCCCTAAATTACCTATTTCGCTTTTGCCAAAATATTTTAATGTATATGCTGATTCAGTTCATTCTCTAGTTTCTCTTAGCTTATTGGAAACAAAGTTTTGTGACAGTATTTGTTTGTTTCTTCTTTGTAAGAGAATATTTGTCTATATATGTCCTGTCCACTACTTTCAAGATGATAATATATGGTTTCTTAACTATTGTTATTCTCTTCTAATTTTGTTTTAAAAATTTTCCTTTTTCCACCAAATTAGAAAAGCTATTATAGTGTTTTCTTTTATGTAGAATGTTATATCATTGTGCTTCATTTACTACTGTTTATTTATGTTAGCTTGTGGCAGATTCACACTTTGACCATTTCCCCTTTGTCCTGTCTTCTGCCTTTTCTGAACATTTAGGAGGTGTTTTCAATGCATATTAGTTACTCTGTTTAGTGTATGTTAAATATTTTGTGTATATAAAGTCTTCTAACTTTTACATTCTTGTTATTGTCCCATTTTCTCTATTTCACTTTATTGTCATTTTTTTTATTTTTAGAAACCATGTATTAGGTAGGTAATCATGTGATATTTGGTTTTCTTATTCTGGTTCATTTCACTTAGCAAGATGGTCTCTAGATATGTCAAATTTCTTGCAATGATGTAATTTATTGTTTCATGGGGTTGTGTGCTAGTGGTTATGACTATACTTTTGATTTACATTTCCTAGGACTAATTAAACATCTTCTGTGCTTTATGACAATTAGTGTATCTCCTAGGGACAAATGGCTTTTAATACCTCTTATGTGTTAACATTATGTAGTGTGTATTTTTCTTTCTGACCAGTATAAATGTTAGCTATATTTGCCCTTTATAAATGTATATCTTTAACATATGTACCCAATTCTTTATGATGGCACTTTGTTGCTTTCAAGTAAACAATATTCATTAAGAGATACAGACATATAACCTAGCTGTTCCTCTTTCTAAATAAAATATATATATTTTCACCAATATCCGCCTAATTTTCCTATCCACCTTGTCTAGTAGTCACCACTTTGTTTTGAATTGAACTTTTTAAATATCCACATTTAAGTAATTTAATGCACTACTTGTATCTGTAGCTGATTATTTTTCTTTAACATAGTGTCCTATGATGCCTCTCAATCATTTAGTAGTTTGCAAATATTTGTGCAGAAACACATTTTCTTTCTCTTGATTACATACATAGACTGTTAAAAAAACACATAGTGGCCTCCAATTTATTCACATAATAGAAAACCCCAGGATTTCCTTCTTTTTAAAGGCAAATTTGTATTACATTGTGTAGATGTATCAATATTTGTCATTTGGTCATTTGCTGTCAAACACTTGGGTTGATTCCATATTGTGACCATTAATTGCAATATGTCAGCTTGACCTGGATGTGACTTTAGCTGATTGAACTAGTCCTGGTGTGTGTGACACCATCAAATCAGTTTGTAGCCTGCACAGAAAAAAAAAGATAAAAAAGGAAATGTTCCCATTTTGGAAGAGCTCCAGTTTTTCCCATTGCTTTGGACATTGGTCTTCAATCTTACCAGCCTTCCCATGCATACTTATGTTAGTATCTTACCCTACAGATTCCAAGTTTTCAAGGGCTTCTTACATGTACTTTTTATTTGTGCTTATTATGATACATGATGAATACACTGATAATAGGGAGATAGGTCATATACATATTTAATCTTAAGTCTTTTTTTTTCCCTCACCTTGAGTTTTTTGGTACATTTTAGGTATACAGTACAGTTACATTCATCACTGGGATCTTGTACCTTTACATGACAGGTCTTGGTTCTCATTTTTCCCTTGCCCCTGCCCTCCCTCCACTCCCTCATCCCTTCCCTATTTACAAATACTTTATTTACATTTTTTCATTTTCTCGTATTCATTTATTTTCCCTTATTACCATTACCCTACCAGTCCCACTTCCCCTACATCTTTAGCCCTTTTCTTCATATTTTACACCATCATTTATATCATTATGATCTTATATACCATTATAGTTTTTCACACCAGAGAAACTATTCAGCATTTAGACATTTGTGACTTCTTTATTTTACTTCGGAGTATATCCTCAATATGTATACAACTTTCCTATGAATGGCTCTAATTTCTCATTCTTTATGGCTGAGCAGTATTGCATTTTACAGAAAAACCACATCATCTTCATCCATTCTCCAACTGATGGGCAAATGGGCTGTTTCCAAGTTTTAGATATTACAAATTGTGTGGCTATAAACATGGGTGTGCATATATCACTGTGATATGATTCTTTTAATTCTTTTGGAAAAATACCCAGAAGAGGGATGGCTGGGTCAAGTGGAACCTCTAGTCCCAGCTCTCTGAACTATCTCCATATTGATTTCCATAGTGGTTGCACCAGTCTGCACTCTCACAAACAATGGGAATGGGTTCCTTTCTCCCCACAGCCACACCAACATTTGTTGTTGATTTCTTGATAGCATCCATTCTTTGTGGGGTGAGGTGGAATTCCCACCACCCTCATTCCCACTCCTTCTATCCCTAGATCCCCTTCCTACTGGCATAAGTTCTACTTCTATGTTTCTGACTATGTCTGTTTTACTTAAAATTATTAATATTTGGGGTTTTTCATATGGTAGAAACCATACCATATTTAACATTCTGTGCCTGATTTATTTTGCTTAGTTTTATGGTGTCATGGTGCATCTGCATTTGTACAAATAACTCAATTTATTTTTTCTGTTTGAAGCCTGAGCAGTATTCCACTTTGTGTAAATGCCACATATTCTGTATCTAGTCATCTGCTGAGATGCCTGTAGGCCATATCCAAGATTTAGCTGTTATGACTGGTTCTGCTCTATACATGAAAGTGCATGAATCACTGTAATGTTATATCTGAATATTTTGGAAGATACCCAAAAGGCATAGAGCTAGGTCAAATGGAATTTCTTTTTTCTTTTTTTTTAATTTCCTTCCTTCCCATTGTTTATTGGTACATTTAAAGCAAACAATAAAGTTACATTTATCATTGGGATCTTGTACCTTTACATGATATGTCTTGGTTATTAGTTTGTCCACATATCCCTGCCCTCCCTTCACCCTTCCCTATTTACAAAGGCTTTGTTTTCATTTTTTCCTTTTTTCCACATTTTTATTTTCCCTTATTTCCTTTCCCCTCCCCTTCACACTTCCCCTTTAGCCATTTTCTTCCTATTTCACACTCTCAATTATGTCATTTCAACCTTTTTTACACTATTAGTGTTTCATACCGGAGAAACTATTTCATATTTACTCATGTGCCCTATTTATTTCACTTAAGAGTATAGCCTCAATTTGCATCCATTTAGCTATAAATGTCTCTAGTTTCTCATTCTTGGCTGAGTAGTACTCCATTTTATAGGACAACTACAGCTTCTTTATCCAGTCTCGACTTGATGGGCATTTGGATTGTTTCCAAGTTTTAGCTATTACAAATTGTGTTACTATAAACAAGAATGAGCATATATCACTGTGGTGTGATTCTCTTAGAAAGATTACCCAGCAGAGGAATAGCTGGGTCAAATTGGACCTCTAATCTTAGTTCTTTGAGGTATCTCCATATTGATTTCCACAGTGGTTGCACCACTCTGCACTCCCACCAACAACTGGGAAGGGTTTATTTCTCCCCACAACCCCACCAGCATTTGTTATTGTTTGACTTCTTTTTTTTTCTTTTTATTGAGTTTATTGGTACAATCTAGGTATACAATACAATTACAGTCATCATTGGGATTCTGCACCTTTACATAATAGGTCTTGATTCTCATTTTTCCCCTTGTCCCTGCCCTCCCTTCACCCCCTTCCCCTCCCCATTTACAAACACTTTATTTCTATTTTTTCAGTTTCTCATATTTTTTTCCTCTCCCTTATTACCTTTCCCCCACCTTTCCCACTTTCCCTGCACCTTTAGCCCTTTACTTCCTATTTCACATTATTAATTATCTCATTAGGATCCTGTGTCATCTCCAGAATTAAGGATTATTTTAATGTTACATCATTGCCTTTTCTCTTTTACTTTCCTTTTTAGTTTTATTTTAGGATTCCCTATTTTTGATGTTCTTTTTTATTTTTGAAGAATCTCCATACTGATTTCCACAGTGCTTGTAGAAGTTTATATTCCACCAACAAAAAAGAAAGGATATTTTTTTCCATAACCTCCTTTGTTGTCTTTTGAATTGTTGATATGCATTCTTTGTGGGCACCAGAACAAAAGAAGTTTCTGCAACAGCTGAAAGGCAGCCATGAAAGTTTTTCTGATACTGGCGCCATAGGACCCAGACAATTCCAAGGGTACTCGAATTGTTAGTAGCAGATCAAGATGTGTTTGGAGCCTGTGGAAGGCCCTCATAGAGAAGCTGTAGCAGAGACCCTTAAGATTTTGAAGCAGGGCCAAGGATTTAGCTCAGTGGTACATCGCCTGCCTCACAAGCACAAAGTTCTCAGTTATATGCAACATTCTGCTGTCATCTACAGAAGCACACTCTTCTTTTGAGAAAGAAACTCCTAGACTGATACATAGCCTCAAAAATCTGAACTCTTCACCTTGGGACATAAGGCTCCAATGTAACTTGAGCTATCCATCATGAACTGGGCACTACCTGTCCATCAAGTCTGAATGTTAACTATGCAAGTCAACAGTTTTCAAATGGTTGTGACATATATATTATTCATCCCCAGCAGGACCAGAAGATAAAAGTCATGTGAAAAAGTAGCCCAAAAGCCCATGGTTCTGACACCAGTGCTACTGCCTCTTTCCTCTAGAATGTGCCTATTGCCTCATGGTGTATATTGGAAAATACATTGACAACAGAAGAGAAGAGTTGGGCTTGTTTACAGATGGTTTTGCACATTGTCCAGGAATCACCCCAACGTGTTCAGCTGCAGTATTACAAAAGAAGCAAGCCCTCTTTTCAGGATATCACTTCAGGACAGTGGTGAAGGGAGATTTTCACAATGGGAAAAATTTTATTTAGTGCACATTCCTACACATTTTGCTTGGAGGTAAAATGGCCCAGTGTGTGATTCTATATGGGTGGTAGCCAATGGTTTGACTGACTGGAAAGCAACTTGGAAGAAACACAACTGGAAAACTGGTGACAATCACCATTGATGCTGAACATTTTTTCACATGTGTATTTGCTGCTTTTGCTTTGTTGTTTGAGAAATGTCTATTCATTTCAGAGGCCCATTTTTAAATTGGGTTTTTTAATTTGAGGGGTCTGATTTTTTTTGAGTTCTTTATATATTCCAGATGGCAGATATTTGTCTGAAGAACAGCTCACAATTTTTCCCACATTTTATGTTGTCTTTTAACTCTGTTGGTGTTTTTTTGTTTGTTTGTTTTTTGCAGTCAAAGCTTTTTGAAAAAATGAGATCCAAGTTGCTGATTCTTTGTGCTAGGTCCAATGCTATTAAGGGTTTGTTCATAAAGTCAGTTCCCATGCCAATGTCTTCAAGGGTTCTACCTAACTAATCTTCCAACAAGTTTAGTTTTTCTGTTTTAATATTTAGATCTTAAATCCATTTGGATTTAGTTTAGTGCATGGTGAAAGACAGGGGTCTAGTTTTAATCTTTGGCAAGTTGAAAGCGAGTTTTTTTCAGTGTTATTTATTAAAGAGACTCTCTTTCCTGCAGTGAGAATGGTTGGCCCTTTTTTCAAAGATGAGATAGCTGAGTATGTGCAGGTTTGTTGCTGCATCATCTAATCGAATCCACTGATACTTGGGTCTGTTTCTTTGCAAGTACCATGATGCTTTCATCACAGTGGTTTTGTAGTGCAGTTTCAAGTTGGGGATTATGATACCTCCTGCCATGTGTATGTTACCTAAAAATGACATTTGCTGTTCTACATTTCTTCTGGTTCCAAATGAATTTTTGTATTGATCTTTCTAGTTCCTTGAAGTATCCTGCTAGGATTTCTATCAGGATGTCATTTGATCTGTATAGCAGTTTTGAAAGCATGGCAAAATTCACTATATTGATTCTTCTTAACAAGGAACAAGGAATGTCTTTCCATTTTCTTGTATCCTCTTCAATATCTTTTTAAAGAGTGTTGTAGTTCTCCATGTAGAGGTTTTTACTTCCCTTATTAGACTGATTCCTAGATATTTCATTTTTTGTACGCTATAGTTAAAGGTATTGTTTCCCTATTTGTTCTCAGTGAGTCTTTTATTTCTGTACAAGAAGGCTATTGATTTTTGAGTGTTGACCTTGTTTCCAGCTATGCTAATGAATCTGTCAATTAAGTCTAGAAGTCTTTTGGTGGAGATTTTTTGGGTCTTCTATCAGAGAATCATGTCATCAACAAATAATGACAGTTTCACTTCTTCCAATACTGTCATTAAGGATTTTATTTCTTTCTCCTCTCTTAATTGTTGTGGCTAATGTTTCTAAAACTAGGTTGAGCAGGAGTGGTGATAGTGGAAATCCTTGTCTCATTCCTGATTTTAGTGTGAAGAATTTCAGTTTTTGAACATTAATGTGATATTGGCTGTTTGTTTTTCATAGATAGCCTATATGAAGTTGAGAAAAAACCATCTATTCCAATCTTCTTCTGGGTTTTTATCTTGGATGGGTGTTGAATTTTGTTGAGTACTTTTTCTGCATCTATAGAAATTACTTTGTGACTTTGTTAATGTAGTATATTACAATTATTGATTTACATATGTTGAACCATCCCTGCATGTCTGAGATAAATCAAACTTGGACAGAGTGTATGATCTTCTCAATGACCCTCTGTGTTCTGTTTGCCAGGATAGTATTGAGCATTTTTGCACCTATATTCATTAGGAAGATTGGCCTGTAGTTCTTTTTTTGGGTTGTGTCTTTCCCTGCTTTCGGAATCAAAGTAACACTTGCTTCTGGGAATGAATGTGGGAGAATTGCCTTGCTATCAATTTCATTGAAAAGTTTAAAAAGTGGTGGCATCAGCTATTCTCTAAATGTATTGTAGAGTTCATCAGTGAAGCCATCTGGACCTGGGCTTTTCTTTGTTGGTAAATTTGCAATTACATTCTCAATTTCACTCAGTATAATTGGGTTTTTTAAGAATTTTTATATTTTCTTTTCTCAACCTTGGTAATTCATATGTATTAAGAAATCTGTCCATTTCTTCTGTATTTTCCATTTTATTAGAGTACAAGTTCTTGAAATAGGTATTGATGATCCTCTAGATTTCTCCTGGATTTGTCTTCACCTTTTTCATTCCTAATTGCATGGATATGAGCCTTTAATTTACTCTTTCTTTTTTTATAACTTTGGCTAAAGGTTTATCAATTTTTTATTCTTTCAAAAAACACATATCTTCAATTCATTGATTTTTTGTATCATTCTCTTCATCTCAATTGAATTGATTTCTGCTCCAATTTTCATAATTTCCTCCCCTGTGAGCTTTGGATTTCTCTTGCTCTTCTTTTTCTAGAAGCTTAAGATTCAGTGTTAGGTTGTTTATTTGAGCTCAATATTTTTCTAGTGTGGACATTCACTGCTATAAAATTTTCTGGTAGAACTGCTTTCATTGTGTCCCATAAATTCCTGTATGTTCTATTGGTGTTATCCTTTATTTGTAAAAACTATCTAATTGCTTCTTTAATTTCTGCTGTGACCCATTGGTTGTTCAGGAGAGTGCTATTCAATTTACTTGTGTCTGTGAAGTTCTTGCAGTTACTTTTGCTATTGATCTCCACTTTAACTGCACTATGGTCTGATAATATACATGGAATAAATCCAACTCCTTTGCATTTACCTAAACATATTCTATGAGCTAGTATTTGGTCTATTTTGGAGAAGGACCCATGCAGAAAAGTATGTACATTCTGATTTTCTGGGTGGAACACTACATAGATGTGTATGAAGTCCATTTGTTCAAAAGCTTGATTCAGTTCTCATATTCATTGTTGATCTTTTTGTCTAGATCGTCTGTCTACTTGAGACAGTGGAGAATTGAGGTCTTGCACTACAATTATATTAGTGCTCAGTTGGTTTTTCATGTCCCTTAATTTTTTTTTTGTATATTTTGGGTCATTAGTTTTTCATGCATATATGTTTATGATTTCTGTGTCTTCCTCTTGGTTTGTTCCCTTTATAAGGATGTAGTGACCTTATTTGTCTCTCTTCATTCATTTTGGTTTGAAATTTACTTTGTCTACAAATAAGATAATGGCTCACACTTTTTTCATTCTCCTGTTGAGTGGAGAAAATTTTTCCATGCTTTCACTTTTAGTCTATGTGTTTCTTTTCTAACTGGGTGTGTTTCTTCTATAAATTACATGTTTTGATTTTGCTTCTTAATCCAATGTTCCAGTGCATTTCTTTTAATTGGAAAATTGAGGCCATTCATATTGATAGTTATAACTGATATATATTGACTTTATCATCATCTTGTTATTTTCCTGTTTTTGGTTCTTCTTAATACACCACCCCTCTCTTTAATTTCTACCTTTCCCACTGGATATGATCTTTTGGGCCTCATGGAGTTGTGACCTTCATTTCCTTTTTCTAGGATATTATTTAGAATTGTCTAAAGTACTGGATTAGTATTCATAAACTATCTCAGGTGTTCTTTATTATGGAAGTGTCTTATTTCCCTATCAATTTTGAAAGATATTTTTACAGGATGCATCAGTCTAGGTTGAAGTTTTTATTCTTTTATGGCTTGAAATGCCTTATTCCAGGCTCTCCTTGACTTGAAGGTTTGGGTTGAAAGTCTGATGTGATTCTCATGGGATTTCCTTTTTTTATGATCTGTTTCTTTTCTTTAACTCCTATTAGAATTTTGTTCTTCTGTTGCATTTCTGGGATCTTGATTATTATATGTCTAGGTGTAGAGTTTTTGTGATCATGGCTAGTTGGTGTCCTATATTCCTCAATTATCTGTACATCAAATTCCTTTGCTGTTTCTGGGAAGTTTTCTGTAATTAATTGTGTTAACAGCTTTTTAAAATGTCATTTATACTTTCTACTGCTTTTTCATGGACTTCTATCGGTCTCATATTATTCTTCTTTGTATCCTCTAGGAGCTGTTGTGCTTATTTCTCATGTTCCCTTGCTTTTTTAAAGAAATCCCTCTTTTCATGTACACTGATCTCTATACTTCTCTCATATAATAACATAAACACTAATCACAATTTAGAGCTATCCCGCAACAAAATGCAACATCCATTTGTGACTACAACTACACACAGAAATATCTGAGCTTAGTATAACAAATCCCACATATGACCAATCCATAGATAATATACAGAATCAGAAAAAGATGAAACAAGACCTGTCATAAAGAGGTACAAGATCCCAATAATGAATGTAACTGTACTCTATACCTAAAATGTAACAATAAACTCAATTTTAAAAAAAGAAAAAGATGAAAACATTTACTCCAAAATCAGGAATGACCAAAAGATGGGGGAAGGAGATATTGAAGAGAGAAGACAGAGATAGAAAATGGATTATGATATGTTATATACATGTACTACCAACTAGCCATAATAAATGTGATCATTATGTACTACACATGTTAAACTATTCAAAATAATAACTATTAAAAATAAGACAGAATGTGGTGTTATGTCTACATGTAGATGTTCTCACCAAAGCCTATGAGCTCAGAAGTAGGGCCTTTGAAAGGTTATTTGACTATGGGGCTTATATCTGACTTGCGGTTAAGAGGTGGGGTATGGTTCAAAGAGACTGGTCACTGGGGGCATGTCCTGGAAGGGTTTATCTTTCTCTCTGTGTTGGCTCTTTTCTCTCTGCTTCTGAGCCTTCATACTGGAGCAGCTCTCCTCCACTGTGTGTCTCTGCCATTTCATCCTGCTTTGCAGCCAGCTGACTACAGCCTGAAGCATGAGACAAAATAAATCTTTTCTCTTTAAAGTCATGGCTGTTGAATGCCTTAGTTACTTTTATTGTTGCTGAAACACAATACTCCATAGCAATTATTAAAGGAGGAAGAGTTTGTTTTGGCTCACAGTTTATAGAATTTTCAGTACATAGCTGGCTGCCTCCAAATAAGGGTGGCGTTACAGAGGGGCATTGCAGATGTCCATGACAGAGTAGACAGAAGTCAACAGCAGCAAAGCAGTCTTTTCTTTCTGTCTTTTATATTCCATAAAGTATACCCACCCTTTCAGTGGTGCCACCCAAACAAGATCGGACATTGGTAATCTCAGAATCACACACCCTAGATCCAGCCAACTACAAAAAGCCCAATATATGATGGTGTTATGATTTGGAGGGACATCAAGATATAAGCTATAGCATTGTGTATTGTGTCTCAATGATAAGATGGTTTAATCACCAGAAATGAGACAAAGGTGTCCATTGCCAAGACACCTGTTCAATATAATAATTATAATTTTAGCCAAAACAATTAGGTAAAAGAAACAAGTAAGACAAATACAGGAAGGGAAGGATAAAGTCAAATTATTATTTCCAGATAATATGATTTTTGCAGAGATAGATAGAAAACCCTCTACCATCCTTGTTTATATCAGAGTAGTATTCCACAATGTATAAATGCCATAATGTCTTTATCCATCCACTGATGGGTGTGTTTTTTTGCTATAGCTGTAGTACATATAATTATTTTCCTCATTCCTCTTTCAGATAGTTTCCTGTTCATGTACACAGCTGCAACTGATTTTTATATGTTCATCTTATATCTTGCAAATTTATGGCATTTTTATTATTTCTTAGATTAATATCTAGAGTTTCCTATATGTATAATGATGGCGTCTGCCAACCGATAAAATTTGACTCACTCCTGTGAAATTTGAGTGCCTTTTATTTCATGCTTTTTCCTAATTGCTAAGAGGAGGACTTCTAATATGATATTCAATAGAAGTGATCAAGTAGGCATCTTTTCCATCTTCCAAAATCTTGGAGCAAAACCTTTAATTTCTCTCCATTGAGTATGCAATGGAAGCTCAGTTTTTTTTTCTCTCATTGAATTTGTTTGGTACATTTTAGGTATACAGTACAGTTACATTCACATTGGGACCTTGTTTCTTTACATGACAGGTTTTGGTTCTCACTTTTTGTTTGTTTTATTTTTGTTGTTGTTGGTTTGTTTTGTTTTAATGTAGACTTTTTGTGTGGAGTCACATTCCCTCTGTACTAAATCTGTTGAGAACTTTATTTAAAAAGTTGTTGAATCCAGAAATAGGTATAAAAGCAGTATCTTTATTGCAAGAATGTGTCCACTGAATAAAAGATTAAACATGTCAATTTTAATAAATTTTTAAAATCTGAAGAAAATATTTATTTTGGCAAAGGCTTTTTCCTTGTATCAGTGGTCATATTCATTATTTTATCTTTCATTTAGTTAATGTGAAGTTTCTGCAAGGCCAATGGCAACACATATCGAAAAGTTAAACAAATTGCTTTTGTATTTGGCTTAAGGAGGATAAATATTTTCAACAATATTATATAAATTAATAAATATACACAAACACAAGTGGTATTGTGTCCTGCCAAGTCTACATTCCCAGAGTCACTCAAATGCAAAAAGCAACTATTGAAACCATTTTTCATCTGTTCTAAACATGTGCAACATTTATTACACTGTTATGTAATTCATATCATCAATAGAGTATAGTATCTATAACACGTTTTGTTCAATTCAATTCATAGACTCATACTTTTCTTTGGGTGTTACTCTAAAGATTTAGAGTTTTATCTCTACTGGACCCTTGCATTTCCACACCCCTAACCCTTTGCTCATCCTAACACTAATGAAGGCTTCCTACTCCCAACACAGTAGTCTCCAGGAGGTTCACAGTGAACTATTGTACCCCCCAAATCATAAAAGACACTTCCATTCTTTGAATTACTTGATTATTTACTAGCAGTGTCAACAAAAATACCTCACTCTCTAGAAACAGGGACATCTTCCCATTTCATTTCTTGTGCCATGTAATTCAGAGAGACAAGTCTACTGAGAGATCTCAAAGCATTAAGACAACCTGCAGGGAGAATTTCTGCCTTTGAAATGAAACACTGTTAAGAAAAAACAACAATTAGGCAACTATGTTGAGGATCCCTGGGAGTCTTTTTTGAAGAAAGATAATGGAAGTACTTTAATATCCAGGAAAATGATCTTGTTTTCTGTAAACAGCTGAATATATTAGAAAAAAAGGGATAATTGGTGAAAAATAAGTTCTCTTTAATTATGGTTAGCTTCTATGTGATAGAAGTGGCAGAAAGTTTCTCTGTCCAGACAGCATATTTGTTTAAAGACTATTTTGATATTATAATTGCTTGAATGAGGTGGTTTGAGATCTCAGTCCCTGCTGTCTTGGAAAATTTCGACTCCCAGAATCCCCAAGGCAAACCACCATGAAAAGTCTTAGACATAAGCTAGCAATTCCATACCTGGAAAATCCCCCTAGAATTTCCCAGAAAAAGTCACAGCGACAGAGAGCAAGCTACTGGGAAAACAGGGATTGCCAAGCACTGTCTGAGTGTGTGGTGTATTGTATATGGGCTGAGACGGGTGTTGGGAAGAGCAAACGTTAACAGCGAAGTTGAATTTTTATTAGACTAGAGCCGTTAGGGACACAAAGCTATAGTAATGGTTCTCCAGGGGTTGTCTCCATCTTAGCAAGATGAGCGCCACTGAGAACTTGTTAAACATGCACGACCTTGGCCTCCATCCCAGAACTGCTACATCAGAAACTCAAGGGCCAGGCCCGCCCTGTGTGTTTAATGTCTTTCCTTCTATATGATGAAAGTGTGAAAACAATTACTCTAGGGGATCAGTAAAAGTGGATGAGGTGGTATATAATACATACAGGAATGTGTGTTGAGGTTGCACATCTGTCTGGCTCTGAATGCTTACCTGCAATCTAATCAAATGATGATACATCCACTTTTAGTTCACAATATTTATGCTACCTTTCTTTATTTTCATTTTATGCATTTATCTGAAATTTTGTTGACAACACTCCTTTGCATGTTTATTAACTCATTTCTTAATAATTCCATGGTCATTTAAGTGATGTGTCTTACTTTAAAATCCACATTATTTATCATGTTAAAGGTACATCCTTGTTTTTCTACTTTGACAGTCTGCATTCTTCATATACATACATCACTTCCACCATTTATAGCTGTCATTACAATTATCAAATTCATTTTGATGTCCACTTAAATGTTATATATAGATATAGATATAGATATAGATATATAAAAATTTTTTGAAACAGGGTCTCTTATGTAGTTGACACAAATCTGGAACTCTCTATGCAGTCCAGGCTGGTATCAATCTCACAGCAATCCTCCTGCCTCAGCCTCCCGAGTACTGCTATTACAGGCATGCACCACCATGTCCAGCTCACAAATATATATATGTCATAAATTAAATTAATGTCCTAAAACAGAAGCACATTTAAATTTCCAGGAGACTTATTATTGGTTTTTGATGTGATGTTATTTGACTTACTGACCAAGATAACTTTAACATTTCCCTCAGTTTGACTACATTTTATTTCACCCCTCACGTTTCACTTTCTTGTTGTTCTTTGAGTTATTTTTCATGTGTTTATTTAAGGCCTTTGGAGATTTTTCAGCTGATTTCTTCTGCTTCAAGCTTTTGAAATCCATTTTGATTTTCTAGGTCAGGTGAATTTTACAATTTCCAGTTGTATTCCTGCTAGTTACAGTCAAGGTAAATGTCCCTGTGCATTTCCCCACCTGTGGTAGGCACCTGTCCTTCCCTTCATTGCTACCACTTTAACTCATTTGCTGCTTCTAATCCTTTCTAGCTAGGAAATGAGATGTTAAATTTCTTAGAGTTTTGTGTGAAATATAAAAGTAAACTGACTGAGAAAGTACAATTCAGCCTCTTTGCTGTATAAAGCATTTCAGACTTAAACGAATCAGGTTTTTTACAGCTTCTTTGGAAGATCACAAACTTTGATATATTTTCTGAATTCTCTACTGGATTTTGAAAAGGCGAGTCTATTAATAGGTCTATTTTGGGAAAACTGCACTATTACCAAAATATTTTAAGAGGAGAAAATTTAAAATCTCAAAACTCTACTTGGCTAATTTTTCACAATCCCTAAATTCTTTTTTTTTTCTCATTGAGTTTATTGGTACATTTTAGGTATACAGTACAGTTACATTCATTATTAGGATCTCTTACCTTTACATGACAGGTCTTGGTTCTCATTTTTTACCTGCTTCACCCCTCCTCCCCTCCCCCTTTACAAATACTTTATTTCCATTTTTTTCATTTTCTCATATTATTTTCTTTTCCCATATTTGATTTCCCCTACCTTTCCAAATTTCCCTACACCTTTATCCCCTTTCTTCCTTTTTCACATTGTCCATTATATCACTTAGTATCTTACGTACTATTATAGTTTATTCACACCAGAGAAACTATTTTGTATTTACACATATGTGACTTATTTATTTCACTTTGGAGTATATCAATTGTTTATTCTTTCTGATAGTTCCCATGCTACTGAGCATTTGTTCATAAAGTCTTTTCCTATGCCAATATCTTTAAAAGTTTTGCCTTACTTATCTTCCAGCAAGTTTAGTGTTTCTGTTTTAATATTTAGATCTTTAAATCACTTGGATTTTAGTTTAGTGCATGGTAAACGATGTGTCTAGTTTTAATCTTTGGCAAGTTGAAATCTAGTTTTTCCAACACAATTTATCAAAGAGACTATCTTGCCTCCAGTAAGGAGAGTTGGCTCCTTTGTCAAAAATGAGCTAGCTAAGTACATCTGGAGTTGTTTTTGTATCTTCCAGTCTGTTCCACTGATCCTCAGGTCTGTTTCTTTGCCAGTACCATACTGTTTTTTATCACAGTGGCTTTGTAGTGTAGTTTCAAATTGGGAATTGTTATACTCATTGCCATGTCTCTGTTGCCTAGGATGGCTCAGATACATGCCTTTGCTGTATGTTTTAAGTTCAATTGCAAAATGGTTTCCAAAGTCTCTGAAACCAGCCTTCTACTATGGAGTCTCCTTGGTGTGCATTTAGAATCCCAGTTCTTTTGGTTGTAAATAAAGGCATGCTGCATAGGAGTGCCCACAGAGTATATCACAGAGGCCACTGCATTCTTTTTGGAAGAATGTAAAGCTGAGCCAATGTGCACTCCACATCTTGTGCCAAAAAAAGAAGTAAACCACTAAGTGGTGAGACCCACAGGTAGAAAGAGCTTCATGCTTTCTGCTTGATGATGGGTTTTCAGCATGGAAAAACCAATTATATAAAAAGGGAAAGAACTCTGGAAAGAAATACAAGCTAACAAGCTAGCGAAAGATGAAGAAGAAGAAGAAGAAGAAGAAGAAGAAGAAGAAGAAGAAGAAGAAGAAGAAGAAGAAGAAGAAGAAGAAGAAGAAGAAGAAGAAGAAGAAGAAGAGGAAGAAGAAACATGATTTGGGCCCAGGGATTTTCCTCAGAGGTGCCCCCACCTGTCTTGCAAGTTCAAGGTCCCAAGATCAATACCCGGTACTAAAAATGAAAACATGACTGTATTCTCAATATAGATATCAGAACAGGAAATAAATATAAGAAATTGAGAAGAATCACATAAAATCATTAGTGGTTACCATCATTTAATTATTTCATTTTGAAGACAATAACTCTGTAAAGGAGAAATCAAAAGGCTAACTTTAAAAGCTGTCACAAACACTAAGAGGCCACTGAAATAGAGGAAGTGTTATTGTCCTTACAGGGAACTAAGAAAATAAAAATGGAAATATTCAAAACAAAACTGAAACATTCTAGGCTTAAAGAAGAACACGTGATTTCCTCAATCAGATAGTGGCTTAATACAGGAGGAAAAACATATTATTTCTGATAATGAGGGTGTAACAGATTGGAATAAACATTTCTCTTGTCTGGGAAAAGGAAAGTCACAGCACTTGATTTAGGGGACACAGTGTTCACCTAGCTCTGTGGTCTTCAGTCCTCGAGAGACAGCAGAACACTCTGCTGAGGAGTCTTCCCAGAGGCTCCTTCAAATCCTTGTTCCTCAGGCTGTAGATGAAGGGGTTCAGTATGGGGGTCAGCACAATGTTCATCACAGAGGCAACAGAGACTTCGTGGGAAGAATGGGACACAGCAGAACTCAGGTACACTCCGAGTGCTGTCCCATAGAACAGTGAGACTACACACAGATGAGAGCCACAGGTGGAAAGTTATTTACATTTGCTACCAGTAGAGGATATTTTCATCAAGGAGGAGACTAGACTCTCTGAGTGTAAGAGAAAATGATCCCACTGACAGGAAACACACCCAGGAGGGCAGTTGACCAATACAGAAAGATGCCATTGATGAAGGTATCAGAGTTGGCCACCTTGAGCAGCTGAGCCAGTTCACAGAAGAACTGTGCTGTTTTAGTGCCCTTGTGGAAGCTCAGTCCCTTCACAAGAAGAATGTGAATCGAGGAGATCCAGAAATTAAAGAACCAAGACATCAATACCAGGAAGCCACAGAGCCAAGGATTCATGATGACTGTGTATTTTAGGGGATTTCAGATGGCTACAAAATGGTCATAGGACAACACAGCAAGTAGCAAAATATTCATCTGAACAAAAAAAGTAGAAAATATATCTGAATGAGGCACTGTCTGTAGGAAGTGTTTCTGCTTTTAGCCTGGATGTTCACTAGCATCTTTGGGACTGTGCTAGAGGTGAAACACACATCCACAAAAGACAAGTTGGAGAGGAAGAAGTACATGGGGGTGTGGAGGTAGGATTTAGAGGTGGTGGCCAGGATGATGAGCAGGTTCTCGAGCACTGCAAGCAGGTACATGGACAGGAACAGTCTGAAGAGGAGAGGCTGCAGTTCAGGATCTTCTGAGAGGCCCAGGAGGAGGAACTGTGAAGCTCCGGTGTGGTTTTCTGCTTCCATGTCACTGACTTTCTACTTAAGAAGGAAGCACAAGTTATTTTCAAATACACTTCAAGATGTAGCACATCACAACATTACAGTTGGATGGGCTTCAACCACCCCCCATGTGGGATTCACAGTACAATGATTCCCTTAGCCAAGATGTAGCTCATTTTCATTTTAATTGTTTGTAATCATTCAAAACGTCTTTAGTTTAGCAGAAATCTTACTAGTATCACAGCTTCAAAATCCTTTTCATTTCTTTTTTGAATTTATAGACAAATTCATTTCTTTTCTCAAGACCCCTCTAAAATATTTGAAGGTGTTTGTTTATCACCATGGATTACTCCCACTATTCACATCCAATGTATCTGTATAATAAAATAGGAATTTATAACTCAATTTTTTGTACAATTTGAGGATTCCTTGTGTTGTGGCAGTTAACTCACAGGCCCATATTCTTCCTCAATATATAATTCTTACTATTTTCTTAGTGTTGAAGATTAAATTACCTTTGCATGCTATAGGATTCTCAAGAAGTTACAGCTATTCATATTCTTAGTACTGTTCTCCCATATTGTAATAATTTTGCCTGCCTTCCTCTCCTATTGTACATAATTGTAATTAATTTAGAAATGGGGTTCTTCTATGATAGTAATGTATTTTTTTCCTGAGAGATCATTTCTGATCAGATTTTCTCTATGTTCTCATTCATCTGTTTCTTCTTTTAATTTCTGCTGCTACCATTTCAGAAAGCCCATGTGGTTGGCTTTTGATGTCTTGTATCTCAGTTTCACCTGGACTTGTCTTGGGTTAGCTTAAAGTCAAGTATTGAATTTTGCTTTGTGTCTTGTCATTGTACATTTTAAATTTGTAATCAATTTTTGATGCTTGCAAATTACTTATGGTAGGCAGCTTTATCACCAGAATCCATGCTTCCCTAGGAAATGCCTATTCCTTAGAAATGTATTCTAGGTGTGGCTGGATTTTTGGTCATTATGTCTGTTTCAAGTTCCTACCTTGCCAATTTACTAGGGATGTAAAGTTGCTATCTACGTTGCTATCTCTGTTGCTCAGCTCTCAATCATTTTTTTTATCCAACTATGGTAATGATTATGATCCTAGACAATCACAGTGTTGTCACACAAAGGTGAACAACTGATTACAACCTATATGCTAGCCTGGCTAAAGGAGTACAATTAGAGCAATAGTATTGTTACAGAAGTAATTGGTAAGTGACACAAAGAGAAGCACAAAATGGAAGTAAAACAATAAAAGTTTATTTTGCCAGACAAAGTTCAAACCCACTCCAGTAGGCAGTGATGGTGATCAAACTCCTATTGGGTTACAGCTTCTTCTTTTATAGGTTTTTAGAGCCATGATCTCATTCAGGTGGTTACATTTTATTTCTTCCTTTACATCACGGTCACAATACAGTTAACTTTCACCAAGATGAAACAGTTCCTTGCAGTTGGGGAGTTTACCTTGAAATTTATCTAGCCATCTATTTTAGCATACAGAAAAGGGGACGTTCAAGCTTAGAAAAACAGAGCTAATAATTATTTTTATATCTTGACATTTTTATAACCATATAGTTTACAGAGAGTTTTATAGAACTGTTAATTTAGCTTGAACAATTGGAATCATCCTGGGGTGCTACTTGGCTATGTGCTTTCAAGCTTCAGAGTTGAGACCTTGGGTGTTTCATAGAAAAAGCAGAGCAAAGAAAATTACAGAAGAAAAAGGCAGTGGTTAAAGTATATTTCTATGATGTTATATGTTTTTAGGTTATTTACATAAGTTCTCATTAATCAGTATCATTAAGCACAGTCTAGAAATTGGCAAACAGAGGTACCTGTTAAATTGGTACCTTTATCCATACAAGCCAGAGCTATAATTATGTAACAACATGCAACATAACCCAGCATCTTGTATCCAATGCGTTTCCCTTTGATACAGTGATTCTACTGTGTGTTTGTATGTGTGTGCCTGTGTGTGTGTCTGTAGGAATAGCAGTGGTGAAAAACACAGTGATAACTGAATAAAAATGTAGTAGAAGCAAGGCTGAATGATAAAGGATGATCATCCAAGCTTTGAGAAACTGGAGAAGGGGACAGGAGCCAGGAATGAAAGAGAAAGCAAAAGAATGAAGAGACAAACCAGGAAGACTAACGATGATTTTCAGAAGAAAATCCAAAAATTTAAAAAATTGAGTGAGGAAAGAGAGAAATAGGATGGTCAAAATAAAGTGAACAATAGAAGTAAAAACCTATAGAACACCTCCCAAAAATACCCAATAGGAAAACAGAAATGAAACAAACTAATAAGAAAAAACAGAAACAAGAAAATATTTTTTCTGGCGCCCACATTTCTATGGTAGTGTCCAAGTCATAGCCAAAATCTACTCGGTAACCCCTCTAGTTGTGCATTAGGATTAGTGCAGATTTGTGGCTAATCTTAGCTTCTAATGTAAGTGGTGGGTCAACTATTTAGCCAGCAGCTTTCTGGATGGCCCACCCACATACCCTTACCAAGGGTGATTCTGCATTCCTCTCCCAGTTGCTGTGGCACAGTCAGACAAAGAGTGACTGTGTGGATGCTCCCTGTCCTGTATACAGTTGACTCCACTCAGACTTTGCATAGCCTCCTCTGTTCCTCATCACTGGCTCCTCTCATGTGCTGCACTCCTTGATCCACCACTGTGTCCCAAGTCTTTTTGTGTGGCTGGTCACAGGGTGTGGGAGTCCTTATTTCCCACTCCTTTTTCCCACCATTCAAATTTGTCTGTGCCACCAATTTGGTCCCAAGTCAAAGTAAGTGCTGACTTCCTGGCCCAGGAATACTTGTACTCCTGGCTACAGGTAGGGGTGTGTTTATTTCCCATTCCTTCTCCCCACTGCTGAATGCTGCTTGCACTGCTGATTGTAAGTAGGAGGGAGTGCTGAGTACTTCGCCCAAGGGTGCTTCAATATTGTTATACATAGTTAATTGTGCCAGTATTTGGTGCATATATGTCCATAATTGTTATCTCTTCATTGTGGAGTGTTCCCTCAACAAGTATATTTGACCTACTTTGTCTCTCTTGATAGTCCTGAAAACCCAGAAATCCTGCTCCTTATGTGAAGATCTATTCATTTCGTAGTTGCAGTCCATGATGCATTATGGTAATGGCTAACTATAGGCCTTTGCCTCTGTCCCAAGATGTTGAGCTTTCTGTTAATTTGGGGAGAGAATGGTGCAGTGAAATTGGCCCAGCATCCAGTTCTGCAGAAATGAATTTCAGTACTGTTGCTGACCCAAAGACAAACTGGACATTGGCATACATTGCAAACTAATTAATAGAAAGAACTATGCCAACTCTGGCAATAGCAACAAAATCAGCAAATGGGATACTGACATACCATGAAAAACCAATAAATCTATTACTTTACCAGCCTTAATAATAAAAAAGATATGTAATTATATTATCCACACAAATGTAAATCAAATAGTGACATATAGTCAATATTTACCAACATCTACTATGTGCACATCTACTGTGTTCCAATTATACCACCATTCCCAATGAAACAGTAATGATATAAATACCAAATATTAAATATTAATAGCTATATAGTAATACCTTAGTTCAAGAACACTTGTATTTACAATTTGGTTCAAAAATAAAATGTTCAACAAATTTTGTGTCCATTCATAATCTCCACATTGGGTGAGAAACATGATCACAGGCATCTTCCCAATACAAACACAAATTCAGCCACCTTCTCTGAATTCATGAAACAAGTTAAGTTTATAAACCAAAGTACCATTGTACTGGTAAAGGTGGTTGACATAGAGAATGGGAAAGTGGAAGTAGTAAAATTTTTAAAACAGAAAAAATGGGGAGAGAGAAGTGAGATAAATCATCTTATTAAAGAATAGAAGAAAATTAATAGAATTTGAGAAAATTAACAGAAAAGAATAAACAAAAGAAGAAAACAAAATAATTTACAAAAGTATTTACAAAGAGAAGAAAAAACTCCAACCTGTCCTCCCAAAAAAGCTATGAAGAAAAACAAAAAGGAATGATTCAAAATACTCTTCTATGCTCTAGATTGAACAGATTCTTTCCAAGGTCCATAGTATTGGAATCCATCAGATATGAGAAAATGATAGGGTATCACTGCTAAGATCTACTTTGTGTCTACATTCACATTGTTGCTTGTGAATGCTGAATCCTGACAAACTTTCCCATTGGACATGTTCAGTCAATGGGTTTATAACCTCAGGCTGTGGTCACTCAGACAGCTGCTAGTTTCTGTGTCACTCTTTCTGCCCTATTGCATGGCTTTTTCTGCCTAGCTTTACAACCTGTGTGTTTGTGAGATATCACCCCTTCTGCAGAGGCCCCTCTGTCTGTACATCCCAGGCTGTGACAACTGTTCAAGACAAGCTATATCCCTGCTCACACTGGTAGATGGGAAAAGCAAACAGATTACTAAACTCAGTGCTGCATGTAGACATTGGGACGGGTGTTCAAGCAGACCACTGGAAGTAATAACAACACTTTCAGAAACAGCCCCCTCCAAAAGTCACATATGATGGGCCTGGCTTCTCATAATGGATTGTGGCACCCTGTGATCTCAGCCTAAGTTAAAACTTTTCAGAAGTTTTAGACTTCCGAGACATGAGACTCCATGTCTATCCACCAGAATTCTCTCCATGACTTTTCCTATAGGAAACTTATATCCAGTCCCTGTAACAAGGTGACCCCAAAACCCTGAAATGTAGTTCTGCTTATAGTCTGCTTTAAGACTGTGGCTCAGTTTTAAACAATTAACCATTTCATAAGATGCCCCCTGGTTATATTTTCTCAAATATGGTGGTGCTTACCTGTCAGCCATCTTCTGAATCCTGGAGACCTACTTTATTTTCTCCCCTCTCATCAAGTTGCTCTTTTCCAGGTATCTTGATCCCATGAATTAGAAAGGCTGAATTATAAGGCTAGTAACTATTCCATCATTTTTAGTTCACCTCATGTAACCCATTTTCTTTATCCGTTCATGTCTTAATAAATATTTGGGTTAATCTTATGTATGGATGATTATGAATAATTTTGCAAGAAATGTGGAAAGACAGGAGTTTTTCTCTATATTTATTTTATTTCTTTGAGGATACACCCAACATTGAGATCACTGGATTTCTATGATTGTTCCATATTTACTTTTCTGAAGAACCCCCATGCATTGCCTTCAAATACCTGAAATAATTTACATTGTCAAAAATAATTATTGGCCATTGCTTTTCCAACAACAGGAAGGTGAGATTTGGGAAAGCAGTTCCAATATCTGATATTCCCATGGCATGCGTGGGCCCAGTCACGGGGACAGGTAGCCATGCCCTCCGCTGTGGCCATCACCATTGCTGCACCAATACCAGGAAGGTAAGATTTGGGAAAGCAGCTCAGACATCAGATCTCCTGCCAGCCTGCCTGGGCCCAGTCCTGGGACCAGGTAGTCACGACCTTCTCTGCAGATTCTGCTATTGCTTCAGGGCTAGGAAGGTGAGATTCAGGAAAGTGGCTCTGC
Source organism: Fukomys damarensis (assembly GCF_012274545.1). Lineage (NCBI taxonomy): Eukaryota > Metazoa > Chordata > Mammalia > Rodentia > Bathyergidae > Fukomys > Fukomys damarensis. The sequence continues at coordinate 1,771,323 of NW_022900942.1, read as the reverse complement.
ACCAGTTCTCCCTCTGGTATGCCTGGGTCGAGTTCCAGGGCCTGGTAGCTGTGTTCTCCACTGCGCCCACCACCATCACTGCTCCAGTGCCAGGAAGGTGAGATTTGGGCAAGCTGCTCAGACATCAGATCTCCCTCTGGCCTGCCAGGGCCCAGTCCCGGAGAAGGGTAGCAACGCCCACCCCTGTGGGTGCCACCATTGCTAGTCCAGTGCAAGGAAGGTGAGACTTGGGAAACTGGCTCAGACATGAGATCTCCTTTGGCTTGCCTGGGTTTAGTCCCGGGGCCTGGTAGCCGTACCCTCCCCTGTGGGCACCACCATTGCTGCTCCAGCACCAAGAAGGTGAGATTCGGGAAAGCAGCTCTGACTTCAGATCCCCCTCCGGTCTGCCTGGGCCTAGTCCTGGTTCTAGTTAGCAATGGCCTCCTGTATGGGTGCCACCATGGCTGCTCCACTGCCAGAAGTTGAGATTCGGGAACACTGCTAGGAAATCAGATCTCCCTCTGGCATTTCTGGGCCAGGTAGCCTTGCCCTCCCTTGCAGTTGCTGCCATTGGTTCTCCAGCACCAGGAAGATGAAAATTTGGTTAAGCAGCTGAGATTTCAGTTCTCTGTCTGGCCTACCTGGGCCCAGTACACAGAACCAAGGAGCCATACCCTCCCCTATGGGTCCTGCCATTGCTGCTCCAATACCGGGAAGGTGAGATTTGGAAAGTGAATTGGACATCAGATCTCCATCCAGCTGGCCTGGGCCCAATCCAGGGGCCAGGTATCTGTGCCCTCGCCTGTAGGTGCCGCCATTGCTGCTCCAGCCCCAGGAAGGTGAGATTCAGGAAAGCGGCTCTGAAATCAGATCTCCCTCTGGACTTTTGGGCGGGGTAGCCATGCCTTCCAATATGGGCACTGCCATTGCTTTTCTAGTGCCAGGAAGATGAGATTCTGAGCAGCTCAGAAATCAGTTCTGCCTCTGGCATGCCAGGCATATTCCCAGGGCTGGGAAAACAGGCCATCCCATGTGGGTGCCACCATGGCTGCTCCAGAGCAATGTAGGTAACATTTGGAAATGCGACTCTGACAGGAGATCTGCCTCCTGCCTGCCTGGGCCTAGTCTGAGGCCAGGTAGACTTGCCCTCCCATAAGGGGGCCACCATTGCTGCTCCAGTGCCAGGAAGGTGAGATTCAGGGAAGCAGCTCAGACACCAGATCTACCCCCGACCTGCCTAGGCCCAGTCCTGGGGGGCGGGATAGCCATGACCTCCCATATGGGTGCCGCCATTGCAGCTCCAGTACCATGAAATTGAAATTTGAGACAGCGACTCAGATATCAGATCTTCTGGCTCGCCTGGGCCCAGTCCCAGGGCCTGGTAGGAATGCCGTACCTTGCAAAGGCCGCCATGACTGCTCCATTGCCAGGAAGGTGAGATTTGGGAAAGCAGCTCGGACATCAGATCTCCCTCTGTCCTGCCTCACCTCAGGCCTGGTTGACATGCCTTCCCATGTGGGCACCACCATTACTGCTCCAGCACCAGCAAGGTGAGTTTCAGGAAAGCAGTTTGACATGAGATCTCCCTCCAGCCTGGCCTGCCTGTGCCCTGTCCCTTGGCCAGGTAGCTGTGCACTCCCCTGTGGGCCAGGCCATTGCTCCTCCAGCACCAGGAAGGGGAGATTCTGAAAAGCAGTTCAGAAATCAGATCTCCCTCTAACCTACCCTGGCCCTGTCCTGGTGACCAGGTAGGAGTGCCCTCCCCAGTGGGTACTGCCATTGCTGCTTTGGCTCCAGAAAGGTGAGATTCGGGAAAGGGGCTCATACACCAGATCTTCCTATGGCCTCCCAGGACTGAGTCCCTGGGTAAGATAGCCATGCCAATACATGCAGGGGCCACCATTGCTTCTCCAGTGCCAGGGAATTGAGATTCAGCAAAGTGGCTTGGACAATATACGACCCTCTGGCCTGCTGGGGTCCAGTCCTGGCAGGGTAGCTGGACCCTCCCTTTTGGGAGCTGCCATTACTGCTCCAGTACAGTGAAGGTGAGATTTGGGAATGCAGCTCATATAGCAGATCTTTATCCATCTGGCCTGGGACCACTGCCGGGGCCTGGTAGCCTTGTAAACTCCTGAGGGTGCTGACATTGCCATTCTAGTGCCAGGAAAGTGAGCTTTGGAAATGCGGCTCAGACATCAGATTTCCCTCTGGCCTGCTGATCCCAGTCTGGGGTCGGGTAGCCTTGCCGTCCCTTTTGGGCACTGCCAATGCTGCTCCTGCACCAGGAAGGTGAGATACAGGAAAGCACCTCAGACATCATATCTCCCTGCAGACTGCCCAGGGCCTAGTCCTGGGGCAAGGTAGCCATGCCCACACCTGCAGGCGCCACCATTGCTATTCCAGTGAGAGGAAGGTGACATTCAGGAAAGTGGCTCCAACATCAGATCTTCCTCTGGCCTGCCTGGGCCAAGTCCTGGGGCCTTGTAGCCATGATCGCCCCCCACGGGTACCGCCATGACTGATTCAGCAAAGGAAGGTGAGATTTGTGAAAGGGCCTCAGATATCTGATCTTCCAGCAGACTGCCCGGGATCAGACCCAGGGCCAGGTAGCCATGCCCACACCTGAAGGAGCCACTATTGATACTCCAGTGCAAGAAAGGTGAGATTCAGGAAAGCGTTCAGACATCAGATCTCTTTCGGGCCTCCCTGGGCCCAGTCCCGGGTCTGGTAGGGTGCTTTCCAATTCGTTCACTGTCATTGCTGCACCACCACCAGGAAGGTGAGATTCAGGAAAGCGGCTGGGATATCAGATTTCCCTCTGGCCTGCCTGGGCCCAGGCCCTGGGCTGTGTAGCCATGCTTTCCAATTCATTCACAGCCATTGCTGCACCACCATCAGGAATGTGTCAGGGAAGCGGATCAGACATCAGTCCCTCTGGCCTGCCTGGGAACAGTTACAGGGTCGGGTAGTCATGCCTTCCAATTCAGCAGCACAATTGCTGCACCACCGTCAGGAAGGTGAGATTCGGGAAAACGCCTGTCATCAGATCTCCCTGCGTACTGCCAGGACCAAGTCCCTGGGTCTGGTAGCCATGCCCAAACCTGCAGTTGCAACCATTGCTACTCCAGTGCCAGGAAGCAGAGATTTGGAAAAACAGCTGGGACAACAGATTACTCTCCACCCTGCCTGGGCCCAGTCCTGGGCTGGGTAGCCAGGCCCTCCCTTTTGGGAGCTGCCATTGCTGCTCCAGCGCAGTGAAGGTGAGATTCAGGAATGTGGCTCATACAGCAGATCTTCATCCATCTAGCCTGGGCCCACTAATGGGGCCTGGTAGTCATGCCAACTCCTAAGGGTGCTGACATTGCCACTCTAGTGCCAGGAAAATGAGATTCAGGAATACAGCTCAGACATCAGATCTCCTTCTGTCCTGCCTGATCCCACTCCTGGGGTTGAGTAACATTGCCATCCCTTCGGGGTGCTGCCAAGTGCTGCTTCTGCGGCAGGAAAGTGAGAATTGGGAAAGCACCTCAGATATCATATCTCTTTGCGGACTGCTCAGGCCTAGTCCCGGGGCTAGGTATCCATGACCACACCCACAGGTGCCACCATTGCTATTCCAGTGTGAGGAAAGTGACATTCAGGATAGTGGCTAGGACATCAGATTTCCCTCCAGCCTGCCTAGGCCGTGTCATGGGGCCATGAAGCCATGCCCTCCCAAACGGGCACCACCGTGACTGCTCCGGCAAAAGGTGAGATTCATGAAAGCCCCTCAGACATCTGATCTCCCAGTGGACTTCCAGGGCTCAGACCCGGGACCAGGTAGAGGTGCCCACAGTTGCATGTGACACCCTTGCTACTCCAGTGCAATGAAGGTGACATTCAGGAAAGTGTTTGGACGTCAGATCTCCCTCTGGCCTGCCTGGGCCCAGTCCCCAGGGTAGGTAGGTGTGTATTCCAATTCATTCAGCGCCATAGCAGCACCAACGCCAGGAAGTTAAGTTTCGGGAAAGTGGTTTTTACTTCAGATCTCTGCCTGGTCTACTGGGCAAAGTCCGGGACCTGGTAGCCATGCCCTAATATTCAGGCACCTCCATTGCTGCTGCAGCACCAGGAATGGGAGATTTTGGAAAAGAGTTTTAATACCAGATTTCCTTCCACCATGTCTGGGCCCAGTTCTGGGGTGAGGTAGCTTTTGTCCCATGGGGGTGATGCCATAGCTTATCCAGCAACAGGAAGGTGAGATTCTGGAAAGTGGTTCAGAGATCAGATCTAACTCTAGCCTGCCTGGGCCCAATCCCATAGTCAGGTAGATATGCCATCCATTCCGGGCTATCCATTGCTGTTCCAGTGTTAGGAAGGTGAGATTTGGGAAAGTGTCTTGGACCTCAAATCTTGTCCGGCCTGCCTGAGCTGAGTACTGGGGTGGGTAGCCATGCCTTCCAATACAGACGCCACCATTGCTGCACCACCACCAGGAAGGTGAGATTTGGGAAAGTGGCTTGGATCTCAGATCTCTCTGGCCTGCCTGTGTCCTGTACCAGTGACAGGTAGCCGTTGCCATGCCAACTCCTGAGGGCGCTGACAAGGCTACTCCAGTAAGAGGAAAGTGAGCTTTCGGAATGCAACTGGGACATCAGATCTCCCTCTGGCCTGCCTGAGCCCAGTCCCAGGGTTGGGTAGCCTTTCTGTTCATTTCGGGCGCTGCCATTGCTGCTCCTGCACCAGGAAATTGAGATTCGGGAAAGCACCTCAGATATCACATCTCCCTCTGGACTGCCGGGGCCTAGACAAGGGGCCAGATAGCCGTGCCCACACCTGCAGGCGCCACCATTGCTACTCCAGTGTGAGGAAGGTGACATTCGGGAACGTGGCGCAGACATCAGATCTCCCTCCCTCCTGCCTGGGCCACGTCCCTGGGTGGTGTAGACTTGCCCTCTACAAGAGCCACCGCCATGACTGCTCCAGCGAAGGAAGGTGAGATTCTGGAAAGCACATCAGATGTCAGATCTCCCAGAGGACTGCCAGGGCTCAGACCGGGGGCCAGGCAGCATGCCCACACCTACCCGCACCACCACTGCTACTCCAGTGCGAGGAAGGTGAGATTCAGGAAAGCGTTCAGACATCAGATTTCCCTGCGGCCTGCCGGGGCCCAATCTGTGGGCAGGGTTCTCATGCATTCCAATTTATTCACCACCATTTCTTCACCACCAGTAGGAAGGTGAGATTTGGGAATACAGCTTGGACATCTAATGTCACTATGGCCAGGCTGGGCCAAGTCCCAAGGCCGGGTACCGTGCTTTCTAATTCGTTCACCGCCATTGCTGCACCACATCGAGGAAGGGGATATTTGGGAATGCGGCTTGGACGTCAGATCTCCCGCTGACCTGCCTGGGCCAGTACCGGGGCCAGGTAGCCATGCCTTCCAATCCTGGCAGTGCCATTGCTGCACCACCGCCAGGAAGTTGAGATTCAGGGAAGTGCCTCAGACATCAGATATCCCTGTGGCCTACCCGGACCAAGTCCCTGGGTCAGGTAGGTAGCCATGCCCAAACCTGCACGCACCACCATTGCTACTCCAGTGCAAAGAAGGTGAGATTCAGGAGAGCATTTGGACATCAGATCTCCCTCTGGCCTGCCTGGGCCCAGTTCCTGGGCCAGTTAGCCATGCATTCCAATGAATTCACCACCATAGCTGTACCTACACCCGGAAGTAGAGATTCGGGAAAGTGCATGTCAGATCTCCCAGTGGACTGCCAAGGCTCAGACCGGGGGCCAGGTAGCATGCCAACACCTACAGGGGCCACAATTGCTACTCCACTGCAAGGAAGGTGAGATTCAAGAGAGGGTTTGAACATCAGATCTCCCTGTGGCCTGCCTGGGCCCAGTTCCAGGGCAGGGAAGCCGTGTTTCTGATTTATTCATCAACATTGCTGCACCAACGCCAGGAAAGTGAGATTCGAGGAAGTGGCTTGAACATAAGATCTCTTTCTGGAGTGCCTGGGCCCAGTACAGAGGCTGTCAATGAATTCACCACCATAGCTGTACCTACACCCGGAAAGAGAGATTCGGGAAAGTGCATGTCAGATCTCCCAGTGGACTGCCAAGGCTCAGACCGGGGGCCAGGTAGCCTTGCCCACACCTACAGGGGCCACAATTGCTACTCCACTGCAAGGAAGGTGAGATTCAAGAGAGGGTTTGGACATCAGATCTCCCTGTGGCCTGCCTGGGCCCAGTTCCAGGGCAGGGAAGCCGTGTTTCTGATTTATCGGGAAAGTGCATGTCAGATCTCCCAGTGGACTGCCAAGGCTCAGACCGGGGGCCAGGTAGCCTTGCCCACACCTACAGGGGCCACAATTGCTACTCCACTGCAAGGAAGGTGAGATTCAAGAGAGGGTTTGGACATCAGATCTCCCTGTGGCCTGCCTGGGCCCAGTTCCAGGGCAGGGAAGCCGTGTTTCTGATTTATTCATCAACATTGCTGCACCAACGCCAGGAAAGTGAGATTCGAGGAAGTGCCTTGAACATAAGATCTCCTTCTGGAGTGCCTGGGCCCAGTCCAGGGGCTCAGTAGCCCTGCTTTCCAATTCATTCACTGTCATTGCTGCACCACCAATGGGAAGGTGAGTTTTGGGAAAGTGGCTCAGACATCACATCTCCCTCTGGCCTGCCTGGGACAAGTTCAGGGCCAGGTAGCCATGCTTTCCAATTCATTCACAGCCATTTCTACACTACCAGCAGAAAGATGAGATTTGGGAAATTGGCTCAGAAATCAGATCTCTCTCCTACCTGCCTGAGCCCAGTACTGGTGTGGGTAGCCCTGCCTTCCAATACAGGCACCTCCATTGCTGAACCTCCACCAGGAAGCTGAGATTTGGGAAAGCAGCTCTGACTTCAGATCTCTCTCTGGCCTGCCTGTGCTCAGTACCTGGGTGGGAGGCCATGCCTTCCAATGCAGGCACCACCATTGCTGTGCAACCAGCAGGAAGATGAGATTACGGAAAGTGGCTCAGACATCACATTTCCCTGCGGATAGCCAGGAACCAGACCTGGGGTCATGTAGCGGTGCCCACACCTTCAGGTGCCACCATTGCTACTCCAGTGCAAGGAAGGTGTAATTCAGGAAAGTGGCTCAGACAACAGATCACTTGTGGCCTGCCTGGGCCCAATCCTGGGCTGGGTAGCCAGGCCCTCCCTTTTGCACATTACCATTGCTGCTCCAGCGCAGTGAAGGTGAGATTCGGGAATGCGGCTCGGACCTCAGATCTCCATCCAGCAGGTCTGGGCCAACTGCCGGGGCCTGGTAGCTGTGCCAACTCCGGACAGAGCCAACACTGCTACTGCAGTGAGCTTCAGGAATGCAGCTCGGACATCAGATCTCCCTCTGGCCTGCCTTATCCCAGTCCCGGGTTCAGGTAGCCTTGCCGTCCATTCCTGGTGCTACCAATGCTGCTCCTGTGCCAGGAAGAAGAGATTCGGGAGAGCACCTCAGAAATCATACCTCCCTGTGGACTACCTGGGCCTAGTCCCTGGGCCAGGTAGCTGTGCCCACACCCACATGCGACACCATTGCTATTCCAGTGTGAAGAAGGTGACATTCAGGAAAGTGGCTCAGACATCAGATCTCCTTCCAGGCTGCCTCAGCCAATTCCCCGGGGCCATGTAGCCATGCCCTGCCCTACAGGCACCACCATGACTGCTCCATTGAATGAAGGTGAGATTCAGAAAAGCACCTCAGACATCAGATCTCCTAGCAAACTGCCAGGGCTCAGACACGGGTCAGGTAGCTGTGCCCACACCTGCATGTGCCATCATTGCTACTCCAGTGCAAGGAAGGTGAGATTCAAGAAAGCATTTGGACATCAGATCTCCCTCTGGACTGCCTGGGCCCAGTTCCCTGGAAAGGTAGGCATACATTCCAATTCATTCACCGCCATAGCTGCACCAACACCAGGGAGTTGAGGTTCGGGAAAGCGGCTCAGACTTCAGATCTCCCTTTGGCCTACTGGGCAAAATCTGGGGCCGGCTGGCCATGCCCTCCCATTCAGGCACCCCCATTGCTCCTGCAGTGCCAGGAAGGTGAGATTTTGGAAAACAGCTCAATCATCAGATTTCCCTCTGATTTTTCTGGTCCCAGTCCCACGTGGGTGAAGCCATGGCTTCTCCAGTGACAGGAAGGTGAGATTTGGTAAAGTGGCTCAGAAATCAGATCTGACTCTGGCCTGCCTGGGCCCAGTCCAGTAGTCGGGTAGATATGCCATCCATACCGGGTGCTGCATTGCTGCTCCAGTGTCAGAAAGGTGAAATTCAGGAAAGCGCCTAAGTCATCATATCTCCCTGCGGACTGTCAGGGCCTAGTCCTGGGGAATGGTAACCTTGCTGACCCCTGCAGGAGCCACCATTGCTACTCTGTGTGAGGAAGGTGACATTCAGAAAAGTGGCTCAGACATCAGATCTCCCTCTGGCCTGTCTGTGACAAGTCCCGGGGCCTTGTAGCTATGGCCTCCCCTACGGGCACCACCATAACTGATCCAGCAAAGGAAGGTGAAATTTGGGAAAGTGCCTCAGATATCATATCTCCCAGCAGATTGCCAGGGCTCAGTGCAGGGCCAAGTAGCCATGCCCACACCTGCAGGAGCCACTATTGATATTCCAGTCCAAGGAAGATGAGGTTCAGGAAAGTGTTCGGATATCAGATCTCCTTCCGGCCTGCCTGAGCCCAGTCTGGGGCTGGGTAGCTATGCTTTCCAATTCATTCACCGTCATTGCAGCACCACCACCAGGAAGGTGAGATTCAGGAAAGCGGCTGGGACATCAGATTTCCCTCTGGTCTGCCTGGGCCCAGTCCTGGGGCTGGGTAGCCGTGCTTTCCAATTCATTCACCACCATTGCTACTACACCGCCAGGAAGGTGAGATATGGGAAAGCGGCTCAGAAGACAGATCACCCTCCAGCATGCCTGGGCCCAGTCCTGGACCTGGTAGCCATGCTCTCCCATTTGGGCTCCACCATTGGTGCTCAAGAGCCAGGAAGGTGAGATTTGGGAAAGCAGCTAGAACATCAGATCTCCCTCTGCTCTACCTGGGCCGAGTTCCAAGGCCAGGTAGCCATGCCGTCCCATGCGGGTGACTCCATGGCTTCTCCAGAGCCAGGAAGGTAAGATTCAGGAAAGCGCCTCAGAAATCAGATCTCCCTCTGACCTGCCTGGGTCCAGTCCCAGGGTTGGGTAGCCATGCCATCCATTCCAGTAGCTGCTATTACTGCTGTAGTGCCAGTATTCTGGAAAGCACCTCAGACATCACATCTCTCTACAGTCTGCTGCAGCCTAATCCTGGGGCCAGGTAGCCATGCCCACAGCTACAGGTGCCACCATTGCTACTCCAGTGCAAAGAAGGTGAGATTCAGAAAAGCATTGGGACATCAGATCTCCCTCTGGCCTGCCTTGGCCCTGTCCTTAGGCTGGGTAGCCAAGCATTCCAATTCATTTACTTCCATTGCTGTACCACCGACAGGAAAGTGAGATTCAGAAAAGCAGCTAGGATATCAGATCTCCTCTGGCCTGCCTGGGCCCAGTACCAAGGAAGGTTGCCATGCCTTCCAGTACTGGCACTGCCATTGCCACACCACTGCCAGGAAGGTGAGATTCAGGAAAGTGGCTCGGACCTCAGATCTCTTTCTTTCCTGCCTGACCCCAATATCGAGACTGGGTAGCCATGCCTTCCACTTCACTCACCGGCATTGCTGCAGCACAGCCAGGAAGGTGAGATTCAGGAAAATGTCTCAGACTTCAGATTACCCTGCAGACTTCCAGGACCCAGTCCTGGGGTCAGGTAGCCATGCTCACACTTGCAGGAGCCACCATTGCTACTCCAGTGCAAGGAAGATGAGATTCAGGAAAGTGGCTTGGACATCAGATCACCCTCCAGCCTACTTGGGCCCAGTCCTGGGCTGGGTAGCCATGCCCTGCACTTTGGGTGCTGCCTTTGCTGCTCCACTGCAGGGAAGGTGAGATTCGGGAATGCGGCTTGAACATCATATCTCCATCAGACTGACCTGGGCCTACTCCCGGGGTCTGGTAGCCATGCCAACTCCTGAGGGGGCCGAAATTGCTACTCCAGTACTTGGAAAGTGATTTTCAGGAATGCAGCTCAGACATCAGATCTCCCTTTGGCCTGCCTTCGTGCAGTCCCAGGGCTGGGTATCCATGTTGTCCTCTTCAGTGGCCTCCATGGCTCATCCATAGCCAGGAAGTTGAGTTTCGTGAAAGCAACTTGGACATTAGATCTCCTCTGGCTTCCCTAGGTTCATCCCGGTGCCAGATAGCCATACCCTCCCCTGCAGGCCCCGACATTGCTGCTCCAGCATCGGGAAGGTGATATTTGGGAATGCAGCTTGGACATGAGATCTCCTTCAGGCCAGCCAGGGCACAGGCCTGTGTTCAGGTGTCCATGCCGACCCATACTGGTGACACCATGGCCGATTCTGGGCAAAGAAGGTGAGATATGGGATAGCGACTCAGAAATCAGGTCTTCCTCCTGCCTTCCTGGGCCCAAACCCAGGCATGGGTATCCATGCTTTCCGATTCGTTCACCACCATTGCTGCACCTCTGCCAGGAAGGTGAGATTCAGAAAGCACCTTGGGCATCAAGTGTACCTGCGGCCTGCCTGGGCCCACTCCTTGGGCCAGGTAGCAATGCTTTCCAATACATCACTGCCATTACTGCACCACCACCAGGAAGGTGAGATAGCGGAAAGTGGCTCAGACCTCAGATCTCTTTCTGGCCTGCCTGGCTCCAGTACTGGGACCGGGCAGCCATGCCTTCCACTCCCCGCCCCCTGGCATTGCTGCAACACCACCATGAAGGTGAAATTCGTGAAAACGCCTCAGACATCAGATTACCCTGCAGACTTCCAGGACCCAGTCCTGGGCTCAAGTACTGTGCTAACACCTGCAGGAGCCACCATTGCTATTCCAGGGCGAGGAAGGTGAGATTCAGGAAAGTGGCTTGGACATCAGATCACTCTCCAGCCTTACTGGGCCCAGTCCTGGGCCAGGTAGCTGTGCCCTCTCCTTTGGGTGCTGCCATTGCTGCTCCAGTGGTGAAGATGAGATTCGGGTATGGGCCTCGGGCTTCAGATCTCCATCCAGCTGGCCTGGGCCCACTCCCGTGGTCTGGTAGCCATGCCAAATCCTGAGGGCACCGACATTGCTACTCCAGTGCCAGGAAAGTGATTTTCCAGAATGCAGCTCGGACATCAGATCTCCCTTTCACCTGCCTGGGCCAATTCCTGAGCCGGGTAGCCATGCCCTCCCTTTTGGGTGCTGCCACTGTGGCTCCAGTGCAGTGAAGGTGAGATTTGTGAATGCAGCTTGGACATCAGAAATCCATCCAACTGGCCTGGGCCCACTCCTGGGTATTCCTGCCAACTCCTGAGGGAGCCGACATTGCTACTCCAGTGCCAGGAAAGTGAAATTTGGGAATGTGGCTCAGACCACAGATCTCCTTCTGGCCTGGCTGTTCCCTGTCCCGGGACCAGGTAGACTTGCTGTCCCTTTCTGGCACAGCCATTGCTGCTCCTGAGCCAGGAAGGTGAGATTCTGGAAAGGAATCCATCCATCATATCTTCCTATGAACTGCCAGGGCCTATTCGGGGCCAGGTAGCCATTCCCAAACCTGCAAGTGCCACCATTGCTACTCCAGTGCAAGGAAGGTGAGATTCAGGAGTGTTCGTATATCAGATCTCCCCCCAGCCTGCCTGGGCCCAGTCACCGGGCCAGGTAGCCATGAATTCCAATTCATTCATGGTCATGTCTGCATCACCACCAGGATGGTGAGATTTGGGAAAGCAACTTGGACATAAGATCTTCCTCTGGCCTCACTGGGCCCAGTACCGGGGCCTGTTAGCTGTGTTTTCCAATTCCTTCACTGCCATTGCTGCACCAGTAGCAGGAAGGTGAGATTTGGGAAATTGGCTAGGAAATAAGATCTCTCAGACATCAGATCTCCTCTGGCCTGCCTAGGTTGAGTACTGGGGTAGGTAGCCATGCCTTCCAATACTGGCATCACCATTGCTGCACCAACTGCAGGAAGGTGATACTCGGGAAAGTGGCTCAGACCTCAGATCTCTCTCTGGCCTGCCTGGGCCCAGAACTGAAGCTGGGTAGCCATGCCTTCCAATTCACGTACCAGCATTGCTGCATGAACGCCAGGAAGGTGAGATTCAGGAAAGCTCCTCAGACATCAGATCTCCCTGTGGACCTCCAGGACCAAGTCCCAGTTTCAGGCAGCTGTGCCCACACCTGCAGGCTCCACATTGATACTCTAATGCCAGGAAGGTGAGATTCGGGAAAGCGGCTAGGACATCAGATCACCCTCCAGCTTGCCTGGCCCTGTCCTGGGCTGGGTATCTGTGCCATCCACTTTGGGTGCTGCCATTGTTGCCCCAGCGCAGTGAAGGTGAGATTCGGGAATGTGGCTCGGACATCAGAAATCCATCCAAATGGCCTGGGCCCACTCCTGGGTATCCCTGCTGACTCCTGAGGGAGCCGACATTGCTACTCCAGTGCCAGGAAAGTGAGATTCTGGAATGTGGCTCAGACCTCGGATCTCCCTCTCGCCTTCCTGGGCCCAGTTCCGGGCCATCCACACATGCCTTCTGGCGAGGGTGACACCATAGCTTCTCCAGTGCCAGGAAGGTGACATTTGGGAATGCAGCTTGGACATCAGATCTCCCTCTGGCCTGGCTGTTCCCAGTCCCGGGGTCAGGTAGACTTGCCATCCCTTCCAGGCACAGCCATTGCTGCTCCTGTGCCAGGAGGGTGGGATTCCGGAAAGGACCTCAGACATCATATCTCACTGCAGACTGCCAGGGCCTATTCCCAGGGCCAGATAGCCATCCCCACACCTGCAGGCACCACCATTGCTACTCCAGTGCAAGGAAGATGAGATTCAGGAAAGCATTCAGACATCAGATCTCCCTCCTGCTAGCCTGGGACCATTCCCCGGGACAGGTAGATATGAATTCCAATTCGTTCACTGCAATTGCTGCACCAGCCCCAGGAAGGTGAGATTCAGGAAAGCGGCTTGAACATCAGATCTGTGCAGCCTGTCTGGGTCCATTACCAGGGCTGGGTAGTGGTGCCTTCCAATTCGAGAAGCACCATTGCTGCACCACCTCCAGGAAGTTGAGATTCGGGAAAGCTCCTCAGACATCAGATATCCCTTCGCACTGCCAGGACTGAGTCCCTGGGTCAGGTAGCCATGCCCAAAATTTCAGGCACAACCATTGCTACTCCAGTGCCAGGAAGCTGAGATCAGGGAAAGTGGCTCAAACAACAGATCACCCTCCGGCTTGTCTGGGCCTAGTCCTGGGCTGGGTAGCCAGGCCCTCCCTTTTGGGCTCTGCCATTGCTGTTCCAATGCACTGAAGGTGAGATTGTGGAATGCAGCTCGTACAGCAGATCATCGTCCATCTGGCCTGGGCCCACTCCCAGGGCCTGATAGCCATGCCTACTCCTGAGGGCACTGACACTGCTACTCCAGTGTCAGGAAAGTGAGCTTCAGGAATGCAGCTCAGATATCAAATCTCCCTCTGGCCTGCCCGGTCCCAGTCCCAGAGTCAAGATCCTTGCTGTCCCTTCCGGGTGGTGCCAATGCTGCTCCTGAACCAGGAAGGTGAGAATCGGGAAAGCACCTCAAATATCATATCTCCCTGCAAACTGCTAAGGACTAGTTGTGGGGTCAGGTAGCCATGCCCACACCCGCAGGCACCACCATTGCTATTCCAGTGCAAGAAAGGTGACATTCAGGATTGTGACTCGGATATCAGATCTCCCTCTGGCCTGCCTGGGCCAAGTACCCGGGTCATGCAGCCTTGCCCTCTCCAACGGGCAATGCCATGACTGCTCCAGCAAAGAAAGGTGAGATTCTGGAAAGCGTACAGGAAGTCAGATCTCCCAGCAGACTGCCAGGGCTCAAACCCGGGGCCAGGTAGCCCTCTGTATCCATGAATTCCAATTTGTTCCCCGGAATTGCTGCACCACCACTAGGAAGGTGAGATTCGGAAATGCGACTTGGACATCAGATCTCGCTATGGCCAGCCTGTGCCCAGTCCCGCAGCCGGTTAACCATGCTGTCCAATTCAGGCAGCACCATTTCTGCACCACTGGCAAGAAGGTGCAATTTGGGAAAGTGGCTCAGACTTCAGATATCTCTCTGGCCTGCTTGGGCCCAGTAGCTGGGAGGGAAGCCTTGCCTTGCAATATATGCACTGCCATTGCTGCACCACCACCAGGAAGGTGAGATTCGTGAAAGTGACTCAGACATTAGATCTCCCTGCAGACAGCCAGGACCCAGTCCTGGGTTCAAGTAGCCATGCCCACACCTACCAGCACCCCCATTGCTACTCCAGTGCCAGGAAGGTGTGATTCAGGAAAGTGGCTTAGACAACAGATCACCTGTGGCCTGCCTGGGCCCAATCCTGGGATAGGCCGTCATGCCTTCCCCTTCAGGAGGTGCCTTTGCTGTTCCAGCATAGTGAAAGTGAGATGCAGTATAGCGGCTCAGACATCAGATCTCCATCTAGCTTGCCCGGGCCCACTACCAGGATATGGTAGCCATGCTAACTAACTCCTGAGGGCACCGACATTGCTACTCCAGTGCCAGGAAAGTGAGATTTGGGAATGCAGCTCTGACATCAGTTCTCTCTCTGGCCTGCCTTCATGCAGTACTGGGGATGGGTATCCATGCCGTCCCCTACAGGTACTGCCATGGCTCATCCATCATCAGGAAGTTGAGACTCGTGAAAGCGTCTTGGACATGAAATCTCCTTTGGCTTGCCTGGGTTCAGTCCAGGGTCCAGGTAGCCATGCCCTCCCTGGCAGGGGCTGCCATTGCTGCTCCAGTGCCATCAATGTGAGATTTGGGAATATGGCTTGGACATGAAATCTCCTTCTGGCCTGCCGGGGCACAGTCCTGTGGACGAGTATCTATGCTGTCCTATACGGGTGCCGCCATAGCTGCTCCAGTGCAAGGAAGGTGGGATTTAGGACAGCAATTCAGAAATCTGGTCTCCCTCTGGCCTTCCTTGGCCCAGTCCTCGGGCCGGGTTATGGTGCTTTCCAATTCATCCACTGGTGGGCATTGCTGCACCACTGCCAGGAAGGTGAGATTCAGGAAAGCGGCTGGGACATCAGATTTCCATCTGGCCTGCCTGGGCCCAGGGCCTTGGCTGGGTAGCCGTACTTTCCAGTTCATTCACCGCCATTGCTGCTACACTGCCAGGAAGGTGAGATTCTGGAAAGTGTGTCAGTCATCCGATCCCCTGTGAACTGCCAGGAACCAGTCCTGGGGTCAGGTAGCCGTGCCACCACCTGCTGCAACCACCATTGCTACTCCAGTGCCGGGAAAGTGCCTCAGATGTCAGACCACCCTCCAGCATGCATGTGCCCAGTCCTGGGCCTGGTAGCCATGCTCTCCCATTCAGACACCGCCATTGCTGCTCAAGTGCCAGGAAGGTGAGATTTGTAAAAGCAGTTTGAACATCTGACCTCCCTCCGCTCTGCCTCGGCCCAGTTCAGAGGCCAGGTAGCCATTCTGTTCCATGCAGATGACACCATGGCTTCTCCAGAGCCAGGAAGGTGAGATTCAGGAAAGTGGCTCAGAAATCAGATCTCCCTCTGGCCTGCCTGGGTCCAGTCCTGGGGTCGGGTAGCCATGCTGTCCATTCCAGTAGCCGCCATTGATGCTCCAGCACCAATATTCCAGAAAGCACCTCAGACATCATATCTCTCTGCAGTCTGCTGGGGCCCTAGTCCCGGGATCAAGTAGCCCTGCCCACCACCTGCAGGCACCAACACTGCTGCTCAAGTGCAAGGAAGGTGAGATTCAGGAAAGCATTCGGACATCAGATCTCCCTCCAACCTGCCTGGGCCCAAATCCTAAGCCAGGTATGCATGCCATCCCATGCGGGTGATGCCATAGCTTTTCCAGCACCAGGAAGGTGAGATTCGGGAATGTAGCTCAGACATCAGATCTCCATCTGGCCTGGCTGATCCCAGTCCGAGGGTTAGATAACTTTGCCATCTCTTCCAGGTGCAGCCATTGCTGCTCCTACGCCAGGAAGGTGAGATTCTGGAAAGCACCTCAAAGATCATATCTCCCTGCGGAATGCCAGGGCCTATTCCCAGGGCCAGGTAGCCATGCCCATAGCTGCAGGCACCACCATTGCTACTCCAATGCAAGGAAGGTGAAATTCAGGAAAGATTTTGGACATCAGATCTCTCTCTGGCCTGCCTGGGCCCAGTCCCCAGGCCAGGTAGCCATGCATTCCAATTCATTCATGGTCATGGCTGCACCACCGCCAGGATGGTGAGATTTGGGAAACTAACTCGCACAAATATATCCCTCTGGCCTCACTGGGCCCAGTACCAGAGCCAGGTAGCTGTGCTATACAATTTCTTCACTGCCATTGCTGCAACACCAGCAGGAAGGTGATATTTGGGAAATTGGCTAGGAAATCAGATCTTCCTGGGCCTGGGCCCAGTACTGGTGTGGGTAGAAAAGCCTTCGAATACAGGCACTGCCATTGCTGCACCACTGCAAGGAAGGTGAGATTTGGGAAAGTGGCTTGAACATCAGATCTCTCTCTGGCCTTCCTGTGCCCAGTACTGGTGCTGGGTAGCTGTGACTTCCAATACAAGCACTGCCATTGCTGCACCACCAACAGGAATATGAGATTTGGGAAAGTGGCTTGGACATCAGATCTCTCTCTGGCCTGCCTGGGCCTAGTACAGGGGACAGGTAGCCATGCTTTCCAATTCACACAACACCATTGCTGCACCACCTCCAGGAAGGTGAGATTAGGGAAAGTGCCTCAGACATCAGATCTCCCTACGGACATGCAGAACCCAATCCCTTTGTCAGGTAAGCCATGCCCACACCTCCAGGCAGCACTACTGCTACTCTAGTGCCAGGAAGTTGAGATTCTCTAAAGTGGCTCAGACATCAGATCTACTCTAGCCTGCCTGGGCTGAGTACCAGGGTGGGTAGCCATGCCTTCCAATACAGGCACCACCATTGCTGCACCCCCGGCAGGAAGATGAGATTTGGGAAAGCAGCTAGGACATCAGATCACCCTTTGGCCTGCCTGGGGCCTGTCTTGGGCCTGGTATCTGTGCCCTATACTTTGGGCGCTGCATTTGTTGCTCCAGGGCAGTGAAGGTGAGATTAGGGAATGTGGCTTGGATGTCAGATCTCCATCTGGCTGGCCTGGGCCCACTCCCGAGGTTTGGTAGCCCTTCCAACTCCTAAGGGGGACCACATTGCTACTCCACTGTCAGGAAATGAGATTTGCGAATGTGGCTCAGACATTAGATCTCCCTCTGGCCTGCCTTCATGCAGTCCCAGGGCCAGGTATCCATGCTGTTCCCTTTTGGTGCTACCATGGCTCATCCATTGGCAGGAAGTTGAGATTCATGAAACTGACTTGGACATGAGATCTTCTTTGGCTTGCCTGTGTTCAGTCCTGGGGCCCGCTAGCCATGCCCTCCCTGCAGACACTGCTATTGCAGCTCCAGTTCCATCAGGTTGAGATTTGGGGATGCTGTTTGGACATGAGATCTCCTTCAGGCCTGCCAGGGCACAGTCCTGTGGCCGGGTATCCATGCCATTCCACAAGGTGCCACCATGGCTGTTCCAGTGCAAGGAAGGTGAGAATTGGGTTAGCGAATTGGAAATCAAGACTCCCTCCTGCTTTCCTGTGCCCAGTCCCAGGGCCAGTATCCATGCTCTCCCCTGCTTGCACTGACATTGCTGCTCCAGCTCCAAGAAGGTGAGACTTTGGAAAGCAGATCTTTCATAAGATCTCCCTGCAGTCTGCCTGGGCCCAGTTCCGGGACCAGGTAGCTGAGCCCTCCCCTGTGGCAGCCAGGAAGTTGAGATTAGGGAAAGAGATCAAAATATAATTTTTCCTTCAGGCCTGCCTGGGCCCAGTACCAGGGCCGGGTTAGCTGTGCTTTCCAATTGGTTCACCACCATGGCTGCAGGAATCTCACCAGGAAGGTGAGATTCGAGAAAGCAGCTAGGACAGCAGATCTCCCTATGGCCTCCCTGGGTCCAGTCCCAGAGATGGGTAGCCATGCTTTCCAATTCACTCACCACCATTGCTGAACCACCCCCCAGAAGTTGAGGTTCAGTAAAGCAGATCGGACTTCAGATCTCCCTGCGGCCTGCCTGGGCCCAGTCCCAGGGCTGGGTAGTTGTGCTTTCCAATTCATTCACTGTTATTGCTACACCAATGCCAGAAAGGTGAGATTTGAGAAGTGGCTTGGACATTAGATTTGTCTCTGGTCTGCCTGGGCCCAGTATCGGGGCCTGGCAGCTGTGCCTTCCAATTTGGGCAGCACCATTGCTGCACCACTGCCAAGGAGGTAAGATTCACGAAAGCGCCTCTGAAATCAGATCTCCCTGCGATCTTCCAGGACCTAGTCCCTGTTTCAGGTAGCCGTGCACAAACCTTCAGGCACCACCATTGCTAATCCAGTGACCAGAAGCTGGGATTCGGGAAGGCAGCTTGGACAACAGATCACCTTCCAGCTTGCCTGGGCCCAGTCCTGGCTGGGTAGCTGGGCCCTCCCTTTTGGGTGCTGCTGTTGCTACTCCAGCACAGTAAAGGTGAGATTCAGGAATTCGGCTCAGACCACGGATCTCAATCTAGCTGCTCTGTGCCCACTCCCAGGGCCTAGTAGCCATGCCAACTCCTGAGGGTGCCCACACTGCTACTCCACTGCCAGGAAAGTGAGCTTCTGGAGTGCAGCTTAGACAAAAGATCTCCCTCTGGTCTGACTGATCACATTCCCGGGGTCATGCAGCCTTGCCATCCTTTCTGGGTGCTGCCAATGCTGCTCCTGCACCAGGAAGGGGAGATTCAGAAAATACCTCAGACATCATATATCCCTGTGGACTGCCAGGGCCTAGACATGGGCCCATGTAGCCATGCCCACACCTGCAGGCACCACCATTGCTACTTCAGTGTGAGGAAGGTAACATACAGGAAAGTGGCTTGGACTCCTGGTCTCCCTCTGGCCTGCCTGGGCCAAGTGCCAGGGCCATGTAGCCGTGCCCTCCTCTACGGGCATCACCAAGACTGCTCTAGTGAAGGAAGGTGAGATTCGGGAAAATGCCTCAGACATGGCCTTCCTGGGCCCAGTCCTGCATCAGGTTGCCATGCTTTCCAATTTGTTCCCCACTGTTGCTGCACCACCAACAGAAAGGTGAGATTCGGGAAATCGGCTGGGACATCAGATCTCCCTGTGCTGGCCTGGGCCAATTTCCTGGGCTGGGTAGCCATGCCCTCCCTTGTGGGAGCCAGGAAGGTGAGATTTGGGAATGCGGTCCAAATATCACTTCTCCTTAAGCCTTCCTTGACTCAGTCCTGGGACTGGATATCTGTGCTTTCCAATTTGTTCACCGCCATTGCTGCCCCAACACCAGGAAGGTGAGATTCGGGCAAGCATCTCTGACATAAGATCTCGGTCTGGCCTGACTGGGTCCATTCCCTGGCCCAATAGACAGGCTTTCCAATTTGTTCACTACCATTGCTGCACCACCAGCAAGGTGAGTTTTGGGAAATTGGCTCGGACATCAGATCTCTCTCAGCGTGCCTGGACCCAGTCCCCGGCCTAGGTAGGCATGCATTCCAATTCCTTCACAGCTGTTGCTACACCACCACCAGGATGTTGAGATTCAGGAAAGTGGTTCAGACATCAGATCTCCTCTGGCATGCCTGGGCGCAGTGCTGAGGTGGGTCATCATGCCTTCCAATACAGGCACTGCCATTGCCACAACACTACCAGGAAGGTGAGATTCAGGAAAGAGGCTCAGAAATCAAATCTCCCTGTGCCTTGCCTGGGCCCAGTCCCAGGGTCTGGTAGTGTGCTTTCCAACTCATAAACCATCATTGCTGCACCACCACCAGGAAGGTGAGATTCCGGAAAGCAGCTTGGACATCAGATCTCTCTCTGGCCTGCCTGGGCCCAGTCCCGTTGCCTGGTATCCATCCCTTCCAATTCGGACAATGCCATTGGTGCACCACCGCCAGCAAATGTGAGATTGGGGAAAGTGCTTCAGACATTAGATCTCCCTCAAGCTGCCAGGACCCAGTCGCGGGGTCATGTAAACATGCCCACACATGTAGGGACCACCATTGCTACTCCAGTGCCAGAAAAGTGAGATTTGGGAATACAGCTCTGGCAACAGATCTCCCTCTGGCTTGCCTTCATGCAGTCCCACGGCCGAGTATCCATACTGTCCTCTTCAGGTGCAGCCATGACTCATTCCTTGCCAGGAAGTTTAGATTCCTGAAAGAGACTTGGACATGAGATCTACTTCAGCTTGCCTGGGATTAGTCCCAGGCCAGGTAGTGGTGCCCTTTCCTGCAGGCGGTGTCATTGCTGCTCCAGCTCCATGAAGGTGAGATTTGAGAATGCGGCTTGAACATGAGACCTCCCTCTGGCCCGCCAGGGCACAGTCCTGTGTCCAGGTATCCATGCCATCCCATACAGCTGCCACCATGGCTGCTCCAGTGCAAGGACAGTGAGATTGGGGATAGCGACTCAGAAATCAGGTCTCCCTCTGGCCTTCCTGGGCCCAGGCCCAGGGCCGGGTAGCCATGTTCTCTCCTTCGGGATCCACCATTGCTACTCCAACGCAAGGAAGATGAGATTCAGGAAAGTGTTTGGACATCAGAATTCCTTCTGGCCTGGCTGAGCCCAGACTGGCAGAGCCTAAGACTCTGGAAAGCAGATCAGAGATCAGATCTCCCTGTGGCCTGCCTGGGCCCAGTCCTGGGCTGCTTAGCTGTGCCCTCCCCTACTGGTACCACCATGACTGTTTCAGCAAAGGAAGGTGAGATTCAGGAAAGTGCCTAAGATATCAGATCTCCCAGGGGACTGGCATGGCCCAGACCTGGGGCCAGGTAGCTGTGCCCACACCTGTAGGAACCACAATTGCTACTCCAGTGCAAGGAAGATGAGATTCAGGAAAGTGTTTGGACATCAGAATTCCTTCTGGCCTGGCTGAGCCCAGTCCCCAGCCAGGTAGCCATGCACGACAATGCATTCACCACCATTGCTGCACCACCACCAGAAACATGAGATTCTGGAAAGTGACTTGGACATCAGATCTCCCTGTGGCCTGCCTGAGCCTAATCCCAGAGCCAGGTAGCCATGCTTTCCAATTCATTCAGCTCCATTGCTGCACCCCTGCCAGGAAGGTGAAATTCAGGAAAGTAGCTTGGATATCAGATCTTTCTCTGGCCTCACTGGGCCCATTCCCTGAACCAGGTAGAAGGGTTTTCCAATTCATTCACCACGATTGCTGCAACACCACCAGGAAGGTTAGATTGAGGAAAGCAACTGGGACATCAGATCTCCCTGTGAAGTGCCTGGGCCCAGTCCCCGGGTCAGGTAGCCCTGCCCACACTGTGAGGTGCCACCATTGCTACTCCAGTGCCAGGAAGGTGAGATTCGGTAAAGATGCTCAGACATATGATCACCTCCTGGCCTGTCTGGGCCCAATCCTTGGCCAGGTGGCCATGCCCTCCCATGCAGGTGTTGCCATTGCTGCTCCAGTGCCATGAATGTGAGATTTGGGAATGTGGCTTGGACATGAGATCTCCCTCCAGCTGGACAGGGCATAGTCCTGTACCCGGATATCCATGCCTTCCCTTATAGGTGCCGCCATGGCTGCTCCTGTGCAAGGAGGTTGAGATTTGGGATAGTGCCTCAGAAATTAAGTCTCCTTCCAGCCTTCCAGGGCCATTCCCAGGGCTGAGTAGTCATGCTTTCCCCTGCGGGTGCTGCCATTGCTGCTCCAGCGCCAGGAAGGTGAGACTCTGGAAAGTGGATCAGACATCAGATCTCCCTTCAGCCTGCCTGTGCCCAGTTCCAGGCAGCTGGGCCAACTCCTGAGGGCACTGACATTGCTACTCCAGTTCCAGAAAAGTGAGACTCAGGAATGCTGCTCAGACATCACATCTCCCTCTGGCCTGCCTTCATGCAGTCCCAGGGCTAGGTATCCATGCCATACACTTTGCATGCTGCCATGGCTCATCCATCGCCAGGAAGTTGAGATGCATGAAAGTGACTTGGACTTGAGATCTTCGGCTTGCCTGGGTTAAGTCCCAGGGCAAGGTGGCTGTGCCTTCCCCTGCAGGCACTGCCTTTGCTGCTCCAGCTCCATGAAGGTGAGATTTGAGAATGCGGCTTGAATATAAGATCTCCCTCTGGCCTGCCAGGGCACAGTTCTGTGACCAGGTATCCATCCCATCCCATAAGGGTGCAGCCATGGCTGCTCTAGCGCAAGGAAGGTGAGATTTGGGATAGTGACTCAGAAATCAGGTCTCCCTCTGGCCATCCTGGGCCCAATCTCAGGGCCGGGTAGACGTGCTCTCCCACGTGTGCGCTGCCATTGTTCACTAGCGACAGGAAGGTGAGACACTGGAAAGCAGATCAGACATCAGATTTCCCTCCAAACTGCCTGTGCCCAGTTCAGGGTCAGGGTAGCTGAGCTTTCCTCTACAGGGACAGCCATGACTGCTTCAGCAAAGGAAGGTGAGATTCGGGAAAGCACCTCTGACATCAGATGTCCAAGTGGACTGCCAGGGCTCAGATCGGGGCCAGGTAGCCTTGCCCACACCTGCACGTGCCACAATTGCTGCACCACCACCAGAAAGGTGAGATTCAGTGAAGTGTTTGGACATCAGATCCCCCTCCAGCCCGCTTGGGCTCAGTCCACGACCAGGTAGCTGTGCATACCAATGCATTCACTGCCATTGCTGCACCACCAAAAGGAAGTTGAGATTTGGGAAAGCAGCTCAGACATCAGAACTCCCTACCGCCTGCTTGGGTCCAGTCTCAGGTTCAGGTAGCCGTGCTTTCCAATTCATTCACCACCATTGCTGCATCACCACCAGGGAGGTGAGATTTGGGAAAGTGGCTCAGACAACATATATCTCTCTGGCCTGCCTGGGCCCAGTAGCAGGGCCATGTAGATGTGACTTCCAATTCCAGCACTGCCATTGCTTCACCACACCAGGAAGGTGAGATTCGAGAAAGTGCCTCAGAAATCAGATCTCCCTGTGGATTGCCTGGACCAAGTCCCGATGTCAGTTAGCCGACCAACACCTGAAGGTGCCACCATTGCTACTCCAGTGCCAGGAAGATAAGATTCGGGAATGCAGCTGGAACATTAGATCACCCTCTGGCCTGCCTGGGCCCAGTCCTGGGCCAGGTAGCCATACTCTCCCCATTGTGAGTTGCCTTTGCTGCTCCCACAAAGTGAAGATTAGATTCAGGAATGCAGCTCACACATTATATCTCCATCTGGCTGGCCTGGGTCCACACTTGGGGCCTGGTAGCCGTGCCTACTCCTGAGGGTGCCGACATTGCTACTCCAGTGCCAGGATAGTGAGATTCGGAAATTCTGCGTGGACATCAGATCTCCCTGCAGCCTTCCTGGGACCAGTTCTGGGGCTGGGTAGCCATGCCCTCACCTGTGTGCACCAGGAAGGTGAGATTTGGGAAAGCCGGCCAATACCATTTCTCACTCAGGCCTGCCTGGGCCCAGTCCTGGGGCTGTGTAACCATGCCCTCCCCTATGGGCACCATCATGGCTGCTCTAGCAAAGTAAGGTGAGATTGGGGAATGCACCTCAGACATCAGATCTCCCAGAGGATTGCCAGGGCTCAGACCTAGGGCCAGGTAGCCATGCGCACACCTACAGGTGCCTCAATTACTACTCCAGTGCAAGGAAGGTGAGATTCAGGAAAGCTTTTGGACATCAGATCTCCCTCCAGCCTGCTTGGGCTCAGTCTGCGATCAGGTAGCCATGCATGCCAATGCATTCACTGTCATTGCTGTACCACCACAAGCAAGGTGGTTTTCAGGAAAGCAGCTCAGTCAACAGATCACCCTTCAGCCTTCCTGGACCCAGTTATGGGGCTGGGTAGCAGCGCCCTACCCTGTGTGTGCCAGGAAGGTGAGATTTGAGAATGTGGTCCAAATATCATTTCTCCTTCAGGCCTGCCTTGCCCCATTCCCTGGGCAGTATAGCCATGCCCAGCCCTATGGACACCGCCATGACTGTTCCAGTGAATGAAGGTGATATTCTGGAAGGCACCTCAGATACCAGATTTCCCAGTGGACTGCCAGGGCTTTACCCGGGGCCAGGTAGCCATGCCAAAACCCGCATGCACCACTATTGTTAGTCCAGTGCAAGGAAGGTGAGATTCAGGAAATCGTTGGGACATCAGATCTCCCTCCGGCCTACCTGAGCCCTATCCCAGGGCCAGGTATCTGTGCATTCCAATTTGTTCACCGCCATTGCTGCACCACCATCAGGAAGGTGAAATTTAGGAAAGCAACACGGAACTCAGATCTCCCTGTGGCCAGGCTGTGCCCAGTCCTGGGGTTGGGTAGTCGTGATTTCCAATTCATTCACTTCTATTGCTGCACTACTGCCAGGGACGTGAGATTTGGGAAAGTGGCTCGGACATCAGATCTCTCTCTGTCCTGCCTGGGCACAGTACCACGGCAGTGTAGCTGTGTCCTCCCCTACAGGCACCGCCATAACTGCTCTAGTGGAGGAAGGTGAGATTCAGGAAAGTGCATCAGACATCAGATCTCCCAGCGGACTGTCAGGGCTCTACCCGGGGCCTGGTAGCCATGCCCACACCTGCAGGAGCCACCATTGATGCTCCAGTGTAAGGAAGGTGAGATTCAGGAAAGTGTTTGAACATTAGATCTCCCTCCAGCCTCCTGGGTCCAGTCCCAGGTAGGTGTGCATTCCAATTCATTCACCACCATTGCTGCACAACCACCAGGAAGGTGCGATTCAGGCAAGCAGCTCAGATGTCAGATCTTCCTGTGGCTTGCCTGGCCCCAGTCCCTGGGCGGAATAACCATGCCCTCCAATTTGTTCACCACCATTGCTGCACCACAGCCAGGAAGGTGAGATTCAGGAAAGCGGCTCTTACATCAGATCTCCCTGCCACCTGCCTGGACCCAGTCCTGGGTCAGGGTAGCCATGCTTTCCAATTCATTTACTACCATTGCTGCACCACCGACAGGAATGTTAGACTCGGAAAAACAGCTCGGACATCAGATCTCCCTCTACCCTGCCTGGGCCTAGTCCTGGGGCTGGGTAGCCATGTTTTAAAATTCATTCACCACCTTTGCTGCACCACCACTAGGAAGGTGAAATTCGGGAAAACAGTTCGGACATCAGATCTCTGTCTGACCCGCTGGGGCTTAATACTGGGGCAGGTAGCCATGCCTTCTAATACAGCACCAACTTTGCTGTATCATCACCAGGAAGGTGAGATTTGGGAGAGCAGCTCGGCTATCAGATCTCTCTGTGGCCTGCCTGAGCCTAGTTTGGGGTCCGGGAAACATGCCTTCCAATTCAGGCACTGCCATTGCTGCACCATGGCCAGGAATTTGAGATTTGGAAAAGCAGCCCAGACATCATATCTCCCTGTGGACTGCCGGGACCTAGTCCCAGGGCCAGATAGCCACACCACTATTGCCATTCCAGTGAGAGGAAGGTGATGTTCAGGAAAGCATTCGGACATCAGATCTCCCTGTGGCCTGCCTGGGCCCAGTCACAGGGCTGGGTAGTCATGATTTCCAATTCATTCACCTGCCATTGCTGCACCACAGCCACAAAAGTGAGATTCAGGAAAGCGCCTTGGACATCAGATCTCCCTCTGGCCTGCCTGGGCCAGCCCCAGGGTTGGGTCGCAGTAGTTTCCAATTCGTTCACCACCATTGCTCCGTCAATGCCAGGAAGGTGATATTTGGGAAAGGTGCTAGGACATAAGATCTCCCTCTGGCCTGGCTAAGCCCAGTCCCCAGTCCTGATAGCAGTGCTTTCCGATTTGGTCATGGCCATTGCTGCACCACCTCCAGGAAGGTGAGATTTGGGAAAGCATCTCAGACATCAGATCTCCCTGAGACCTGCCTGGGTCCAGTCCCTGGGCTGGGTAGCTGTGCTTTCCAATTCGATCATCTCCATTGCTGCACCACCAGTAGGAAGGTGAGATTCAGGAAATTGGCTTGGGCTTCAAAACTCTCTCTGGCCTACCTGGGCCCAGTACTGCTGTGAGTAGCCATTCATTCCAATACAGGCACTGCCATTGCTGCACCAATGGCAGGAAAGTGAGATTCAGGAAAGCGGCTCAGACTTCAGATCTCTCTCTGGCCTGCCAGGGCCCAACACCTTGGCGGGAGGCCATTCCTTCCAATACAGATATCACCATTACTGCATCACCGGCAGAAACGTGAGATTCTGGAAAGCACCTCAGACATCATATCTCCCTGCTGGACAGCCACGACCCAGTCCTGGGGTTAGGCAGCCAGGCCCACACATGCAGGTGCCACCATTACTACTTCTGTCCCAGGAAGTTATGATTCGGGAAAGCATTTCAGAAACAGATCACCCTCTGGCCTGCCTGGGCCCAGTCTTGTGCCAGGTAGCAGTGCCCTCCCCTTTGGGAGGTGCTGTTCCAGGGCAGTGACGGTGAGATTCAGGTATGCGGCTCAGACATCATATCTCCATCCAGCTGGCCTGGGCCCACTCTCAGGTCCAAGTATCCGTGCTGTCCCCTTTTGTGCCACCATGGCTCAACTATGGCCAGGAAGTTGAGATTCCTAAAAGGGACTTGGACATGAGATCTCCTTCAGTTTGCCTGGGTTGAGTCCCAGGGTGGGTAGCCATGCCCTCCAATGCAGGTGCTGCCATTGCTGCTCCAGTGCCATGAAGGTGAGATTTGGAAATGTGGCTTGGACACGATATCTCCCTCCAGCCTGCCAGGACATAATACTGTGGCCAGATATCCATGCTGTACCATTCGGGTGCTGGGATGGCTGCTCCAGCACAAGGAAGGTGAGATTTAGGATAGCGACTCTGAAATCAGGTCTCCCACCTGCGTTCCTAGGCCCAAACCCAGGGCCATGTAGCCATGCTCTCCCCTGTGGGAGCCGACCTTGCTGCTCCAGCACCAGAAAGGTGAGACTTTGGAAAGGAGATTGGACATCAGATATCCCTGTGGACTTCCAGGACCCAGTCCCGGTTTCAGGTAGCCATGACCAAACCTGCAGGTGCCACCATTGCTACCCCAGTGCAAGGAATGTGACATTCAGGAAAGAGTCACAGACATCAGATCTCTCTCCAGCCTGCCTGGACAAAGTCCCAGGGCCTTGTAGCTGTGCTTTCCAATTCGGTCACCGCCATTGCATTACCACCGCCAGGAAGGTGAGATTTGGGAAAGTAGCTTGGATCTCAGAATTCCCTGAGGCCTGCCTGGGCCCAATCCCAGGGCCATGTAGCCCTGATTTCCCATTCGTTCACTGCCATTGCGGCAATGCCACCATGAAGGTGAGATTCGGGAAAGAGCCTCAGAAATCAGGTCTCCCTGTGGACTGCCAGGACCTAGTCCCGGGGTCAGGTAGCCATGCCCACACCTGAAGGCGACACCACTGCTACTCCAATGCCAGGAAGGTGAGATTTGGGAAAGCAGCTCGGACATCAGATCACCCTTTGGCCTTCCTGGACCAAGTTCTGGGGCTGGGGAGTACTACCCTACCCTGTCTGAACCAGGAAGGTTAGATTTTGGAATGAGGTCTGAATATCATTTCTCCTTCAGGCCTGCCTGGGCCCAGTCCAGGGAAAGTGTAGCCATGCCCTCCCCTATGGGCAACGCCATGGCTGCTCCAGTGAAGGAAGGTGAGATTCGGCAAAGCACCTCAAAAATTAGATATCCCATTGGACTGCCAGGGCTTTACCCGGGGCAATGCAGCCTGGCCCACACCTGCAGGCGCCACCATTGTTATTCCAGTGCAAGAAAGGTGAGATTCAGGAAATCATTCCAACAGCAGATCTCCCTCTGGCCTGCCTGTGCCCAGTCCCTGGGCCAGGTAGCCATGCCCACAACTGCAGGCACCACTATTGTCACTCCAGTGTGAGGAAGGTGACATTCAGGAAAGTGGCTCAGACATCAGATCTCCCTCTGTCCTGGCTGGGCCAAGACCCAGGACCGTGTATCTGTGCCCCACCCATGGACACTGACATGATTGCTCCAGAAAGGAAGGTGAGATTCTAGAAAGCACCTCAGGCATCATATCTCCTAGCAGACTACCAGAGCTCAGACCTGGGGCCAGGTAGCCATGCCCACACCTGGAGGCCCCACCATTGCTATTTCAGTGGAAGGAAGGTGAGATTCAGAAAAGCGTTCGAACATCAGATCTCCCTCTAGCCTGTCTGGGCCCATTCCCCAGGCCAGGTAGCTGTGAATTCCAATTCTTTCACCTCCATTGCTGTGTAAGACCTAAGTCTCACTTCCACTCCATGGAGCATGAACAGCCGAAAAGGCCTCCACGATGCTGGGTCCTAAAACCGAGCAGGTCTCCGGGTGCCCGGGGGAGGAATGAGAAACCCAGGAAGGAACATATCAGGTTAGATGGTAAACAGACCTTTATTAGTCTGGCCAGATGGCACTCCTGGAGGGAGGTAGCTCAGAGAGGCAACTGTTCAGGGGCTGAAGTCCTTTTATAGGGTTTTTCTAAACATAAAGTTCAAACATAGATCAGGGCATTTTCAGAACTACCAGAGGACAAAGACTTCAAACACAATGCTTACCTTATGCAGGAAATGTTCTATGGTCACCTTTTTTCATACCATTTTCCCCTGGGCAGGCTTTTAGCCAAGTTATCAATTAGCATATGGAGAAGCACATTCTCTGGCCTATTAGCATGGAGTCACTTTAGCTTATTAAAGTCTTACAATCCCCACTGATTTCAGGTAGAATCAAATGCTTGATTCATCATTTTACTTAAATTTTTAGGTAAGGGTTCATAGCAATTTGTAAAGGCATCTCTTAGACAGCTAAATTGGGGATTAGGATCCCCAGAGCACATAAAGTTCTCATATTTTTATCATCTGTAGGCTCATAAACTCTTAATTTAGAAGCATAATAGCTCATAACAGTTTGACACAATATAAGAGTCCATATCTAGATTGTAGTTCTCATTCTTCAACTGTGCATAGACTCACCAGCTTCTGTTGTGGTGATAGCAGGTCTTTGAGCGAGTTGTCTCCAGGTCTCCTGGAGTCAGAATACCTGTAATTCTGTTTTATTCTAGAGTGGTAGTAGCTGAGTTTCATCTACCTTGATGGCTGTGGGAGTAACCATAAGTGACTCATATGGCCCTTTCTATATAGGTCACAAAGGGGTCTTTTTAAATTTTTAACATGAACTCGGTCTCACAGTTTTATCAGATGGGCAGGAGTTAGCACAGGAAGGTCTCCTTTATTTTTAATTTACCCTGGAGTATTTTTTAAAATACTTGTCCAATTTTAACCCCTGTGATTTTATACTGGATAAGCCCAGTAGAGATAATTTTATAAAGTCTCTACAACCTCTGTTACAAATGTTGGCCCGTTGTCACTGGCTATGGAGAGAGGCATACCAAACCTTGAATTTTTTTTAAATAAAATCTTGTATATCTCTGAAGTCCTCAGGCCATCTAGAAAAAGTGCAAACCCATATTAACACATATTTATAACCCTTACAGGGGGTGTGTATCAACATCTAAAGTTTCTGTTTAGTGGCCCTTTTGGCTTATCTGTCTATCTTAGTATTGTCATTTGCTATTTTATCTTCTCTTTCTTGAATTATTATAGCTACTTTGTCAGATTTCCACATTGCCTCAAATAACTATATTATATATTGTTCATTTTTAATAAGTTTGCCCTCTGCTGTGAGAAGAACACACTTTTATAGACTGTGCCATAGATATACCAAGTGGCAACCAGGAATCTGTATAAATATTTACCCTCTTTTCTTTTGCCCATCAGAGACCCTGTATGAGTGTCCACAGTTCTACTCATTGAGCTTACCATCCAGTGGGGAGGGGTCCTGCTTGGACCACTTCATCTTGAGTCATCCCTCCATAGCTAGTGTAGCGTACCCCATCTTCCATGAAGCTGCTCTGATTCTTGAACAGGATGAAATCAGCCTCAGGCAGTGGGTCTTTCTGCAGATCTGGATGACGGGAGAACAATTTGTCAGTGACCCCGAGACAATCGTGATCAGGAGGCTAGGTCCTGAGGGCAAAAAGTAGCAGGGTTTAAGGTTTTAAGTGGAGCAAAATATAGGTGGCGATTCTCACAGATGAGGGCCTGATATCATGTGACTCTATTATTTGAGAGCCATCAATGTTCTGTTATTCAATAGTTTAAAAAGGCTTGGGGAAATAGAATAATTTACTTTTTCCTAATGTTATCTGGTTAGCTTCTAGAATCAGTACTACTGCAGCTGCCAGGGCTTTATAAACAATGGAACTATCT
The DNA here is from genome assembly GCF_012274545.1 of Fukomys damarensis. NCBI lineage: Eukaryota > Metazoa > Chordata > Mammalia > Rodentia > Bathyergidae > Fukomys > Fukomys damarensis. Next base: position 1,740,938 of record NW_022900942.1, on the reverse strand, counting down.
CTTTACAGCTGGATCTAAACTGTAAGATAAATATATCATTGGCTAATTCTATGGGCCTATTCCTTCAATGAGCACCCCTAAAACAGTATGATTTATTTTAGTCAGGTAAAAACTAAAAGTCTGGGTCACATTTAGGATACCTGATACAGGGGGCAGCAGAAAGAGTTAATTTTAGCTGTTTCAATGCTGACTCTTGCTGTTTATCTTATAATAATCAATGTCTTTGGGGGCCCTTTAAAGATTTATACATATAGAGAATCTAGATCTTGTAAAAACCTTTTATTTAATTTTTTTCATCTGCTTTAAGTCTTTTTATCTCAATGCAGCATAAACTTTACATCATGCCTCTTGAAGCAGCAACAGTCTCTCGATACCCCCTGTTTTGTATTTATTTAGTACATACAAAAATTAACAATAATCATAATTTATGTACAAAACCATTATCTTTAATCTACTTAGGTATCAAAAGCATTTTTATAGAACCTCTTAATAACTTTTTTTACAGAAATCTTATTTTGAAAATGAGCACTATAAACATATCACAATAACATATTTAGAATCTAACCCTTTGATGATAACCAATGTAGACATTTTATAACAACATAATTAGCCATATTTACTGGGGGTATATCTTTTCAGATGGCCACTAGTGAATAAAGACCAGAATAAAATTTTTTTCAGTAGCTGTCCTTTTTACTATTAGCAGGAATCTCTCTAGACTTGAGTTTATACTTATTTTGACAAAATTTTAATTTATAAAACCAAATTATATAAATTAACAAATTATTAGTATACTTTCTGTCATTTTAATCAAAATATAATTGGACAAACTTTTTAAACAATTGGGCACAGACAAATATATAAGATCATTTATGACACTATAATACACTCAAATCTACTTGGCCAATTGAATTATAAAATCTCTCTTATTTTTTTTGTTTGTTTGTTTTGGTACTGGGGATTGAACTTGGGTCCTTGTGCTTACAAGGCAGGTGGCAGCACCATTGAGCTAAATAAATCCCCGGTCTTAAAACTTCTTTTAGTTAGGACTAGTCAAAACTTTTGCAGATCAACTAAAAGAACAGTTCTCATAGGATTAGAATCAAAAGGAATGAAAGCTCTTTGTTACTATAAAAGTAACCCTTTTGTAGCAAACTTGAAACCAACAAGCAAACATATATAACTCATTTTTATATATCTTTTTTATATACTTAGGCCTTCTGGTCTTCTTTACCTTTTTTATCTGCTAATAACAACACAAACAACAAAATCATTTTGTATGAAAAGTATATTTCTTTTACCCATAGCTTTTTAAATGTCTTTTTCTGTCTCATTTACTATTAACCTTTTACAACAAAATTTAGCTGTTAAAATCTTAAAGTTTTTTTTTCCTGTTCTCAGATTGTTACATCTTAAGATTTGACAGGCTACCTATAGAACAGTATTAACCTTGAGTTGTTAATCAACGAAGTACAGAAAAGAGCAAGTTAACATTGTAATCAAAATTCAAGAATGTGCAATGCAGAAGGGTTTTAAGCATACCAATTAAACTTAATTTAAATTGAAACAAAGATACATTTATAAAATAGTTAAACATTTTAAACTTGATTTTTCTTGTAAAAATCTCATGAAGTTTGGCAAAAAACAATTGCAGTTTTTTTTATTGCAGTGTTTTTTCTCTTACATGTTGTCTTTTAGAGTTTTTTTTCCTGATTTTAATCTATTAGAGATTTATTTTTTATTTTAGCTTTTTAAAAATCTGAGTGCAAGCCCTTTTTCACCTTTTTTTTTCAGTCCCATCATGCATTTTTTCATTTGCACCCTGTAGTGTATTAAAGCTAACAATTTTGTTTTGCCCCCACCTCCTCCATACCATCTATCTTAGCAACTCAAGTGGAGCGGAGACAGCTCGAACTCCTTCAAAAGGGAAACACTGGGATTTGCCTATAACGATGTGACATTTTTCAGAGTGAGACAAGTTCACATGGAAAAACAGCAGATTTAGCAAGTAGGTGTTCTAAGATCAAAACTAAATAGTTCTCATTAGCAGTTGACTACCATGGAGCAGAAGCTTGAGCAGCTCCTAGAGAATACAAGGCTCCAAGTTGTTAAAGTTTCAGGCAAACAAAACAAAGGCAGATAACTTTCCTTTTATCTAGAGTTTAGTTTTTTCCTTTGGGGACAGTCTGGCTTAGCTCAGACCATGAGAACTCACAAAGTTTCTTAAGCATCTTTGGTTGCAGTTTTATCTTATAGTCCCCCACAAAATCTTTATAAAAATTTTGAATTATGCACTTAAGAAGAGTTGGTTTAGGGTTAGTATTAGCATTCCCCATGACCATTAGATATTCCCTTGTCCAGTGACACAAGATAAACAGGGTGGGGTGTGATTCTATAAAATGGCCTCATTTATTTGCTCAAAGGGCTCTTTAAGCGCAAGTGCCACTCCCTTTCTTTTGATGTACAGACTAGGCTACCGAAGGCTTTCATAGCTCCTTTCACTCACTCTCCTAACCAAGTATCTTTCACACACAGAGACACACAAGAAGTTAACACATTCTCCCCTGAGCCCCCTTCCAAAGACAAACTAGGGAGCAACCCAGGGGATCTCACCATTATGACAGATGATTTTATTCATTCTCCTTCTTTCTGTTCCACGAGCAGCAAGCTGGCCTCCGTGTCCTAGAAAGGGAACACAGGAAATCGTGGGGGTGTGCCTCTTCCCTTCCGAGGAGGTAGACAGTTGTTCTCTCCGGTGGGACTTGAGTTGAGGCTCAACAATGGCCATGTCAGTTATACCTTTCTTTCCTGGCCATGCAGCTGGATGTTCTTCATAAACCTGGACCCAAATATTTACATAAGGAAATTGGTAAGGTGGCTGTGGTACTGGAGCCTTGCTGTTTGCATCCCGAACGGATCGATTGGCTATAATGCCATGCCAGGGATGTGCGTTTGACATCATTGGCCTGGCTTGGACTCAGAGCACACTCTCCTGCGCAGAGTCCTCTGGAGCTGTGCCATTTTCAGCAGGTGCTGATTGATTGGCTACAAAGTAGCTCCAGGCATGTGAGTTTGACATCTTCATGATGGCTTGGACACAGAGACCTCTCTCTTGCTCGGTGCATTCTGGAGCCGCGTCATTTCTAGCAGGTGCTGAACAATAGCATACAGTGCAGGGCCAGGCGTGTGAGTGTGACCTTATCGCCCCGGCTTGGCAACCAAACCCTCCGTCCTGTGCGTCCTCCTCTTGAGCCGAGCTGTTTCCAAAGGATGCTGATTGATTGCCTACAACACAGCGCCAGCCTGGTGATTTTGATGTCTTCGCCATGGTTGGGACCCAGACACTCCTCCATGGCCTCTCCTGGAGCCTTGCTGTTTGCATCCCGAATGGATTGATTGGCTACAATGCCATTCCACGGATGTGGGTTAGACATCATCGCCCCAGCTTGGACTCAGAGCACACTTTCCTGCACAGAATCCTCTGGAGCTGTGCCATTTCTGGCAGGTGCTGATTGATTGGCTACAAGGGAGCACCAGGCAGGTGAGTTAGATGTCTTCATGACGGCTTGGACCCAGAGACTTCTCTCTTGCGTAGCCTATGCTGGAGCCCGGCCTTTTGTGGTGGGGGCTGATCGATTCCTTAAACACAATACTAGGCCGGTGAGTTTGAAGTCATCACCATGGTTTGGGCCGAGAGCCCTCCCTCCCTCGTGGCCTCCTCTGGTGCAGTGCCATTTCCAGCAGCTGCTGATTGATTGACTAAAACGCAGTGCCGGGTGGTAATGTTTCAGATCATTGGCATGGCTTGTGCCCAAAGACCTCACTTCTGCATGGCCGCCTCTTGAGCCACGCCATTTCCAGGAGGTACTGATGGATTGGCTAAAACGCAGCACCAGGAGAGTGAGTTGGAAGTCATCGCCACTGATTGGACCCACAGTAATCTCTCCTGTGCTGCCTCCTGGGGAAGTGTGCAATTTCCAGTGCAGCGTTCAGCATGTCCTGATTAATTTGAGACAACAAAATATCAGTCAGGTGAAGATGACGTCATCGTCACGTCTTGAATCTCGAACCCTCTCTCCTGCGTGGTCTCCTCTGGAGCCGTGCCTTTTCCAGCCTGGCTGATCAATTGACGACAATGGAAAGCCAGGTAGAGGAGTTCGACGTCTTTTCCCCGACTTGGACTCAGAGCCCTCTCTCTTCCGCAGCCTCCTATTGAGCCACGCAGTTTCCTGCAGGGGCTGATCAATTGGCCAAAAGTAATGTCAGCTGGGTGAGTTGCAGATCATCACCACGTTATTGAAACAGAGCCGTCTCTTCTGCGGCGTCCTCTGGAACAACGCTGTTTCAAACAGTTGTTACTCGATTGGATACCGTGCGGCACCAGGTGGTTGAGTTTGATGTCATCACCTGGCTTAGACCCAGAGGCAGTTCTCCTGGGAGGCCTCCTCTGAAGTCATTCTGTTTCCAACGGTGTTCATGGATTGGCCATAACGCAGGGCCAGCTGGGTGCATTTGATGTCATCACCGTGGCTTGGACCCAGATCCCTCGATCCTGCCTGGCCTCCTCTGGAGATGCACCGTTTCTAGCAGGTGCTGATCAATTGGGTTCAATTCAGGGCCAGGCATGTGGGTGTGACCTTATTGCCCTGGCTTGGCCTCCGAGGCCTCCATCCTGTGTGTCCACTTCTTGAGCCAAGCTATTTCCAAAGGATGCCAATTGATTGCCTACAATGCAGCACCAGCCTGATGATTTTGATGTCTTCAACATGGTTTGGACTCAGACACTCCCTCATGTGTGGCCTCTCTTGGAGCCTCACTGTTTGCATCCCGAATGGATCAATTAGCTACAATGCCATGCCAGGGATGTGCTTTTGACATCATTGCCCTGGCTTGGACTCAGAGCCCACTCTCCTGCACAGCGTCCTCTGGAGCTGGGCCATTTCTGGTAAGTGCTGTTTGATTGGCTACAAGGGATCACCAGCTGGGTGAATTTGACGTCTTCATGGCGGCTTGCACCCAGAGACCTCTCTCTTGCTTGGCCTATTCTGGAGCTGGGCTGTTTCTCAGGGGGGCTGATCGATTCGCTAAAATGCAATACTAGGTGGTGAGTTTGAAGTCATCACCATGGTTTGGGCCAAGAACCCTCCCTCCCTCGTGGCCTCCTCTGGTGAAGTGCCATTTCCAGCAGCTGCTGATCGATTGGCTACAACACAGTGACGAGCGGGTATGTTTGAAGTCATTGGCACGGCTTGTGCCCAAAGACCTCACTTCTGCATGGCCGCCTCTTGAGCCACACCATTTCCAGCAGGTCCTGATGGATTGGCTACAATGCAGAACCAGGAGAGTGAGTTTGAAGTCATTGCCACGGATTGGACCCACAGTCTTCTCTCCTGTGCTGCCTCCTGGGGAAGTGTGCCATGTTCAGTGTGTGTTGATTGATTAGCAACAACACAATGCTAGGTAGTTGAGTTTGACGTCATCAACATGGCTTGGATCGAGATCCCACTCTCCTGCATGGTCTCCTCTCCTGCCATGCCATTTCTAATGGAGGCTGATGAATTGACATCAAGGCAGCCACGGACTGGTTAGATTGACGTCTTCCCCACAGCTAGAAACCTAGTGCCCTCTCTCCTGGGCAGCCTCCTCTCGGGCCATGCCGTTTCCGGCATGAACTGATCAATTGGCTATGACATAGTGCCAGACGGTAGGCTTTGATGACCTCATCCAGCTTGGACACAGAGCCCTCTCTGCTGTGCAGTCTTCTCGGGCCCAGTGCCGAGTTCCGCAGGTATTGATTAATTGGTGACAATGCAGTACCATTCAGGTGAAGATGATGTCATCCCCACGTCTTGAACCTCGAGCCCTCTCTACTGCGTGGCCTCCTCTGGAGCCATGCTGTTTGCAGCCCGGCTGATCAATTGACGACAATGGAGCGCCAGGTAGATGAATACGACATCTTTTCCATGGCTTGGACTCAGAGACCTCTCTCTTCTGCAGCCTCCTATTGAGCCATGCAGTTTCCTGTGGGGGCTGATCAATTGGCCAAAAGTAATGCCAGCTGGGTGAGTTTCAGATCATCACCACATTATCAAAACAGAGCCCTCTCTCCTGTGCGTCGTCCTCTGGAACAGCGCGATTTCAAACAGTTGCTGCTTGACTGGATACCGTGCAGCACCAGAAGGCTGAGTTTGACGTCATCACCTCACTTAGACCCAGAGGCAGCTCTCCTGGGCGGCCTCCTTTGGAGTCGTTCCGTTTCCAGTGGGTGCACATGGATTGGCCATAATGCAGGGCCAGCCGGTTATGTTTGATGTTGTCACCGTGGCTAGAACTCAAATCACTTGGTCCTGCATGGCCTCCTCTGGAGGCGCACCGTTTCTAGCAGGTGCTGATAAATTGGGTACAATGCAGGGCCAGGCGTGTGAGTGTGACCTTATCACACCGGCTTGGACTCTGAGCCCTCCTTCCTGTGTGTCCTCCTCTTGAGCCCAGCTGTTTCAAAAGGAGGCTGATTGACTGCCTACAGCGCAGTGCCAGCCTGGTGATTTTGATGTCTTCTTCATGGTTTGGACCCCGACACTCTCTCCTATGCGGCCTCTCCTGGAGACTCCCTGTTTGCATCCCAAACAGATCGGTTGGATACAATGCCATGCCAGGGATGTGTGTTTGACATCATCGCCCCGGCTTGGACTCAGAGCACACTCTCCTGTGCAATATCCTCTGGAGCTGTGCCATTTTCAGCAGGTGCTGATTGGCCAGAAGGGAGCTCCAGGCGTGTAAATTTGACTTCTTCATGACGGCTTTGACACAGAGACCTCTCTCTTGCTCGGTGCATTCTGGAGCCGCGCCATTTCTAGCAGGTGCTGAACAATAGCATACAGTGCAGGGCCAGGCGTGTGAGTGTGACCTTATCACCCCGGCTTGGCAACCGAACCCTCCGTCCTGTGCGTCCTCCTCTTGAGCCAAGCTGTTTCCAAAGGATGCTGATTGATTGCCTACAACACAGCGCCAGCCTGGTGATTTTGATGTCTTCGCCATGGTTGGGACCCAGACACTCTCTCCTCCATGGCCTCTCCTGGAGCCTTGTTGTTTGCATCCCGAATGGATTGATTGGCTACAATGCCATTCCACGGATGTGGGTTAGACATCATCACCCCAACTCGGACTCAGAGCCCACTCCCCTGCACAGCATCCTCTGGAGCTGGGCCATTTCTGGCAAGTGCTGTTTGATTGGCTACAAGGGATCGCCAGCCGGGTGAATTTGATATCCTCATTACAGCTTGGACCCAGAGACCTCTCTCTTCCGTGGTCAATTCTGGAGCCAGGCCGTTTCTCACGGGGCCTGATCAATTCACTAAAACTCAATACTAGGCGAGTGAGTTTGAAGTCATCACCATGGTTTGGGCCGAGAGCCCTCCCTCCCTCGTGGCCTCCTCTGGTGCAGTGCCATTTCCAGCAGCTGCTGATTGATTGGCTACAACGCAGTGCCGAGGGGGTATGTTTGAGGTCATTGGCACGGCTTGTGCCCAAAGACCTCACTTCTGCATGGCCGCCTCTTGAGCCATGCCATTTCCAGCAGGCCCTGATGGATTGGCTAAAACGCAGCACCAGGAGAGTGAGTTGGAAGTCATCGCCATGGATTGGACCCACAGTCCTTTCTCCTGTGCTGCCTCCTGGAGAAGCGTGCCATTTCCAGCAAGTGTTGATCCATTAGCTACAAGGCAAAGCCAGGCAGTTGAGTTTCACGTCATCAACACAGCTTGGATCAAGATCCCGCTCTCCTTTATGGCCTCCTCTCGAGCAATGCCATTTCCAATGGGGGCTGATAAATTGATATCAAGGCAGCCACAGAGTGGTGAGATTGACATCATCCCCCAGGGCTTGCAACCTAGAGCCCTCTCTCCTGGGCAGCCTCCTCTGGGGCCATGCCATTTTTGGCATGGGCTGATCGATTGCCTAGGTCATACTGTCAGACGGTAGACTATTTTTTCTTTTTTTTTCTTTTTATTGAGTTTATTGGTAAAATCTAGGTATACGATACAATTACATTCATCATTGGGATTCTGTACCTTTACATAATAGGTCTTGACGCGCATTTTTTCCCATTGTCCTTGCCCTCCCTTCACCCCCTCCTCCCCTCCCCATTTACAAACACTTTATTTCCATTTTTTCAGTTTCTCATATTTTGTTCTCTCCCTTATTACCTTTCCCCCACCCTTCCCACTTTCCCTACAACTTTAGCCCTTTACTTCATATTTCACATTATTAATTATCTCATTAGGTTCCTGTGTACTATTATAGTTTTTCACACCAAAGAAACTATGTGGTATTTCAGTTAAAGAAATCTCTGTATGAACATTAAAAATAGGGAATCCTAAAATAAAACTAAAAAGGAAAGTAAAAGAGAAAAGGCAATGATGTAACATTAAAATAATCTTTAATTCTGGAGATGAAAATGGTCTCTGAACATATTTAAAATGCTTCTTGCTCTTATAGTCTTATTCTTTTTTTCACTATTTCGAGAAAACCTTATTGGTTTCTGTAAACAAACCCACGTAGATATGACCTTACATATTTAGTATGATGTGTTACCCCTGCACACATGGAAACAAAATAAAAAATAAAAACAAAAATTAATTAAAATTTCTAGACCAATATGGCTGTCCGTTTCTGTACAATACCAAGTCAACACAGTAAATTGGGATGACTTTTTCTAAAGTTGCCAGCACCATTAAAGTTTCCCAAAATTCAATTTATATATGTGTGTGTGTGTGTGTGTGTGTGT
>NW_022900942.1:1700691-1732032 GCF_012274545.1 Fukomys damarensis | reverse complement strand
AGTATGTTATGCATCAATAGCAGCAACAGCTTTTCCAGGTTCTGCAGTCTTCTGAACAAAATTATAGACGTTCAGCACATTCCATTAAAAAAAAAGAAGAAAACCAAAGAAAAGAATAATATCCAGAAAACAGCAAAGTTCTGTTGCTGTTGTGGTACCTGGCACCATTTTTTCTATTAGTCATCATCTGGAAAGAGAACATTCTAGAGTAATATCATTAAATGTAGCTCTGATAAAGCATGGTCCCTACTATGTATCATAAAGCAGGTACTAGATATTTTACATTCAAAGTGGTATGATACAGCACCTTCCTATGGCAATAATAGTAGATTCAGTTTTTGTTTGAAATTTGCTTTGTCTGCAAATAAGATTGCTACCCCTGTTTTTTTCTGGGCTCCTGTCACATGGAGAATTGTTTTCTATCTTTTCACTTTCAGTCTATGGGCTTCTTTTTGCACTAGGTGTGTTTCTTGTATTCAACATATTGTTGCATTTTGCTTCTTATTCCATTTTGCCAGTCTATTTCTCTTGATTGGTGAGTTGAGGTCATTGACATTTCTGGTTATAACTGATATGTACTGACTTTTTATTGACATGTTATTGGCCTTTTGTTGACTCTTTTTAAATTTTCACCTTCTCCTTTTAGTTTCTTGCCTTGCCTTCATGATTTGCTCTGTTGGGCCTCATGGTGTTGTTACCTTCACTGTCTTTTTCTAGGATCTTGTTTAGAATTGCTTGTAGTGCTGGTTTGGTATTCACGTAGTTTCTCAAGTGTTCTTTGTTGTGGAAGTGTCTTGTTTCTCCATCCATTTTGAAAAAGAATTTTGCTGGATACATCAGTCTAGGTTGGAGGTTTTTCTCTTTTAGTACTTGAAAAATCTCATTCCAGGCTCTCCTTGCCCCAAGGGTTTGTGTTGAAAAGTCTGGTGTGATTCTGATGGGCTTTCCTTTGTATGTGATTTGTTTCTTTTCTCTTACTACTTGTAGTATTTTGTTCTTCTGTTGGGTTTCTGGGATCTTGATTACTATATGTCTAGGTGTAGATTTTTTTTGATTGTAGCTATTTGGGGTCCTATATGCCTCAGTTATCTGAATGTCAAATTCTTCCCCTCTGTTTGGGAAGTCTTCTGTCATTAATTCTGTGAACAGCTTTTTAAAGTCATTTGTATTTTCTCCTGCTACTTCATGTATTCCTATCAGTCTTATGTTATTCTTCTTTGCATCATCTAGGAGTTGTTGGATCAATTTCTCATGATCTCTTACTGTTTTTAAGAGACCTCTCTTTTCATGGTCACTGACTGCAATCTTATCTTCTATATCTGAGAGTCTATCTTTGCATTCTTTTATTCTGTTGCGTGCACTTTCAACAGAGTGTTTAATCTCCTGGATATACGTTTGAATCTTTTTTATGGATTTAATTTCTTTCCTATGTTGAGCATTTATTTTTTCCATTTCTTTCTTACGTTGGATGTTCATGGCTTCTATCATGGCCCTGACCTCATCTATTTTTTTGTCAGTTTCTGCTCTAGAGTCTCGAATCACGACTTCCATTTAGCTCACTATCTCTATGGTTATCTGGGAAATTATTTCTGTTTTGAATTTTTCTAGAGCCTGATTGATCTGTTTTGTTACTTCCTGTGCTCTGAGTTCAGGGTGTCCTGGTGGTTCACTATTGGCCTTTTCATCCTCATTTGCCCTACTGTTTATTCCTATCAGTCTTATGTTATTCTTCTTTGCATCATCTAGGAGTTGTTGGATCAATTTCTCATGATCTCTTACTGTTTTTAAGAGACCTCTCTTTTCATGGTCACTGACTGCAATCTTATCTTCTATATCTGAGAGTCTATCTTTGCATTCTTTTATTCTGTTGCGTGCACTTTCAACAGAGTGTTTAATCTCCTGGATATCTGTTTGAATCTTTTTTATGGATGGATTTCATTTCTTTCCTATGTTGAGCATTTATTTTTTCCATTTCTTTCTTACGTTGGATGTTCATGGCTTCTATCATGGCCCTGACCTCATCTATTTTTTTGTCAGTTTCTGCTCTAGAGTCTCGAATCACGACTTCCATTTAGCTCACTATCTCTATGGTTATCTGGGAAATTATTTCTGTTTTGAATTTTTCTAGAGCCTGATTGATCTGTTTTGTTACTTCCTGTGCTCTGAGTTCAGGGTGTCCTGGTGGTTCACTATTGGCCTTTTCATCCTCATTTGCCCTACTGTTTGTCATTGGTAAACTTGATGTCTGCCCTTGTGTCTTGCTTAAGTGTTTTCTCATTTTAATTTTTGTTGTCGGACTGTCCTTGGTTTACTCTCTGGATTGTCACCCAAATCTTCCTGATATAGTTGCGCCCTAGCTTCTGTGTCTCTAACAACCCACAGACATTCTCATCTTCATAACATCAGAGAAAACAGCTCATCAAATCAACGGCAAAGCTTTACCCCAACTGATACAATCAGAGACACATTAAGATCAAGCACAACTTGGACACTTACCACCAGTGATAGACACTAGTCTATCACCCTTAAATCATTTGAATTAAATTGAAATCAAGAAGCAGACCAGAACATGTCTGCAGTGAACAAAATTTCAATATAGTGTATTTACCATTTAATGGCTCAGCCAGAGCGAGGATGCAAGACCCCTGATCTCACTTAGCTGATGGCTGAACCCCATGACGCTGACTGACCTAGGGCTGCAAGGCACAGATTGAGTTCCCCAACCTTCTGAATGGTTGAACTCCACAACGTTCTATTACAGGTTTCCCACGCCATTTCTTTAAAGATATTCAAAGTTGGGAACTCAGAAAAATACCCTTGATGACCACCTCTGCCTCTGCAGAGTGGGTCCAAAGACTGGCACAGTCAGGAAGTCTAAGAGTGCGTGAGGGGGCGGTTTATAGGGGATCAGGGTCACCCACGCGGCTACCTTCCCAGCGCTTGAGCAATGGAGGCTGGGTCGGGAACAGGCGTGGTTCTCCTTCCTGTGGTGGATCAGGGCCCAGGCTACTTCCTGGCGCTTGAGCGATGGCGGCTAGGTCGGGAGCAGGCGTGGTTCCCCTTCCCTCGGTGGATCCAGCCACCAGCTACTTCCCAGCATTTGAGTGATGGTGGCTGGGTTGGAAGCAGGCCTGGTTCTCCTTCCCGCAGTGCATCAGGCCCCGGCTACTTTCAGATGGTAGACTTTGATGTCATCATCACGGCTTGGACACAGAGCCCTCCCTGCTGCACAGCCTCCTCGAGCCCGGTGCTGCATTCAGCAGTTCCTGATTAATTGGGAAAAACGCAGTAAGAGTCAGGTGAATATGACATCATCCCCAAGTCTTAAACTTCAAGGTGCATCCAGCATGGCTTCCTCTGGTGCAGTGCCATTTCCAGGAGCTGCTGATTGATTGGCTACAACACAGTGTCGGGTGAGTATGTTTGAGGTCATTGGCACGGCTTGTGCCCAAAGACCTCACTTGTGCACAGATGCCTCTTGAGCCATGCCATTTCCAGCAGGTACTGATGAAATGGCTACAACGCAGCACAAGGAGAGTGAGTTTGAAGTCATCGCCACAGATTAGACCCACACTCCTCTATCCTGGGCTGCCTCCTGGGGAAGTGTGCCATTTCCAGTGCGTGTTGATTGATTAGCTGCAATGCAAAGCCAGGCAGTTGAGTTTGATGAGACCTCACTCCTGGGTGCCCTCCTCTTGAGCCAGGCTGTTTCAAGCCCAGCTGATTGATTGACGCCAATGGAACACCAGGTAGATGAATTCGAAGTTGTTTCCCCGGCTTGGACTCAGAGCCCTCTCTCTTCTGCAGCCTCCTATCGAGCCATGCAATTTCCTGTGGGGGCTGAACAATGGGCAAAAAGCAATGCCACCTGGGTGAGTTTCAGATCATCACCACGTTATCAAAACAGAGCCTTCTGTCCTGTGCGGCGACCTTGGACCAGTGCGGTTTCAACCATTTGCTGTTTAATTGGATACCATGCGGCACCACACAGTTGAGAATGATGTCATCACCTCGCTTAGACCCAGAGGCAGCTCTCCTGGGCAGCCTCCTCTGGAGTCATTCCATTTAAAACGGATGCTCATGGATTGGCCATAACGCAGGGCCAGCAGGGTGTGTTTGATGTTGTCACCATGGCTTGGACCCAGATCCCTCGGTCCTGAGCTGCTTCCTCTGGAGCCGCGCTGTTTCTTGCAGGTGCTGATCAATTGGGTACAATGCAGGGCCAGGCATGTGAGTGTGACCTTATCACCCTGGAATGGCCTCCGAGCCCTAGTCCTGTGCGTCCACCTCTTGAACCCAGCTGTTTCCAAAGGATGCTGATCGATTGCATACAACACAGCATCAGCCTTGTGATTTTGATGTCTTTGCCATGGTTTGGACCCAAAAACTCTCTTCGGTGAGGCCTCTCCTGGAGCCTCGTTGTTTGCAACTGAATGGATAGATTGGCTGCAATGCCATGCCAGTGATGTGCGTTTGACATGATCGCACCTGCTGGGACTCAGAGCACACTCTCCCAAGCAGCGTCCTTTGGAGCTGTGCCATTTCCAGCAGGTGCTGATTGATTGGCTACAAGGGAGCGCCAGGCAGGTGAATTTGTCGTCATCAACACGGCTTGGATCGAGATCCCGCTCTCCTACATGGCCTCCTCTGGAGCCATGCCATTTCCAATGGAGGCTGATGAATTGACATCAAGGCAGCCACAGACTGGTAAGATTGACCTCATTCCCAGGCTTGAAACATAGAACCCTCTCTCCCGGGCAGCCTCCTCTGGGGCCATGCCACTTCCAGCATGGACTGATAGATTGGCTACAACATAGTGCCAGACGGTAGACTTTGATGTCATCATCATGGTTTGGACACACAGCCCTCATTCCTGCGCATTCTTCTCGGGCCCAGTGCCGTGATCAGCAGGTCCTGATTAATTGGCAACAACGCAGTACCAGTCAGGTGAAGATGACGTCATCCCCACATCTTGAATCTCGAGCCCTCTCTCCGGGATGGCCTCCTCTAGAGCCATGCGATTTCCAGCCCGGATTATTGATTGACCACAATGGAACACCAGGCAGATGAGTTGGACGTCTTTTCAATGGCTTGGACTCAGAGCCTTCTCTCTTCCACAGCCTCCTATTGAGCCATGCAGTTTCCTGCAGGGCTGATCAACTGGCCAAAAGTAATGCCAGCTGGGTGAGTTACAGATCATCACCATGTTATCGAACCAGAGACCTCTCTCCTGTGCGGCGTCCTCTGGAATAGCGCCGTTTCAAACAGTTGCTGCTCGATTGAATACCGTGAGGCACCAGATGGTTGAGTTTGATGTCATCACCTCGCTTAGACCCAGAGGCAGCTCTCCTTGGCATCCTAATGTGGAGTCATTCCTTTTCCAATGGGTGCTCATGGATTGGCCATAATGCAGGGCCAGCTGGTTGTGTTTGATGTCGTCACCATGGCTTGGACCCAGATCCCTCGTTCCTGCGTGGCCTCCTCTGCAGCCGCTCCATTTCTAGCAGGTGCTGATCAATTGGGTACAATGCAGGGCCAAGCATGTGACTGTGACCTTATCACCCCATCGTGACCTCCGAGCACTCCGTCTTGTGCATCCTCCTATTGAGCAGAGCTGTTTCCAAAGGATGCTGATTCATTGCCTAAAACGCAGCTCCATCCTGGGGATTTTGATGTTTTCACCATGGTTTGGACCCAGAAACTCTCTCCTGAGGGGCCTCTTTTGGAGCCTCGCTGTTTGCATCCCAAACGGATCGATTGGCTACAATGCCATGCCAGAGATGTGCGTTTGACATCATCACCCTGGCTTGGACTCAGAGCACACTCTCCTGCACATCGTCCCCTGGAGCTGTGCCATTTCTGGCATGTGCTGATTGATTGGCTACAAGGGAATGCCAGGTGTGTGAGTTTGACATCTCCATGATGGCTTGGATCCAGAGACCTCTCTCTGGTGTGGCCTATGGTGGAGCTGGGACGTTTCTCATGGGGGCTGATTGATTTGCTAAAACGCAATAGTAGGCGGGTGAGTTTGAAGTCATCACCATGGTTTGGGACGAGAACCCTCCCTCCCTCGTGGCCTCCTCTGGTGAAGTGCCATTTCCAGCAGCTGCTGATTGATTGGCTACAACACAGTGCCAGGCGGGTATGTTTGAGGTCATTGGCACGGCTTGTGCCCAAAGACCTCACTTCTGCACAGCCGCTTCTTGAGCCACGCCATTTCCAGCAGGTACTGATGAACTTGCTTCAAAGCAGCACCAGGACAGTTAGATTGAAGTCAGCAACATGGATTGGACCCACAGTACTCTCTCCTGTGCTGCCTCCTGGGGAAGCGTGCCAATTCCAGTGCGTGTTCGTTGATTATCTACAACTCAAATCCAGGCGGGTGAGTTTGACGTCATCAACACGGCTTGGATCGAGATCCCGCTCTCCTGGATGGCCTCCTCTGGAGCCATGCCTTTTTGAATGGGGGCTGATGAATTGGCATCAAGGCAGCCACAGACTGGTGAGATTGACATCATCTCCAGGGCTTGAAACCTAGAGCCCTCTCTCCTGGGTGGACTCCCCTGGGGCCATGCCGTTTGCGCCATGGGCTGATGGATTGGCTACGACATAGTGCCAGATAATAGACTTTGCTGTCATCATCACGGCTTAGACATACAGCCCTCCCTACTGCGCAGCCTCCTCGGGCCCAGTGCTGCATTCAACAGGTCCTGATTAATTGATGACAAGGCAGTACCTGTCAGGTGAAGATGACGTCATCCCCATGTCTTGAACCTCCAGCCCTCTCTCCTATGTGGCCTCCTCTGGAGCCACACTGTTTCCAGCCTGGCTCATCTATTGATGACAATGGAAAGCCAGGTTGATGAGTTCAACGTCTTTTCCCTGGCTTTCCTGCTGCTTGCTTTGTCCCAATACCAGGGCTGCATAGCCATGCTTTCCAATGCATTCACTGCCATTGCTGCAACACCACCATGAAGGTAAGATTCAGGAATATGGCTCAGACATCGATCTCCCTCTGTCCTGCCAGGGCACATTCCTGTGCCCAGATATCTATGCCCTTCCATACAAGTACTGCCATGGCTGCTCCAGTGGAAGGATGGTGAGATTTGGGATAGCAACTCGGAAATCAGGTATCCCTCCATCCTTCCTGGACCCAGTCCCAGGGTGGGGTAGCCATGCTGTCCCCTGTGGTTGCCAGAGGAAGGTGTGATTTGAAAAAGTGGATCTTATATCAGATCTCCCTGTGGCCTGCCTGGGTTAGTTCTGGGGCTGGATAGCCATGCCCTCCCCTGTGGTTGCCAGGAAGGTGTGATTTGGGAAAGCCGTCTGAATATCTTTTCTCCCTCATGCCTTCCAGGCCCCAGTCCCAGCACCATGTAGCCATGCCCTCCCCTACGGGCACCACCATGACTGTTTCATCAAAGCAAGGTGAGATTCAGGAAAGGGCCTCAGACATCAGATCTCCCAGTGGAGTCCTAGGGCTCAGACCCAGGGTCCGGTAGCCATGCCCACACCTGCAAGCATCACCTGGCTCCTTCTTTGAATGAAATGTGAGAATGAGGAAAGCCTTTGGCCATCAGATCTCCCTCCAGACTGCCTGAGTCCAATGCCTGGGCCAGGTAGCCATGTATTCCAATTCATTCATGGCCATAGCTGCACCAACTCCAGGAAGGTGAGATCCGGGAAAGCAGCTAGAACATCACATCTTCTTCTGGCCTGACTGGTCCTAGACCAAGAGCCAGGTAGCTGTGCTCTCCTTGGTTGTCACTGACATTGCTGCTACTGTTATGCTCAAGTCGCAAAGTCCCCAAAGACCACCAAGGAGTCAGGTCCCATGAAACTGCAAGAGGAGTTTATTTCAAGCTCAAGCCTGGACTCTCAGGTGTCACCTTCACAGTGACTTCAGACTGAGAGCCCAGATTCATTTTTGAAGCGAGTTTATATAGGGTTAAGGAATCTTTTTGCTTATATAGTTTCTATTTTTAGCTCTTGATTATCATTGGATAACCGAAGGGTACTGGGAGGGCTTTTACATATCATTGGATATTCAAGGGGCTGCTGGAGGGCACTTATTGGAACATTAGTTAATTCCTGCATTCATAGAATCAATTCCTCTTTTTATTAGATCATCTGATTTTGCAAGCCAGAATATTAGCAAGTGGCTACCTATGTCAGCTATGACTAATTCTTATATTAATTAAATTAAACAGAAAAGAATTCATCTTGGGATCTTAAAAGGGGAACAGAAACAGGGTGGAGATGCCCTAGGATAACTTGCCCTTAAAAGAGGAGCAGAAACACAGAGAGACTGTCACATAGAATGGAATTTTACAGAAAGGAACTTTTGCATTTGCTGTATTTTGGGTAAGGGGCATGGAGCCCACCTTGACCTGAAAACTTGGTCCTCATACTACAGCTCCAGTAAGATGAGATTTGCGAAAGTGTCTTGGACATCAGACATCCCTCCTGCCTGCCTTGGTGCAGTCCCGAACACAGGTAGCCATGCCGTACCCAGCCCTCACCGCCATGGCTGCTCTAGCACCAGAAGGTGAGATTCAGGAAAGTGGCTGGGACATCAGATCTCCCTGCAGCCTGCCTGTGTCCAGTCCTGGCCTTGGGTATCCATGCCCTCTGCTGCAGGCTCCACCATTGATGTTCCAGCACCAGCAAGCTGAGATTCGGGAAAGTGCCTCAGAAATCAGATCTCCCTCTTTCCTGCCTGGGCCCAGTCCCAGGTCCGGGTATCCAGGCCCTCCCTTGGTGGGGGGTGCTATGGTTTTTCCAGATCCAGGAACGTGATATTTGGGAAAGTGTCTCAAATATCTGATCTCCCTACTGCCTGCCTGGGCCCAGTCCCGGGGCTGGGTAGCCATGCCCTCCTCTCCAGGAGCCACCATTGTTGCTCCAGGGACAGGAAGGTGAGATTTGGAAGTGGCTCAGACATCAGATCTCCATCCGGACTGCCTGATCCCAGTCCCAGGGCAAAGTACCCTTGCCCTCCCCTCTGGGCACCAACATTGCTGCTCCAGCACCAGGAAGGTGATGTTTAGGAAAGTGACTCAGACATCAGATCTCTCTCTGGCCTGCCTGGGCCCAGCCCCAGGGCCAGGTAGCCATGCCATCCTTTGCAGGTGCCCCCATAGCTGCTTCATTGCCAGATAGGTGAGATTCAGAAAACGGCTAGGAAATCAGATCTCCCTGCAGACTGCCAGGGCCTAGTCCCATGGCCGAGTATTGGTGCCTTCCCTTGCAGGTGCCACCACTGCTGCTCCAGCTACAGGAAGGTGAGATTTGGAAAGGGGCTCAGACATTAGATCTCCCTCCAGCCTGCCTGGGAGCAGTCCCCGGTTCATTTAGATGATGCAACGTACTTCAATGCTGCCATTGAGGCTCAAACGCTAGGAAGTTGAGATTCAGGAAAGTGGCTCAGACATGAGCTCTCCCTCCAGGCAGCCTGAGTCCTGTCCCTGGGACTGGGTAGGCATGCCCACCCCTGCATGCTCTGCCATTGGTGCTCCAGCGCCATAAAGTGAGATTTAGGAAAATGGCTTGGACATCAGATCTACCTCTGGCCTGCCTGGGACCAGTCTCGGAGCCAGGTACCCTTGACCTCCCCTGTGGGTGCCACAATTGCTGCTCCAGTGCCAGGAACATGAGATTTGGGAAAGCGGCTTGGTCATCAGATATCCCTCCTGCCTGCCTGGGCCCAGTCCTGGGGTCGGGTAGCCATGTTGTCCAATGTGGGCATTGCCATTGCTGCTCCACCACCTGGAAAGTGAGATGGTGGAAATCCCCAGGGACATCAGATCTCCCTCTGGCCTGCCTGGGCCCAGTTCCTGGGCCAGATAGCCATGCCCTCCCCAGCGGGTGATGCCATGGCTGCTCCAGCACCAGGAAGGTGAGATTCAGGAAAGCAGTTCCGAAATTAGATCTCCCTGTGCGGCCTTCCTGGGACCAGTCCCTGGCCTGGGTAATCATGCCATCCCCTGCAGATGGTGACATGGCTGCTCCAGCACAATGTAGGTGAGATTTGGGAAAGCAGCTAAGACATGAGATCTCCCTGTATTCTCCCTGGGCCCAGTCCTGGGACTGGTTAGCCATGCCAGCCATGCAGACCCTGCCATTGAGGCTCCAACGCCAGGACGGTGAGATTCTGGAAAGCAGCTTGGACATGATATTTCCCATCATCCTGACTGGGGTCAGTCCCAGGGCCGGATAGCCATGCCCAACACCTACAGATGCCACCTGTGCTGCTCCAGCTTGAGGAAGCTGAGATTCAGGAAAGCGGCTGGGACATGAGATCTCCCTCCAGCTTGCCTGGGCCCAGTCCCATGGCCAGGTAGCCGTGCCCTACCCTGTGGGTGCTGCCTGTGGTGCTCCAGCTTGAGGAAGCTGAGATTCAGGAAAGCAGCTTGAACATGTGATATCCCTCTGGCCTCTCTGGGCCCTGTCCTGGGGCAGGGTAGTCATGCCATCCCCCGTCGTTATCACCAATGCTCCTCCAGCGACAGGAAGGTGAGATTTGGGAAAGTGACTCAGAAATGAGCTCTCCCTTCAGCCTGCCTGGGCCCAGTCCCAGGGCTGAGTAGCCATGCCCTCCCCTGTGGGTGTCACTATGGCTGCTCCAGCACGAAGAAGGTGAGATTCAGGACCATGGCTCAGAAATAAAATCTCCCTGGGGCCTTCCTGAGACTAGTCCCCAGGCCGGTAGTCATGCCATCATCTGCAGGTGGTAACATGGCTGTTCCAGCACAATGTAGGTGAGATTCAGGAAAATGACTCAGACATCAGATCTCCCACTGTCCTGCTGGGTCCATTCCCAGCACCAGGTAGCTGAGCCATCCCCTCCGGGAAGTGCCATTGCTGCTCCATCAACAGGAAGGTGAGATTCAGAAATCAGATCTTCATCCGGACTGCCTGGGCCCAGTCCCAGGGCCAGGTACCCATGCCCTCCCCTCTGGGTGCCAACATTACTGCTCCAGCACCAGGAAGGTGAGCATCAGAAATCTGCTTGGACATCAGATCTCCCTCCCTCCTGCTTGGGCCAAGTCCCGGGACCTGGTAGCCATGCCCTCCCCTGTGGGTGTCTCCTGTGCTGCTTCAGATTGAGGAAGCTGAGATTCTGGAAAGTGGCTTGGACATGTGATCTCACTCTGGCTTCTCTGGGGCGGATAGCCATTCTGTTCCCTGCTGTTGCCACCATGGCTCCTCCAGCACTAGGAAGGTGAGATTTGGGAAAGCTGTTCAGAAATGAGCTCTCCCTCCTGTCTGCCTTGGTTCTGTCCTGGGGCCCGGTAGGCATGCCTTCCCCTGCATGCACTGCCATTGTTGCTCCAGCACTTGGAAGGTGAGATTAGGGAAAGTGGCTTGGGCATCAGGTCTCCCTCCAGCCTGCCTGGGCCCAGTCCAAGGGCTGGGTAGCCGTGCCTTCCCATGCCAGAGATGCCATTGCTGCTCCATCGCCTGGAAAGTGAGATCTGGGACATGAGATCTCCCTTCAGCCTGGCTGGGCCCAATTCAAGGAAAAGGGTAGCTGTGCTCTCACCTAAAGTCACCACCATTGATGCTCCAGCACCAGGAATATGAGATTTGGGAAAGTGGCTGGGACATGAGATCTCCCTCTGGCCTGCCTGAGCCCACTCCCGGGGATGGATAGCTGTGCCCTCACATGCAGGTGCTGCCATTGCTGCTCCAGATTCAGGAAGGTGATATTCAGGAAAGCAGCTCAGACACCATATCTCTCTCTGGCCTACCTGGGCCCATTCTTGGGGCTGGGTAGTCATGCCATCTCCTGCGGGTGGAGACAAAGCTGCTCCAGTGCAACATAGGTGAGATTCGGGAAGGCGGCTCAGAAATCAGATCTCCCTCCATACTGCCTGGACCTAGTCTTGGGGCAGGGTATCTGGGCCCTCCCCTATGGGGGCCACTATGGTTGCTCCAGCACCGGGAAGGTGAAATTTGGAAAAGTGTCTCAGACATCAGATCTCCCTCTTGCCTACCTGAGCTTTAAGAGACACAGTCTCACTATGCATTGCAGCCTGGCCTTGAAATCAGTATGTAGCCCAGGCTGCCCTTGAAACCTGGAGATCCTCTGACCTCAGTCTTTCTAGTGCTAGGATTCCAAGCAAGTACCACACATGGCTTACGCTAGATCCTTTTTAATCAGTACCAGGAATTGAACTCAGGACCTGCACTCTTAGCCATCTTCTCAGCCCTCTTATAATTTTATTTTGAGATACAATCTCGTTTATTTCCCCAGGATGAGCTAGAAGTTGTGATCCTCTTACCATAGCTGCTCAGAATGGTGGATTTGAGGTTTATGTCACCATACCCTGTCAAGAAAAAATATATATGAAAAATATCTACACCATGAAATACTTTAAATGTATTTGAATGTGCACAGATATCTACATTTTCTCATGCATAGATTATATATGAATAAGAAAGTACAGACAGACAATAATGAAGTGCTTGAATATTTCATGGTCAGCAGAAAAACATTCATACATTTCACTGTTCTTTCTTTACTTGTTTTTATTGAAAAAGTAATAGAAGCATTTTTGAAGCTGCTTACTTCATATACTTGAACAAAACTTTTTTCTTCCCTTATAAATGATCACAGCTCCATGACATACATTATTCTTCTACATCTTTTGTTGTATTTTATAGCCATTTTCCAAATAATAAAAGCTGCAGTGAGATGCACTTTAAGCATTTAATATAAGGCAGTTGTGGTGGTTTATTCCTGTAGTCTCAGCCCTTTTAGAGACTGGGACAAGGGGGTCACCAAGTTTGAGCCCATTTAGGGTAACTTAGTGATTTCATGAGAGCTGGTCTCAAAGCAAAAATGAAGACAGGCTAGGATGTAGTTTAGTGTGAAGGCTCTGAGTTCAATCCTCAATACTACAAAATCATTAATTAATAAATGCATAGGTAAAAACAATTTAATATAACACTACACAAATGTATATAACATTAGAAACTGACATTATTGGGTAATCTAATTATATCAGTCTTCTTGGAGAAATTTTAACTACTAAGCTACTTCATTATGTTATTGCAACATATGTCTGCCTTGTCTAAGGTTGGTATTACAGCTCCTATCTTCTGTTTGTCACTAAATATGAAACATAGAGCCAAGTACGGAGGACAGCATCACATCCAAGATGGTGCATCTTTTGAAAGGGAAGGAGAGGATGGAAAGGAATAACAAGGTGGTAGATTATGTGGTTGTCTTATTTAACTACTTAATGTTAAAAGATTTGAAACAGGCATACCTAAATTCAACATATACTAGTTTGGGAAAGAGAAGATGCATGGCTCGATGTTACTATGAATCACATTATCTTTTTTTTTTTTTTTTTTTTGTATTGGGGATTGAACTCAGGTCCTTGAAACCACTGAGCCAAATCTCCAGCCCCTGAATCACATTATCTTTATTGTTCCAGTTTAAAATATTTGATATTTTTAAAAAGGAAACATGGAGCCAGGGATTTATCTCAGTGGATCCACCACTTACTTCACTAGCACAAGGTCCTGCATTTCATACCCAGTACCAAAAACAAAAACAAGAACTGAGCAATGTGCATAGTTGGAAGCTGTTGGGTAATACTTTCTACAACTCCACCTCTTTTTTTATATATGATATTGAAGCTATAATATGTATTATATATTAAGAAATATGACAATAATTGTTTATATTCACTAAATGTACATACCTCCACACTTTCTTCTTTTTTTTTCAATTTTAATTGAGTATATTGGTACATTTTAGGGATACAGTATAGTTACATTCATTGTTGGGATCTTGTACCTCTACATGACAAGTCTTGGTTCTCATTTTTTCCCTGTTTCCCTGCCCTCCCTTCACCCCCTCCACTTTACAGGAGCACAGAAAAAAGCAGGGGTAGCAATCTTATTCACAGACAAAGCAAATTTCAAACCAAAACTGATTAAGAGAGCAAAGAAGGCCACTACATCCTTGTAAAGGGAACAATTCAAGAGGGAGAATTGACAATCACAGACATATATGCAGCAAATACAAATGTCCCCAACTATATAAAACAAACATTAAGTAACATGAAAAATCTACCTCTTTCCTCAGATTCCTCATACCTTTCTAAAGAAAGTGGAAATAGTTCTCTCTCCAGTGCCATACGAAATACAGTAGGAAGCCTAAGAGATGGATTGACAAATGTAGACGTTTGTCCACCTCAAAATTTATATTTAAATTATTTGATGTTGTACCTCACAACATCACTAACGTACTTGAAGATAGTTCTTGAATAAACTGACTCAATTAGATTGCTGACTATCAAGTGAGCCCTAATCCAGCACAACTGAGGCCCTTATAGGAGGAGTTAAGGTCTTGGACACCCACAAATGCAAGGCCACGTTACAAACAGGGAAAAGTTAGTCATAGCCAATCATGGAAAGTATCTCAGAAGAAATCACTCCTGCTAATATCTTTATTTTTGTACTTCTAATTTCCAAGAGAACGAAATACATTTCCACTTTTAAAACATCCAGATTCCTCAGCAACACCACCACAAGAAATCAAGTAAATATGCTGCTCATCATTTTATTGGTAGGGAACATTTATGCTTAGAAGAAGACCTGACCTGGTGGAAAGGGTGAGAGCAGCTCTAAGACAGCCAACTGTGTATTGGTAGAAGCATATATGAGAATATGTCAGGAGGGTGAGTGGCAGTTGACCGGAGAGGCATAGGGGTCTTGATTCTCATGTCTTGTGTGTGCTCTCCTTAATGCTTCTCCAGGATAAAATTCTAGTAAAATATCTACTCTTTTTCTTAACACATTAATGAAATAGATGTCAGTTACCTGGCTGAATCCACTGCCATAATGCTCAGCATCTCACCTAGATATTGAAGATAAAGAACTCTGCTTGGATGGAAAGGTTGATTTAGGCAGCAGACTGCTAGTCCAGAAGGATCATCTCTTGGAGGAGGCTCACAAGTTGCTTCCTGATTGGGCAGGGCTGTTGAGTGAGTCCCATGCCAACTCCCAACTTCTCTGAATCTCTAGGGAGCAATATCCAAAGATCCTTATTAAATAAGTTATTTTCCTTCTTCTGACAGCGAGAATATATTCTTAAAGACCAAGAATTTAGAAGAGGATGTCAGGCTTACTTTTTGACCCCTGAGACTAAGTGCATGATATCAAGGTTTTTCTATTTTTTCTGCCCCTCTCTGATACGAGGACCTTGCAAAAGTTGCACATGGAGCCTTTGTAGTAAGTTGCAATCTTACATTTTTTCTATAAGTAAATGCATCTCCATATACACAATGTTATCAGAAAGTCTGACTCAGTTTTAGGTGTGAACAAAGGTCTTAAATATGTAAGTATGAGTAGTAAAATATGAATATTAGCAAGGATATCATAAAATTATAAGATTTATAATTTCTCATCCGAGGGCTGATCAAATATTTGATCAGTAATTAGCTGTAATTAGCTGTAATTTTATTTATGTATATTTTGCTTGAGACTTTTCTTTTTTATTTGATGAATATTGATTTCAAAGGTTATAAAGAGTTCTAATGCCCTATATAGAATTTTATGAATAAATTTTCTAAGTAAAATACATTCATTTTTTTCCTCATTGTGTTTATTGGTACATTTTAGGTATATAGTACAGTCACCGTTATTATTGGGATCTTGTACCATTATATGACAGGTCTTGGTTCTCATTTTTCCCCCTTGTCCCCTCCCTCCCTTCACCCCTCCTCCCCTCCCCCTTTATAAACACTTTATTTCCATTTGTTTATTTTCTCATATTTTTTTATTTTCCCTTATTAGCTTTCCCCTACCCTTCCCACTTTCCCTACACTTTTCGCACCTTTCTCCCTATTTCACATTGTCCATTATATCATTAGGATCTTATGTACTATCATAGTTTGTTAACACCAGAGAAACTATACGGTATTACACATGTGTTACTTATTTATTTCACTTACAAGTGTATCCTCTGTAAGTATGCATTTTCCTATGAATGATTCTAATTTCTCATTCTTTGTGGCTGTGTAATATTCCAATTTATAGAAAAATCACATCTTCTTTATCTAGTTTCCAGCTGATGGGCAAATGGGCTTTTTCAATTTTAGCTATTACAAACTGCGCCACTATAAATGCAGGTGCGCATATATTTCTGTGATATGATTCTTTCAATTATTTTGGAAAGATAGCCAGCAGAGGGATGGCTGGGTCAAATGGAACCTCTAGTCCTATCTCTTTGAGGTATCCACATATTGATTTCCACAGTGGTTGCACCAGTCTGTACTCCCACCAATAATGGAGAAGGTTTCTTTCTCCCCACAATCCTACCAATATTTGTTATTGTTTCATTTCTTGATAGCAGCCATTATTTGTGGTGTGAGGTGGAATCTCAGTGTTGCTTTTAATCTGCATGTCTCGAATGACCAGTGATGTGGAACATTTTTTTAATATATTTACTTGCTGTTTTTACTTCTTTGTCTGAGAAATGTTCAGTTCTTTTCAGATGCCCATTTTTTAATCAGGTCTTTCCATTTGGGTGGGGCTGATTGTTTTGAGTTCTTTATATGTTCTAGATAATGGGTCTTTGAATGAAGAGCAACTGGTAAAAAAAATTTTCCCACATTGTACTTTGTCTCTTTCTTCTGTTAATGGTTTCTTTTGCAGTGAAGAACCTTTTTAATAAGATGAGAATGCAGTTGTTGATTCTTTCTGCTCGTTCCTGTGCTATAGAGGATTTGTTCATAAAATCTTTTTCCTATGACTATGTCTTCAAGAGTTCTGCCTAATTTATCTTCCAGCAAGTTTAGTGTTTCTGTTTTAATATTTAGATCTTTAATTCACTTGGACTTTATTTTGGTGCATGGTGAAACATAAAGGTCCAGTTTTAATCTTTGGCAGGTTGAGATCAAGTTTTCCCAACACCATTTATTAAAGAGGCTATCTTTCCTCCACTGAGGATGGTCAGCTCCTTTGTCAAAGATGACATAGCTGAGTACATACATCTGGATTGGTTTTCGTGTCTTCCAGTCTGTTCCACTGATCCTTAGATAGATTTCTTTGCCAGTACCATTCTGTTTTTATCACAGTGGCTTTGTAGTACAGTTTCAAATTGGAAATTATTATACTTGCTGCAATATGTCTGTTGCATAGGATGGCTTTTGCTATTCTAGGTCTCTTATGGTTCCAAATGAATTTTTGGATTCTTTTTTCTAGTTCTGTGAAATATAGTGTTGGAATTTCAAATGGCATTGCATCAAATCTGTAGAGCAGTATTGGTAGTATGGCCATTTTCCATACATTGAGTCTTCCTACCCAGGAGCAGGGGATATGTTTCCATTTTCTTATATCCTCTTTGATCTCTTTTTTCAGAGTGCTGTAGTTTTCAGTGTAGAGGTCTTTTGCTTCTTTCATTAGATTGATTCCCAGGTACTTCATTTTTTGGGATGTTATTGTGAAAGGAATTGTTTCCTAATTTCTTGCTCAATGAGTCTGTTATTTGTGTTCAAGAAGACTATTGATTTTTGGGTGTTGAACTTGTATCCTACTACTCTTCTAAAGTGTAAAGTGTCAATTATGTCTGGAAGTCTTTTGGTGGAGTTTTTTTTTTTTTTTTTGGTCTTCAATGTAGAGTATCAGATCATCAGCAAATAATGACAGTTTATCTTCTTCCTTTCCTATCTTTATTGCATTAATTTCTTTCTCTTGCCTAATTGCTATGGCTAATGCTTCCAGAACTATATTGAAGAGAAGTTATGATAGTGAGCATCCTTGTCTTGTTCCTGATTTTAACCTGAAAGTTTTCAAGTTTTGGCCATTTAATATGATATTGCCTGTTTGTTTTTCATAGATAGCCTTTCTTAAATTGAGATACAGACAATCTATTCTAATTTTTGCAGGATTTTTATCATGAATGGGTGTTGAATTTTGTCAAATGCTTTTTTGCATCTATCGAGAGGATGATATGGTTTTTGTCCTTGACTTTGTTAATATAGTGTATTACATTCATTGACTTATGTATGTTGAACCATCCTTGCATCCCTGGAATAAATCCAACTTGGTCAGCATGTATTATCTTCTTGATGATCCTCTGTATTCTGTTAGCTAGTATCTTACTAAGGATTTTTGCATTTATACTCATTAAGTACATTGTCCTGTAGTTCTCTTTTTCAGTTGTGTCTTTCCCAGATTTGGTAATCAAAGTGATACTTGCTTCCAGGAATGAATTTGGAATCATTGCTTCCCTTTCAATTTCATTGAAAAGTTTGAACAGTAAAGTCAATAGTTCTCTAAATATCTTGTAAAATTCAGCAGTGAATCCATCAAGACCTGGTGTTTTCTTTGTTGGTAAGTTTTAATTACATTTTCAATTTCACTATCTGTGATTGGGGTGTTTAAAATGTTATTATCTTTTTTGTTCAACTTTGGTAATTCACAATTATCTAAAAATCTGTCCATTTCTTCTGTGTTTTCAATGTTATTAGAGTACAGGTTCTCAAAGTAGGTATCAAAGATCCTCTGGATTGCTGTGGGATCTGTTGTGACTTCATCTGTTTCATTGCTGATTGCATGGATCTGAGCATTTTCTTTCCTTTTTTTTATAGGGTTATCTAAGAGTTTATCGATTTTGTTTATTCTGCTCCAAAACTAACTCTTTGATTCATTTACTTTTTTGTATCATTTTCTTAGTTTTCATTGCATTGATTTCTACTCTAATCTTTATAATTTCCTCTCTTGTTCGAGCTTTGGGTTTTTCTTGCTTTTGTTTTTCTAGTAGTCTAAGAGTCATCGTTAGGTTGTTCATTTGAGCTGGCTCTGTTTTCCTAGTGTGGGCATTCAGTGCTATGAATTTTCCACATAGAATTGCTTTCATTGTGTCCCATAGATTCCTGTATGTTGTAATGGCATTTCCATTTATTTGTAAAAACTGTCTAATTTCTTGTCTAGTTTCCTCTGTCATCCATTGATTGATTGTTCAGGAGAGTGTTGGTCAATTTCCATGTGTTTGCAAAGTTCCTATGGTATCTTGTGGTATTGTTCTCCAGCTTGATTGCACTATGATCTGGTAATATACAGGGAACAACTTTGATTCTTTTGCATTTATTCAGACCTGTTTTGAGAAATAGAATGTGGTCTGTCTTGGAGAATGACCCATGAACAGCTGAAAAGAATGTATATTCTGATTTTGTGGGGTGGAACACTATACACTTCTATTAAGCCCATGCATTCTAAAGCTTGATTCAGTTATAGTGTTTCATTGTTGACTTTCTGATTAGATGATCTATTTGTGATAGTGGGGTATTTAGATCCCCGACTACAATTGTATTAGTACTTATTTAGTTTTTCATGTTTCTTAATATTTGTTTTATATACTTGGGGACATTCAATCCCCAGTATCAAAAAAAGTTATACTTGGGGGCATTAATATTTGGTGCATATATATTTATGATTGTCATCCATTCCTCTTGAATTGTTCCCTTTACACAGATGTAGTGGCTTTTTTGTCTCTCTTAATAAGTTTTGGTTTGAAATTTGCTTTGTCTGTGAATAAGATTGCTACACCTGCTTTTTCCTGGGCTCCTGTCATGTGGAGAATTGTTTTCATCCTTTCACTTTCACTCTATGGGTTTTTTTTTATTTTGCACTAGGTGTGTTTCTTGTATACAACATATTCTTGGATTTCACTTCTTAATCCATTTTGCCAGCCTATTCCTCTTGATTTTTGAATTGAGGACATTGGCATTGATGGTTATCACTGATATGTGTTGACTTATTATTATCATGTTATTTTCCTTTTGTTTATGACTTTTACTGGCCCCCTCCTTCTAATTTCTTGCCTTTCAGATTTGATTTGGTCTGTTTGGCCTCATGATGTTGTGACCTTCTTTGTCTTTTTCTCAGATGTTGTTTAGAATTCCTATAGTGCTGGTTTTGTGTTTATGAAGTTTCTCAGGTGTGCTATGTCATGGAAGTATCTTAATTCCTCATCTGTTTTGAAAGAGAGTTTTGCAGGATACATCTGTCTAGGTTGGCAGTTATTGTCTTTTACGACTTGGAATACCTCACTCCAGGCTCTCCTTGACTTGAGGATTTGTGTTGAAAAGTCTGCTGTCATTGTGATGGGCTTGCGTTTTCAAGTGATTTGTTTCTTTTCTCTTACTGGTTGTAGTATTTGTTCTTCTGTTGGGTTTCTGGCATCTTGATTATTATATGTCTAGGTGTAGATTTTTGTGATCGTGGCTAGTTGGAGTCCTATATGCCTCACCTATCTGTATGTCTAATTCTTCCCTTCTGTTTGGGAAGTTTTCTGTCATTAATTCTGTGAACAGCTTTTTTAAGTCATTTGTATTTTCTCCTGCTTTTTCATGGATTCCTATCAGTCTTATGCTATTCTGCTTTGCATCATCTAGTAGTTGTTGGATCAATTTCTCATGATCCCTTACTGTTTTTAAGAGACATCTCTTTTCATGGTCACTGACTGCAATACTATCTTCTATATCTGAGATTCTATCTTTGCATTATTTTATTCTGTTGGGTGCACTTTCAATAGAGTTTTTAATCTCCTGGATATCTGTTTGAATCGTTTTTTGGATTCCATTTCTTTCCTATTTGGAGCATTCATTGTTTCCATTTCTTTCTTATTCTGCGCCTTCATGGCTTCTGTCATGTTCCTGAGCTCATCTAGTTTTTTTCTGAGTTTCTGTTCTAGAGTATCAAAGCATGACTTCCATTTTGCTAACCATCTCTATGGTTATCGGGGAAATTATTTCTGTTTAGAATTTTTCTAAAGCCTGATTGATCTGTTTTATTACTTCCGGTGCCCTGGGCTCTGGGTGTCCTGGTGGTTCACTCTCAGACTTTTCATCCTCATTTGCCTTTCTGTTTGCCATTGCTGAATTGGAAGTCTATCTTTGTGTCTTGCTTAAGTGTTTTCTCATTTTTATTTTTGTTGTTGTGTTGTCCTTGGTTTAGTTTCTGGGTTATAATTTAAATCTTCCTGATATAGTTGTGCTTTAGCTTTTGAGTCTCTAGTGACTCATAGACATTCTCATTTTCATAATATCAGAGAAAACAACCATTAAATCAATCACAATTCTTTATCCCAATTGATACAATCAGCAACACAATAGGATCAAGCACAATTTGCTAATTGATCACTTGTGGTAGTCATTAATCTATCACCTTTATGCCATGTGAATTAAATTGAAATCAAGAAGCAGTCCAAAATATGTTTGCAGTGAATACACTTTTCAATATAGCATCTTTACCATTGAGGATGGGGGCTTAGACAGAGGTAGCATGAGAGGAGTAGATAAGTGATAGAATTGGAGAAGGTTTCAAGTGAAGCCAGAGGACATAGAATGACCATACAATCTTTAGGAAACTATTAAAGCCAAAAGGGATAGACAAAGTGCAAAAATAAGGACAAGAATATACTCCCTTAACAGTAATAGCGGTTCATATTCCCTTGAAACTATTTACCCATGAGTGAGTTAAAATGACAGAAGAAAAGATCATAAAGAAAAAAATGATAAAAGAAGTCTGAGTTAGGGCAGGAGCAGGAACAGACAGGGAGATGAGGGATAATATGGTAGAGCAAGAGACTGAGTTGGCAGAAGAGGACACAAAAAAGAAAGAATTTGCAGAATGAAATGAGAAAAAGAAAGAAAAAAAATGAATTTGAAGGGCCTTTTTTAGACTATATCTCTGCTGTCATAATATACATCATGTGCAGCGATGTGCAGAACCAAGTCCCCTGATCTCAGCTAGCCAATGGCAGACCCCATGACTTAGACTGACCTCAAGTCACAAGGCCTAGATATTGTTCCCTGACCTCTTGCAGGGTTGAACTCCATACAGTGCTACTATAGGTTTACCCTGCCCTTTCTGTAAAGATGTTCAAAGTTGTGAGCTCAGAAAAATATCCTTTATGACCACCTATGCTTCTGCAGAGTGGGTCCAAGGACTGGTGCAATCAGGAGGTCTGGGGGGTGGTCAGAAGCACCCACGCAGCTATCTTCCTTGCTGGAGCTGGTGGCTGCACAAGCAGGGGAAGGTGCAGTTACCCAGTCCTACTGAATGGGCCCAAGCAGCCCTGAGGGAAAGCAGATCTCGGAGAGGCCTTCCAAAATATCACCTTCCTCACTGGTTCTGTTGGTGCACATGCAGGGGAGGGCGAAGCTTCCCAGTCCCACTGAATGGGCCCAAGCATGCCAGAGGGAGAGCAGATCTCAGAGTGGCCTTCACAAATCTGATAAGTATAATACTTTCAATATGCAATTTTCTTCACTTGAAGCACTGTGACTTAAATTCATGGTTTTTAATTTTCAGTGAAGGCATTAATTCATTTGGAAACTGACTAAAAGCCCATAGAATGCAGATGTGTCCACACACTTGTTACATTGCTTACTAGCTAGATGGTTATCCATATTAATACTTTTTCATACAGGAAATCACTAAGTTTTCCAGGCTGTCCTCAAACTACTGATCATAATATCTCAGCTTTATGAATGCACCACTGTTCCCAAGGCCTAATGTACATTTTAAAATTTTTCTATTAAAAGACATCAGTATTTCTATATCAATATCAATATTTGTCATTTTAATTATATATGAATTTGTAATTTAGAAGATACATAGTTTTAAATTTATGTCATCACGTCTTTATTTAACATGTCAAACTCATTTACATTTTATAAAAAGTGAATAATGGATAAAATATATTGAGATATCCATCACCCTATAGAAGAAGATCAATTTTTATGTGCTATAAAGAAAATGAAAACAAATTCTTTGTTAATAGGGAAGGGTGAAGGCGGTTTTGGAAGGGCAGGGGTATGGGGAGAAAATAAGTACCAAGACATATCATTTAAGATACAAGATTCCAATGATAGATGTAACTGTATTGTTTGCTTTAAATGTACCAATAAACTTAATGGGGAAAATAAAAAAAATAGAATGGTAATATAGAAAGTAAGACAAAGTTTTTCAGGTACCTAAAACAAAACAAAATATGATGTTGGCAATGACAAGGAGCCAACAGACACTATGTGTTCATCTCCATGAGTATGAAAGTACTTCCACTTTCCAATTTAATGAGGACTGACTGTCCTAGATATTACTTATAAAGGGCACAGATAGTTTGTTGCTTCAAAAAGCAGAATTCTGCCTTCACCCAAAACTGTGGACCTAGAATACTTGTAAAGCATCCAAGGAAGAATTTAACCAAGATTACTGTTGGCTCAGTGGATAGACTTCTGTCATTCTGTGCTTCATCCAGCAGCCGAAGTCATGAAACTGAATAAAGATCAGAGTGGTAAAGGGAAGGGCGAACTGTAAACCTGCCAGGTGAGACATAAGGACAAACCCAGATCAGATGGAACTCAGAAAAATGTAGAAGATTTGGGGAGGCATTACAGAGAACACCTTGTAAGTTTTGCTACATGTAGAGAGGAGAGATGAGATCATCAAATAGAAAAATAATTGATGAACCCCAAAAAGATGAGTTTTCAGAGCTTATAGCCTCCAGTAGGCAAGAGAAACTGAGTTTTATGTGCAGGTGTAAGTTTTTGTCTTAAGTGAATATACAATGGAAAATATGTCTTCTTCAAATAAATAGACATTTATAAGTGAGAGTCTTTTTTGAAATATGATATTTTAAGGTAATAACCATACACTAAACTAAGATCATTAAATGACTTTTATTTACCAGTCTTACCATTCACTCACACACAGTAAATTAAAAGATTAAAGGGAAATTTTAAGAGTAGCATAAGTAGCATAAGAGTAGCATGAGAAAGGTGTAACCCCAGTTGCTGTGATTCCTGAAAAATTGCTAAAATAATTTAATAATCAATAACCAGTCAAGGAATATGAAGGAATGATGTATTTGGCCACAAGTGATTTTGTGACAGGAACACAAAGGTGGTTAATTCTCTGCAGAATCACATCACTCCTTGCTGAAAATACACCAGGGTTCAGCTCAAATACTAGCTTTGCAGTGCAGCTCCCCCCTCGCTTTTTCTGCACAATGGCAACACTTGAACATCCGCTTCACCTACTTCCACCTACATCCATAGTGTTCATCTGAAGTTAATGGTCTGCACTTTTCTGATAGCATCAGATCAGGCCAACAGGGAAGGGGACCTGCAAGCAGAAATTGTCACGCACATGTTTATTTCACTAGTACTGGTACCCATATCAGTGCCTGGAAAAGCAATAGAATGGAAACAGGATTAGCAAAGGCAGCCTGAACTGTGATGCTCTCTCAGTGTTACTGTGATTGATCTGCCAAGGAATTGTGCACAAGGCCTGAATCTTTGTTCTTTTCCTGAGATATGGCATGTGGGCCAGGTCCTTAATACCTGTACTGATAAGTCTTTGATTGCAATCTTAAAAAAGAAGGTATGGCCTGAAGTAGAATGTGTCTCGTCTCCTGAGGAAGTCCTGGAAAAGGGCTCTCTGTCAGCAGTCTGACCAGAACTGAGGTGAAAACTTCCTCCCTCATGATAGCATAGCCAAGTCACACTTCATAGCAACCACCATACTTATCTCTCTTTTGTGCTTTCTTACAAATAAATGCACCCTAAATGCATGGGTTTCCAGTAGTTTGTGAATGGCTTCATGGCCATTATCTACAAACAAGGAATGGCAATGTTGTGTGTTCAGTTTTTGTGGGATCACAATTCCTCTCCCCTTGTCACTATAGTTCTCATAGCACATCATAGTTTCCTCAATATTTACCTTTCTTCTTGATTGACTGTTTTCTACTCATGGACAAAATATTTCTGAGTCACCTGAGGATGCAGTAACATAATACAACATTCTAGGTACGTAAATTGTACATGTTTATTTCACACATTTATGGATACAAAGTTCAAGATCAAGATTGGACAGGGATGGACTCAGTGGTTCCATCACTTGCTACACAAGCTCAAGGCAGCAAGTTCGCTCCCTGGTAAAAAAAACAACAACAACAAAAAGAACGAAGAAGATGCAGACCCCGATGAAGTCCCAGTTTGTGCTTGCACATCGCCATGTCTTTCTTGCATCTTATTTTGGCAGAGAGAAGAATCCTGGTGTTTCCTCCTTTCCAGACACTAATCCTACCCTGTGCTCCACTCTGTGACCCCATATAAACCTCATTACTTTAACAAGTCCTTTCTGCCAATACGATCACATGTGCAGCAATGCTTCCATATATGAGTGTGATGCGAATGTAACATAACAATGCTCCTGAAGCATAGATATTTTCATCTATTTATGTATTTGTCACCTAGAACATGAACTAGAGTTAGTGTTGTCAGTCATTTAAAGAAAATAGTATCTCTATCCTAATCTTCATAGTAAACACAGTGAAAAAAATGTAGTAAACACACAAACTATTAAAGAAAGAAATCAGGGATGAATGTGTGACTCATTGGTAGAGAACTTGCCTAGCTCATTCAAGGAATTGAGTTAACTCTCGGCAAGGCCAAAGTAAGGGAAAAAGTGAAAAATCAAATATGCTACCAGATAAATTAACTTATATTCAAAGGAAGACAGTAGGAAAAGAAGTACACGAATGATCCATAAAACAGTCATGAAAAAATGTAAATACTTACATATCAATAATCACTTTGAGGTAAATTAATTGATTGACATTTTATGATATTTTTCTAAGATATTTTGAATAGGTGAGAAAAATGAATAAAATAGTTGATAAAAATAAAATGAGTATAAAATAAAAAAATAAAATGATAAAAATAGTAAAGTGAGAATTGAGAAAACTACCTCAATTTAATAAAGGTATATGAGGTGTGACAGAAAAAACATGATGCAGGTTTACCCAAAAATTTTATATATCTCACTCTTGCACTAATGACATTAAATTAAACATATATTACAGTAAAAGCTACATCACCATTAATTTCTCTCAAAATATTCCCCCTTTCTTTGAACACATGCATCCCATCATTCTCTCTTTCAGAAGCTGTTCTGGAAGTCCTTGTGAGTGTCTCAGTTACATTGTTGTGACTGTCTTAATGTTCCAAACTCATTTTAAATATGATTTGTGGAAGAGCCAGAAGTCACATGATGTCAAATCTGGTGAATAAATTTTAGGAGGACACAGTAATGTTTTTACAAGCTTGCCTTTCTATTGGATGGCATGAAGTAATGACATTCATCACATTTTTAACACACTTCAGAAGCTCACTCATAAGAAAGGACTTGCAGAACTGCTGTAGAAATTGGCAAGAATGATGGGTTGAGTGTCCAAAGTGCTGGAAAATACTTTGAGAAAGATTAATGGTAATTTATCCTTCACTGTAATAAATTTTATTAAAACACTTGTCATGTATTTTGATCACTTGACATATTCAATGGTTAAATATTCAGAGAATCTCCCTTAAAATTAAGGACATGGGAACACAACATGAATGGATGGGTGTAACTTAGAAAAATATTAATTTAAAACACAGGAAATTCAAGAAAGGGAGAGTAATATATCCTGATTCCACAATCACTCTGAAATAAGGGACTTGTAGATCAAGCAAAGTATAGACATAGGACTTTATAAAATGTCTAAGCAGCCACAGTGTTGCTTGTGGGATCACTGCCTGCATGTGCAGCAAGAAATTGCCTTTCTGAAAGTTCCCCAAAATTGGATGTACTGCAGAAGTGTGACAAATTCAAGCCACACAGGAAATATATTTTAATGTAAGACCCTCATCTCTTTTGCCTTTCTTCAAACAAAGGGTGCTGCAACATGGCAGCCAATTTCACCAGCACACAGAAGTATAAGTGCCCAGGAAGCCTGTCTATCCCTGAAGGCCACCAGCAGTTTTTACTTTTTTCTATCCTGTACCATAGCAGCTAACCAGAACCTGTAGTGACAACAAATTAAGGGACCCCAGAGGTGAAAGCAGTGAAATGAACAGCACCACACCTCCTTCCCTGCTCCCAGAGGTGTGAGAGAGAAAGAGAAACAGAATTTAAGCAGCCTTGAGTCTGAGCAGAGAAATGAGTGAGATGTCAGCACTTCCCCAGTCCTTCTCCCAGCTGCACAGAGAGGAGAGAGAAGTGTGACCCATGTAGCCTTCAGCTGTCTCCACAGCAGCAGCAGGGGCTGTAAGTTGGCTGGCAGCACCCCTCCAAACACTCTGCTCCCAGTGGAGAGGAGAGCGATGTGCAGGCCAGTGGAGTGGAACACAGTAGGCTGTGCAAGAGCTGAAACCAACTGTACAAAAGTCTGAGAGTATCCCCGGGCTGGGCTGTCTCTATCTGAGGGAACCACAGACACTGGGAAAGGAATGCAGAGACAAATAGGGTAAGGAAATATGGTCAGGTCTCCAAGGGACACCTAGAAAGATGCTGGCTGAAAACTCTGACCACACACCCAGCAGTATTCATACTGCAGACTTGGCAGAGTAACCCAGGAAAGAAATGGGTTCTGATGTGAACACTACCACAGAAATGAGGACACTGGAGAAATGCTGTTTTTTGTTTGTTTGTTTTTGTTGTTATTGTTTTGGGTGTTTTCTTCTTTTTGTTTGTTTTACTTTTCTGAATGTCTCATGCTGTATACTGCTGTTTTGTCTTGTTCACTTTTTCTCACACTTCTCAATGTTCTTTCTTAGGTTTTCATGTGAAATACCAATGTCTCCAGTCTTTTTGGTTCACTTCAGTATTCTGCTTTCTCCTTCATTCTTTTTCTGCTGTCTTCTACTACAGTTTTCCAGAGTTCAGGGATCATTCTTTGTCCTTCTGCTATGCTCATACTGTATTTGTTTTCATTTATCTCTCTGTCTTTTCCCTTATCACTCTTAAATCTCTTCCTGACATACCTACACAGGGTAAAAGTCTCTCTATAAAGGGAAATGTACAGCATACAAGTTCTTGGTTTATGTTGGATTTTATTATATAACTGTAGTCCTTGCTTCTATGGTTAAAGGTACCAGATTAGTAATAACTACAGTTGGTCAGTTTCTGAGCTGAATTACATGCTATTGATATTGATAACTGTACTACTTTAGCCAAGATGTTGCACCAGTCATTATCAGTTGTTCTCCCTTGTATGAGAACATTGATTTTTCTGGGTTCATAATCATTACCGTATTCCAGTACAAAAGAACTAGGTGCCAAGCCAAATAGATAACAACTTCTCATCCCTAATAAATTGAAAATGTTGAATCTTGGGATGGACACAAATGCCAAGAGCCAGCTAAACTTAGAAGACATATCTAAGGAATAGATGTTTCCTAGAGAAACATAGATACTAGAGATAAGGCTACCTACCATAAGCAATTTACAAGCATCAACATAGAAAATGAATTACATTGAAATATAAAATGACCTCCTCCAAGACCATGGCAACTGGGCTGGGGATTTAGCTCAGTGGTTCCACTGCCTGCCTTGCAAGCACAAGGACCGAAGTTCAATCCCTGGTACCAAAAAAAATAAATAAATAAAATAAAACCAAAAAAAAAAAAAAGACCATGGAAACCCCAGTTTAAGGGCCTGGGATTTAGCTCAGGAGTTCAGTGGCCTGCCTTGCAAGCGCAAGGACCTGAGTTCAATTCCAAGTAAAAAAAAATTAGATAGATAGATAGATAGATAGATAGATAGATAGAGAGATTGAAGCAAAATGTAAACCCTGACCTTCAGCCCACCCACGGCAACTCCAGGGGACAAAAGAAAGAGAAAATCCAAAGCCATCAACTTGAAATTTCTGAAATGGTAGCATCAGAACTAAGAAAAGACAGATTAATAAAGCTATAGAGAAAATCTGATCAGAAATGCCTCTCAGGTAAAAAAATATGATAATCATATTTAATGACTTGCTCAGCAAATCTAGGGTACATATCAGAAAAACAATCGAGGATCTTAAGAAAATGATGGAAATCATGATGGCACAAAAGAACAAAATGGAATCCGCAAAACACATTCAAAGAGCTATCCCAGAGAATATAAATTCCACTGAAGCTGCAGATAGCAGAAAGAAGTAGGTAAGGACAGAATATCACAATTAGAAGACAGAATTGTGATTAGCAAGTGCAAAAGAAAATTTCTTAAAAATAACAAGTGTTTACAGAAAATTAGACTAACAGCTGCAAGATGAGGCAAAGAGGAACAAAAAAAGATTTTTTGGAGTCAGTGAATACACAGGAGACTGTGCAAATGACAAAAAAAATGTTAACAGAAACAATGGCAGAAAACTTCTCAAATATAGAAAAATACTTTGACATAAACATAAACGAGGCATACAGAACTCCAATTAACCATGACTAAAATATGTCTATCCCAAGGCATATAATAAACAAGATTCTAGAAATTCAACACAATACCAGAATATTCAAAGCTGTTAAAGAAAGGAAAAATCACCTCTAAAGAAAGACTATCAGAATCACCGGAGAATTCTCTTTTTTTTTTTTTTCCTTTGGTACCAGGGATTGAGCTTAGGTCCTTGCGCTTGCAAGGCAGGCCACCAAACCACTGAGCTAAATGCCCTGCCCTCACAAGAGAATTCTCAATAGAAACCTCTAAGTCAAGGAGAGCTTAGAGTGAAATATTTCTAATGCAAAAAAATAAAAATAAAAACAAAGCTACCTCCAACAAAAATTGATTTACACAACAAAACTATTTTTCAGAATCAATGTAGAAATAAGATACTTCCATGAAAAAGAAAAAAACCTAATAAATTTATGACCAAACAAACTATCTCTACATGGGTGCTGAAATGTGATTTCATTTCAAAGGAGATAATAAAAACCACAATTCAAAGAACATAAATAGAAAAAAGATCTTTCAGGCTGGGTGAGCAATTAAAGGGGAAAGACAGGTAACCAACAGTAGGAAAATAAATTGACAAGTATAAACCAATATGTATCATTGAAAAACATCAATATAAATGTCCTCACCTCACCAATTCAAAGACATAGACTGACAGAATGGATTGAGAAACAAGATCTAACTATTTGCTTTATATAGGAAACACATTTAACACAAAAACAAATTCATAGACTGAATGCCAAAGTATGGAAGACAACACCTCTTGAGACAAACTTCTAGAAAAAAGCACTGATAGCTATTTTATTTGCAGGCAAAGTGAACTTCAAGCCAAGACTGAGCAAAAGAGGCAAAAAAGGTCATTACATATTTGGTAATGGCAAACTCCAAGAGGAAAAGATAACACTCATAAATATATATACACTAAATCCCAGCATATACAACTTTATAAAAAAAAATAAAAGACATAACAAATCCCATAAACACTAGCACAATCATAATGAGAGAAATCAATAACCCACTCTTACAAATAGACAGATCAACTAAGAAAAAAAATCAACATAGAAATATTAGAACTGAACCAAATATGTGAACATATGTTCTTATTAGATGCATAGGGATTGTTCCACCACACAATATCACAATACATTCTTCTCCCTTACCCATGGTAAGTTCTCCAATATAGATCATATTCCAGCAAATAACACACTTAATTAAATTTAAAAGAGTTAAAATTATCCCACTCATGTTATGTGGCCATCATCGAAACTGTAAATCAATGGCAAAAGAAATCACAAGAACTTCATAAACATATGGAAATTAAACCACACCCTTCAGAACAACCAATGGGTCATAGATGAAATTAAACAAGAAATCAGACAGGGTATGCAATTAAATTATAAGACTGATAAAACTTATGGGAGGCAATGTATTCAGTCCTCTGTGGGAAACATATAGAAGTGAACTCTCACATCAAGAAAATAAGATAGGTTAAAATAACCTGATATTAAACTTCAAAATTTTAGAAAGAAAAAAAAAGAATGAGTCAAGCTAAGAGTCATATGAAGGTGGATATTATAAAGACCAGAGGAGAAATTAATGCAATTGACACTACAAAAACAATATAAAGAATCAGTGAATTGAATAATTTTTGAAAGATTAAATGAAATTGACACTTAGAAAAAAAAGACACAAAGAAAAAAAAGACACAAATCCATGCAGATAAGACTGAAAGGAGTGGAACCACAAAGTATTCTACAGAAATCCAGAAAATTATAAATACCTACTGAGGTAATTTAAAACTCACAAAGTGAAGCCAGTGTCCTAATGGATTCACTGCTGAATTCTCCAAGAAATTTAGAGGAAGTATAATGCCAATATTCTTCAAACAGTTTACTGAAATTGAAAGAGAAGCAATACTCCCCAAATAACTCCTGGCAACAAGCATTATCATATACTGAAATCAGAAAATGATCCAACCAAAAAAGTGAACTATAGTGACAGGAATTCAGCTCAGTGACACTACTTCTGCCTGGAAAATGGAAGATCCTGATCCTGATTTCG